>NC_057361.1:64519515-64860229 GCF_016509475.1 Prionailurus bengalensis | reverse complement strand
GTTGCTAATTTTAGCCATTGTCACTGCGGTGAGGTGATATCTCATTGTAGCTTTAACTTCCATTTCCCTGATGATGAGTAAGGTCGAAGATCTTTTTGTGTGTTTGTTGGCCATCTGTATGTCTTCTTTGGAAAAATGTATATTCATGGTTCTGCCTATTTTTAACTGGATTACTTGTTTTTCTGGTGTGGAAATTTTAATATCTTCATATATTTTGGATACTAACCCCTTTTTATTGGGTGGGAGGAGGAGCAGAAAGAGAGAGAGAATCCCTAAGCATGTTCCACACTCAGTGGGAAGCCCTATGCAGGTCTCCATCTCACGACCCTGAGATCACGACCTGAGCTGAAATCAAGTCAGACACTTAACTGACTGTGCCACCCAGGCACCCATAGATACTAACCCTTTATCAGATATGTCATTTGCAAATATCTTCTCCCATTCTGTACATTGCTTTTTAGTTTTGTTGGCTGTATCCTTCACTCTGCAGAACCTTTTCGTTTTGATGAAGTCCCAATAGTTTACTTTTGCTTTTGTGTCCCTTGCCCCAGGAGACATATCTAGTAAGAAATTTCTATGGCCAATGTCAAGGAGGTTACAGTCTGTGTTATCCTTTAAGATTTTAATGGTTTGCTGTGTCACATTTAGGTCTTTAATCCATTTTGAATTTATTTTTGTGTATGGTGTGAGGAAGTGGTCCAGTTTCATTCTTTTGCTTGTTGCTGTCCAGTTTTCCCAACACCATTTGTTGAAGAGACAGTTTTTTTTTTCCCATTGGATTTTCTGTCCTGCTTTGATGAATATTAATTGCCATATAGTTTTTAAAATCCCATTTATAATAGCATTAAAATAAATTTTAAGAAACAGTTGGGAATGCATTTAACAGAGAAATGCAAATTTTGTTAACTGAAAACTACAAAACATTGGTGAAAGAAATTTAAGAATATCCAAAAAATGGAAAGACAGCTTATGCTTATGGATTGGACGATATAATATTTTTAGAATGCCAATACTCCTCATATTGATGTAGATTTAAAACATTTCCTATCACAAATCTCAGCTAGCTTCTTCAGAGAAAATGACAAGCTAAAATTCATATGAAAATACAAGAGACCCAGAATAGCTAAAATAATCTTTAAAAAAATAACAAAGTTGATAGAGTCACACTTAACCAATTTCAAAGCATACTACAAAGCTATGGTCATCAAGATTGTGTCATGCTGGTATAAGGTAGATAGACACAGATAAGTGAAATAAAAGTGAGAGTCCAGAAAACAAACCTATGCTTTTATGCCAATGGATATTTGACAAGAGCACCAAGACAATTAAATGGGGAAAGTTAATCTCTTCACAAATGGTACTGGATCAACTAGATATAAATATTCAAAATAATGGCTTTAGACTTTTACCTCACACTACATACAATGAAAAAATTAACCTAACGTGGACCATCTACCTAAAGTTAAGAGCCAAAATTATAAAACTCTTAGAATAAATAATCATAACTCTTCAAGATTTGGTATTAGGAAATGATTTCTCAAATGCAGTATAAAACCCATAAACTATAAAACCATAAACTATAAAAAAAGAAGATTGAAAAGTTTTATTTCATCAAAATTAAAGCTTTTGCGAGCCAACTAACATCATCAAGAAAGTGAAAGGACAATTTACAGAATAGAATAAAATATTTGCCATTCATATCTGATATGGGACTAGTATGCACAGTATGCAATGAACTCTTACAATTCAAGATAAAACACAAATAGCCCAATTTAAAATTGGACAAATGACTTCCACTCCCTTTCACTTATTTTACCCATTCCCCCAATCCTTCCCCTCTGGCAACCATCAGTTTGTCCTCTGTATTTATAGGTCACATTCTGCTTTTTATTTGTTTATGGGTTTGTTTTGTTTCTCAGATTCCACATAAGTGAAATCATATGGTATTTGTCTTTCTCAGTCTTACGTCATTTAGCATAATACCTTCTAGTTTCAGCTATGTTGTTGCAAATGGTTGTATCTGTTTTTATGATCAAGTAATATTCCATTGTGTATACAAAAGGTACAGCATAAGGAATACAGTCAATTGTATTATATATAATAACATTGTATGGTGACTATGCTTGTGGTGAGTACAAATGTGTAAACTTGTTGAAACTATGCTGTACACTTGAAACTAATGTAATATTTTGTGTCAACTATATCCAAATTTTATTTATTTATTTATTTATTTATTTATTTAATGTTCATTTATTTATTTTGAGAGAGAGAGGGAGAGCATGTACGTGTGCATGATGGGAGAGGGGCAGAGAGAGAGGGAAAGAATCCCAAGCAGGTTCTGCACTGTCAGGGCAGACCCCTATGCAGAGCTCAATCTCACAAACCATGAGATCATGACCTGAGCTGAAATCAAGAGTCAGACACTTAATCAACTGAGCCACCTAAGCGCCCCCCCAATATTTAAATGGGTAAATTACTGGAATAGATGTTCATCCAAAGAAAATAAATGGCCAGTGAGCACATGAAATTGTGCTCAACATCACTGATTATCCAGAAAATGTAAGTGAAAACCACAATGATATATCACCTTGCACCTGTTAGGATGGTTATTATCTAAAAAAAGAAAAGTATTGAAGAGGATGTAGAGAAATTGAAAGTTCTGTACACTGTTGGTGGGAATGAAAAATGGTGCAGGCACTATGGAAAATGGTATGGAGATTCCTCAAAAACTTAAAAATAGAACTACCATATAATTCAGCAATCCTATTTCTGGGTATATGTCCAATAGAGAATATAAAAGAATGAAATTTTGCCATTTGCAACTATGTGGATGGAACTAGAGGGTATTATGCTAAGCAAAATTAGTCAGATAAAGACAAATATCATATGACTTCACTCATATGAGAACTTTACAAAACAGATGAACAAAAGGTAAGGGAAGCAAAAATAATATAAAAACAGGGAAGGAGACAAAACATAAGAGACTCTTAAATATGGAGAACAAATAGAGGGTTACTGGAGGGGTTGTGGGAGGAGGGAATGGGCTAAATGGGTAACGGGCATTAAGGAATCTAGTCTTGAAACCATTGTTGCACTATATGCTAACTAAATTGGATGTAAATTAAAAAAAATGAAAAATAAAACAAGTTGAAGTCATAATCTCAAAGAGATATGGACCTCCATGTTTACTGCATCATTATTTACAATAGCCAATATATGAAAATAACTCAAATTTCCCTTAACAGATGAATGAAGAGGATAGATAGGTAGATAGATAGAATTTTATCCAGCCATAACAAAGAAAACCCTACCATTTGCAACAACATGGATGCACCTGGAAGACATGTTAAATGAAGTAAGCCAATCACAGAAGGACAAATACTGTATGGTTCCATGTATATGAGGTATCTGAAATAATTAAACTTATAGAAGTAGAGAACAGAATGGTGATTGTCAGGGATTTGAGGGGAGGAGGAAATGGGGAGTCAATGGACATAAAATTTCAGTTACAAAGATGAATAAATTGTAGAGATATGATGTACAACATTGTGCCTATAACTAACAATATAGTATTGTGCACCTAAAATTTTAAGAGAATAGATCTCACGTTAAGTGTTCTTACCACACACACAAAAAAAAGAGGTGCAAGCAAACTTTTGGTGATAATGAAAATGTCTATTTTCTTAATTGTGGTGATAGTTTCATAAGCATATGCCATAAGTCCAAACTCATCAAATTATATACATTATATATATCAGTTATATATAAGTATATATATACTTTTTTTGTATATCAGTTATATTTCAGTAAAGCTGTTAAAATACATTGATTATAGTTTTCAGCAAACAGATTTTTTACATCTTTGGTTAGGTTTATTCCTAGGTATTTTATGGCTCTTGGTGCATTTGTAAATGGGATGACTTTCTTGATTTCTCTATTATTTCATTATTGGTGTATAAAAATGCAACCAATTTCTGTACATTGACTTTCTACCCTGCGACTTTGCTGAATTCATTTATCAGTTTTAGGAGTCCTTTGGTGGAGTCTTTCAGGTGTTCTATGTAGAATATCATGTGGTCTGCAAAAAGTGAAAATTTGACTTCTTCTTTGCCAATTTTGATTCCTTGTATTTCATTTTGTTGTCTGGTTGCTGACGCTAGGACTTCCAACACTATGTTAAACAACAGTGGAGAGAGTGGACATCCCTGTTGTGTTCCTGATCTGAGTGGGAAAGCTCTCAGTTTTTCCCCATTGAGGATGCTGGTGAAGATGTGGAGAAATGGAAACCTTCTTGCACTGTTGGTGGGAATGCAAACTGGTACAGCCTCTTTGAAAAACACTGAGGTTCCTCAAAAAATTCAAAATATAACTACCCCATGACCCAGCAATAGCACTATTAGGAATTTACCCAAGGGATAAAGGAGCGTTGATGCATAGGGGCACATGTACCCCAATGTTTATAGCAACGCTGTCAACAATAGCCAAATTTTGGAAAGAACCTAAATGTCCATCAACTGATGAATGGATAAAGATGTGGTTTATATAGACAATGGAATACTACTTGGCAATGAGAAACAATGAAATCTGGCCATTTGCAGCAACGTGGATGGAACTGGAGGGTATTATGCTGAGTGAAATAAGTCAGTCAGAAGAAGACAGATATCATATGTTTTCACTCATATGTGGATCTTGAGAAACTTAACAGAAGACCATGGGGGAAGGGAAGGGGAAACAATAGTTACAAACAGAGAGGGAAGGAGGCAAACTACAAGAGACTCTTAAATACAGAGAACAAACTGAGGGTGGATGGTGGGATGGGGGAGAGGGGAAAATGGGTGATGGGCATTGAGGAGGGCACTTGTTGGGATGAGCACTGGGTATTGTCTCTAAGCCAATTTGACAATAAGTTAAATTTAAAAAAACTAAGTGAGACTATTTATAAAAAATAAATAAAAAGAAAATGAGACCTCAAAAATGTATATTGATTATAAAAACTATTTATTGAAATATTTTAAATTAGATTATTGTGATGGTTGCATAACTCTTTGAATATACCAAAACCACTAAATTATACATTTTTAGCAGGTGAACATTAATTATATGTCTTTAAAAAGATGAAAGTGTTGAACAACATGGTCTCCAAGATCGTTAGGGCTTTATCTTAGTTATTCCTGATTCTGGGATTCTATAAGGTTAGATCTAATCTATTTTATGCATGTAACTACTTTCTGTTGTCTTCCTTCTTTACTACATACTCTGCTGGATTTCTTTCACCTCTACACTCAGAATGAAATTACTATTTTAAAATTCCATTACATTCTATATCAATAGTTATTAATAAATGCACTTATCTGGCATTTGAGATACCCTTAATGTACAAAGCACAGCACAAAGTGATATAACTGATACAGAGATGATTAAGTTCTGGCCCCTGTCTCTAAGCAACTGACAGGTATGAATTAAAAGAGCTGTAAATCAATGCAGGAGGAAGTCCTGCTGAATGTACCAGAGAGAAAAGGCTTGATAAAATAGGAAGAATTCAATCCTTAAATGATGGATAAAGATTTAATAGGTGGGCACAAGTGCAGCCTAGACTGAGAAAATTATGTGAACCAAAGGATACAACAGGAAAGTGTTCTTAATGTCATTTCCCCAAGGACCACGTCTTTGAAATATCCAGTCTAAGTTCAGTTACCATAAATATTTGACTGTAATAAATTATATTATTTTTAAAATATTCTATAATTAATACTGCTTACCTCTATCCTCCAACTAGTGTAAACTGGTGAGGCGTTACTGCATTCCTACCCATACTGCTTCACTTAATGACCATAAAGGAGTTCAATTTTTTATGGTCTTCTGTGGATTAATAAAACAACACATTTTTTTCTTTGAAGTCAGAACTGGTGGCTAAGGAGGCAGTCCAAAACTAAAATAAAGAAACCCTAATTCTTTTCATGACATCAATAAAAATATGTATAATAAAAAATTTCCCTGAAGATTTTACATTTGAAGACTTTTAAAAATATTAGACTTTTTTAAAGCAGTTTAGATTTACAAAAAAAAATAAGCAGAAACTACAGAGTTCTCATACACTCCTCACACTCTGCACTCATACACATAATTTCCCATACTATGAACATCTTGCATTAGTGTGGTACGTTGGTTAACACTGCTGAAGAAATATTGATGCATTATTTTTAACAAAAAGTCATAGTTCACATAAGACTTTACTCTGTGTTATACAATTCTATGGTTTTGACAAACACGTCATGTGTCCACAATTACATCATCATACAAAATAGTTTCCCTGCCCTAAAAACTTCCTATGATCCTTCTCCTTATTTATCCCTCCTTTGCTTTCCCTGAACCTCTGGCACCCACTGATCTTTTTACTATCACTATAGTTTTGCCTTTTTCATAATGCAAATTGGAATCACACAGTATGTAGCCTTTCAAACTGACTACTTTCAGTTATCAATATGCATTTAAGTTCCTTTGACGTGTTTTTATGGCTTAATAACTTATTTCTTTTTATTACTAAATTGTGTTTCATAGTCTGGATGTACCACAGTTTGTTTATCCATTCACCTACTGAAGAACATCTTGACTGCTTCCAAAGGTAGCCATGGTAAAGTCTGCTCTAAGTATTTGTGTGCAGGTTCTTGTGTGCACAAAAATTTTCAACTCATTTGGGTAAATGCCAAGGAGTGAGATTGCTAAATTGTATGGTAAAACTGTTTAACTTTGTGATAAACTGCCAAACCATCTTCAAAGTGGCTATACCATTTTCCATTCTCATGAGCAAGATGTTACTCTCATTTCAAAATTATTTTAATGAAACTATTTTTAGTATTTAGTTGTGTGAACTTCTCAGCCATTATGGCCAATTTCTGTATCTGAAAATAGATAATAAGAGGGAAAACCAGAATGTGACTTCCAATTGTCCGTGTGGCTTTCTGGAGATCACAATGATTCCTTTCAAAAACCCATTGAACATCACAGTGCAGATAGTATCCAAACACACCTAAATGGGAAAAGAGAATTTCTGCAAGACTGGGTTGTTATGCTATGAAAGTGAACTTGAAAATCTGTTTTCCAATTCTGTTGAAACTTTCTCAGGAATATTTACCTACTGAACAACTTCAAATAGTTAACGGTAGAGAAACCACACATGAACTTTCTATAATTTGCAGAACTTCAAGGGTCAGTATTCTCAAATCAATATTCACTCTTCATTAAACATGCTCTCATTATTCCTTCAACAGGAACTGGGTGCATACTATTATTATTAATTATTTTCTGTCTAGATATACTATTTTTCCAATTAGATTTCTCACTTTTTGAAGGCGGGGTCCTGTTAATCACCTTTATATTTCCCTCTGCAGTATCTGGTATGGCAGCTTGCTGTTTTGGCTAGCTCTCTTTTGGTTGCAAGGGGAGAGACCTCAATAAATCCAACTCAAGTAAATGAGGAGGGCGTGGTTAAAGATGTGAAGAAGTCTCAAAGTAAGTGAAGGACAAGAACTGATATATAGCCAGGCCTCACAGGAACTGGAATTGGGATACAAGTGTAGTACTCATGAGTACTAACTGAAACCAGACTGACTAAATTCAAATCCTTACTAGCTCTGTGACTTTACACACGTTACTAGCCAATCTTAACTTCAGTTTCTTCTTCTGTAAAATAAGGATATAATCATATTTACTTCATAGTAAGTATGCAAAGATTAAGTGAACTCATATAGGTAAAGAGATAAGAAGAGTGGCTGGCATATAGTAAGTAAATATTTATTATTATTATTATTATTATTATTATCAGGTGCCAAGATAAGATCTCTCTCTCTCTCTCTCTCTCTCTCTCTCTCTCTCAGCTCCATAGTCCTTTTCTTTGCATCTCTGGTTTTATTTATGGACCATCCTGTTCTCCATTTTTTGCAAACCAGTTTTCTTTGTGTCTATATTTTTTTTTCTGATCTCTCAAAATTTCAGGTTGAATGTTGTCTTCTGTCTTATTTTCTTGGTCAATCTAACTAAATGTTTGTCCTTTGGCTTACTATACTTCAAACTGATGGTTATGTAGTATAGTGGTTGAAAGGGCATAAACTCTGGATCCAAACTGCCCGAGTTTCAATCTTAACTCTGCCACTGAGTGCTACCTGAGTGCCCTTGAACAAATTACTTAGTACCTCTGTGATTCTATATCCTTATTTTTTAAATGTTTGATGGTAATAATAACATAATCTACCCCATATTCTGTTGTGAGGATTGAATGAGTGAAGATTTTGCCCGGTGTATATAGCAAGTGCTGCATGAGCATTTGCTTTTGAGGTTTTTGGTTTTTTTTTTCTGCTTCTAACTGCATCAGAATAGAGTTTGTTTCGGTTAGTTCATCTTTTGTAGGCTGAGATTCATGGGTTATAAATTGGTGCCAAGCCTAGGAATAGATTTCCTTTGTTTAGGTACACATTTACAGTCCAGTCAGTCATGGCCAGGGCAATAGGGCCAAAGAATGCAAAACACTGTTACTACCCTTGGTCGGATGGCAGGAGCGGGCAGTTTACATTTCCTTTAGAGTGTGAGCAGGCAAGTGTTGTAAATATACCTAGGACACATAGGTTTCTCAATAAATATTGCTAACGTTGAGTGAGCTAGATGACTAATTCAGATTTAGACTGGCCTGAGTATGTATGAGGCCCAGACCTCTTCCTGGAAATATCTTTGAAACTAAATCCTAGAAACACAGAATGTCAGAGCTGACTAAGGTCTTAAAGAGATCTTCCAAGTACAAACTCCTTTCTTACCCATGGTCTCTGCCTCATGTTTCAGCTTAGAAAACTAAAATCCATAAACTGGACACAATAGCTCAAATCATGCAGTAAATTTCAAGAAACCTCAGTTATGTTATAATTCCTGATGTATCATTTAATTCACCACTTAATGCAAATACTCATATAAAACAATTTTTCTACAGCTCTCTACCCATATATCCCATTTAATTTTGTCAGTTTTATGGCCAAGCCTTAAGCCAATGGCTATTTTTATTTAGGTTCTCATATTTCTTCTTACTGGTTTCTACCTAAAAGTGGAACTTCACAATATAATGTGTTTGAGTGGTTCTTTCCCATCTGACCCCCTGCCACATAAAGGAACTATAGTCAGAAATATTGAAAAAAAAATTATAGCATGGTCTCATACATAATCTAGCATAATTGCATGATGCACGTATATACAATATATTGCTATTCCGTCAAAATACCAATAATTTAAAAGAAAATATAAAACATTTATTTCATAAAAATGACTGTATTTCATTTAAAAAATCCAAGCTTTTAGGTCTTATTATTTGAGACATTACTCATCAGGTATATTACAGTATTTAATCTTATGCCATTGTTCACTTGTTGGCATCTATAAACTTATGATACTAAAGATAACACTAAACCCAAAATGATTCAGACAAGAAAGTAAAACCATGATAACAAATAAAGTTAAGGTAAATATAATAAATTCTCCTTCAAACAGAACATTCCTATTCAAAACAAGATGTTAACTCCTGATTGGGAAAGTCCAGAAGCCATGGCAAGCAATCTATAAGGCCTGAAGCAAAATGGAACCATAAGTAATAAAGAACATAGATATTAACCAAAGACACATTGTGTCAGACCAATTTAATCACTTTACATGGGAAAAAAATTAGAATTTTTCTCAAATGAAGGCCCTCATCAGACATCCCTGAAATTAAAGCAGGCAGCAAGTGCTTTCTGGGTTGTTGGTAGGGCCACAGTTGGCCTCAGGGCTGCTTGGCTCTGAGGACCATATATATGCATAGCAGAATGAGGAGAAAGGATGTTCTGATAATGGTTTTAGGCAGCACAGAGTCAAATAATGGGCAAGGATCACAGTCCATTTATAAAGAAAAATAAAAACCCTTAGGTGCACAAAAGGATTTCTCCAATTTCCAATATGGCCATATTAGCAGACAGTAACAGCAAATAAAGCCACTAAAAGACCACTCCTGCCTAGGCCGGAATTTAGAGTTGGCTCAATTTGTATTCATTGGCCATGCAATATTGTTTTCTGTTTCTCTTTTTGTGCTATATGTCCCTTCCCCAAAGTTCCAAATTGTATATGGTTTCACACTGCTCCTTGGTGACCCAGGATCCCCTACTGTGACCCTCTCCCCCAACACTGAGGGCCCTGGACTTCCCTCTTCTCCCTCTGAACTCAAAATTGCCCTGCCCTATCTTCTGCTCACCATAGTGTTCAGTCCTCAAATGGCTCCATAGATCTGACAGTACACAAGAGACTGAGAATTTACAACATCATGAATTAGTTACCTCTTCCAATAAGATCAGCATGTTAACACAAAATGACTAAATCCAAAACTTTGAACTTCTAATGAAGGTGGATTTTTCAGGCACATCAGCAAGCTAGGAAAGAGATTTTACTCTTAAAAGAAGAAAACTTAAGACATGAGTACCAGTGTTGGCTCTGCTGCTAGTGGACAATGTGGCTTTGTACAAGTCACCTGGTTGTTATGAGTATCAGTTTTCCTCTCTGAAAAATGAAAGGGATTATTTAGATTATTTCTGGTTCTAATAATCTTTACTCAGTAAATCTCAACACACTTACTATCCTACTTATTCTACCTCTGCATAAGGTTGGCCCTAGTTGTCACCAATCACACTGATAAAGAAAGAAGGTTGTATTTTCCACATTTCATGCTACTGTCACCAAATACATTTCAACTTAACTTGATAGAACTAATTCCACTACAATGGACACTAACTAAAATATATTGGCTGAAGATGAGATTTCATCTGTACCATGGGGGGATATACCTACAAAGGGGTACATGTGGAATAAGATGTCTGTGACCTGTAATGGGAAGGATATTGAATTTAAAGTCAAGTAGCTTGGGTTCAAATTTTAGGTGCATCACTTATTAGCTCCATGATTGGCTCTAGGCAAGTCTCTTAACTTCTTGAACATCCATTTACCTGTTTTCCAAAAGAAAGGATAATATTCCCAGTTTCTAAGGAAGAGTTAAATAAGAAACATATGTGAAGTATCTAGCACAGAATTTGGAAAATGGTTGGGGATCAATTCATATTACTGGAATCTGAATTGGAAACAAGAATTATTCAAGCTTTTACCTGAGAAAAATTTTCATGCATACTGAATGTTTATAATGTCCTCAAGGTTCATCCATGTTTTCTCATATATCAGGATTTTCTTCCTTTTTGAGACTGAATAATATTCTATTGTACATACGCAACTACATTTTCTTTACCTATTCATTTGTTGATGGATTTTTTTTTGTTTTTTGCTCTACTGTTGTTTCAAGTTTTTATTTAAATTCTAGTTAGTTAACATATAGTACAATATTTGTTTCAGGAGTAGAATTTAGTGATTCATCACTTACATATAGCACCCAGTGTTCATCAGAATAAGTACCTTCCTTAATACTCATGTCGAAGGAAATTTAGATTACTTCCACATCTTAGCATGATTCCACTTATATGAGATATCTGAAATAGTCAACATTATAGAAGAAGAGAGTAGAATGTTGGTTTCCACGGGATGGGGGGAAGGGAAAAGGGAAAGTTGCTCTTCAATGGATATACAGTTTCAGTTATGCAAGATGAAAAAGTTCTAGAGATCTGCTGTACAACACTGTTTATAGTTAACAATACTGTACACTTAAAAATGTGTTAAGAGCTTAGATCTCATCTTAAGTGTTCTTATCACAAATAAAAATTTATTGTATATGAACAAAATTAATAGGCTGATCTGGAAGAATTGAGCTGTGAAAAAAGATCCATAAATACACATTCTTCTTATAATATTATGAAAGCGTAATGAAGAATTTCAGCCATTGTGAAATCCAAAGAAATGTCACATTTCATGTCACGCATTCATGTGTAGATTTATTTGTTTCTATTTAGAGTCAAAGAGAAGAAAAAGTGAGAAAGAGAACATTTTATTTTTAGTCTACTTTTCTACATGTCTGAGAGATTGTTACTATTGTTACTATTCTGTATTTATCAAAATAGAATGATGGAATGTTTCCTCAGGGAGGTAATAGAAAGGTGTATTGGAAACATTTGTGCTAGTTAATACTTGACTAGATTTTTCTAAGGTAATAATTTCTGGAGACTTTTGAAGAAACTTTAAAGGTCCTTATTAAGTTACAAGAATATTTTTATCTACAAACTAGAATTTTACTTAAAGAGATGTATAGAGTGAGGCAAAAGTTACACAATTGCTTTTATTTCCATATAAGAACTGGACTGTTTTCAAAACAAGGGGGATGATTTTAATCATAAATAAATTATGCATAATGTGGTCTCATGTCAAAAAGAATTTGATAAAATAAGAAATTTAACTACACATGAGCTAAATATAGTTATGTGCTTATTTGTCTCTGTGGTTACTTTAGCCTTGTATTATATTTAGACTCCAAAATAAAATTCTCATCAATTTAATAAACGTTTATGTGTCTACTCTTATTATTTGGGGAACTGGGTTAATGGTTAGGAGATCCAGAAATGAATGAGACATTATATCTACCTTTCAAGAAGCACATAGATTCCTTGTTAGGGAGATGGATAAGCATGGCACGAGTATTCTAGTTTACATGACTGAGTGACACCATTAGCTAGAAGAAGAAAGGCAGGAGAGAGAAAAATTTGAAGGAAATAAATAAGTTATGTTTTGAACAGATTATGTTTAACATGCCTATAGGACACCCAGGTGAAAAAGTCTTGTATATAGATGGATAGTCTGGGGCTTGGGAAAAATTTCAGAGCTGGAGATATAGATTATTGAGTCACATTCATAAAGGACATAGTTGAAGCCAAGGGAGTGAATATGATCACTCAGGGAGAAGATATATAAGATGAGGAAAGAACCTGAGAACAGTGCAATGAGAAACACTCTTAAGGAGCATACAGAATAATAGAGGCTATAGAAAGAGAATGGCAGATCCAAACAAGTATCACTGATTGAACCCAAGTGTTGAATTGTGTTCCCTCCTGAAACCCCATTAATACAATACAGATTTTTTAGAGTTATAATCCCACAAATACAAATAGAAAAAGAGAGGAGACAACATAATTTTGGAAACTGGAAAGTAGGTCTGAGTAGTAACTATATTTTTTAATGTTTGTTTATTTTTGAGAGACAAAGGGAGACAGAGCACGAGTGGGGGAGGGGCAGACACAGAATCCGAAGCAGGCTCCAAGCTCCAAGCTGTCAGCACAGAGCCTGACACAGGGCTCAGACCCAGGAACCATGAGACAATGACCTGAGCCAAAGTCTGATGTTTAACTGACTGAACCATCCAGGTGCCCCAGAGTGGTAACTAATTTAACACTTAGAAGACTTGAAGGTGATTGCTTCTGGAAACTGGGAAATGGAGAGGAAACATGCAGGTCTAACTACTGATTTTTGTAACTCTTTTGTGACAAGCTTATTAGAACTCTAGGGGCTAACATCTGAATATAAGTACATTGAGAAGTAAATTGAAAGTTAAGAATTGGAGACATCAGATATGAACTATGCCTTCAAGAGGTTTGGTTATGAAAGAAATGAGGTAGATATTGCTTGAGTAGTAAGTATAAGAATAAAAGTTTTGGTGTCTGTAAAATATTTTAGACTGGAACACATTCGTGAGCTCTGAGGAAAAATAAGAAGAGTTAAAATCAGGTTTAATGTTATAGGAAAAAAGAGGAAAAGGATTAATAACTACAGGATCATTGAATGAGGAAGTAGGAGAGAATTGTTACTTGGTGGCATTTCTTTTTTTTTTTTTTTAATTTTTTTTCAACGTTTTTATTTATTTTTGGGACAGAGAGAGACAGAGCATGAACGGGGGAGGGGCAGAGAGAGAGGGAGACACAGAATCGGAAACAGGCTCCAGGCTCCGAGCCATCAGCCCAGAGCCTGACGCGGGGCTCGAACTCACGGACCGCGAGATCGTGACCTGGCTGAAGTCGGACGCTTAACCGACTGCGCCACCCAGGCGCCCCCCTTGGTGGCATTTCTTAGTGAAATAGAAATGTAGATCATCTACTCAAAATGAAGGGGCCAGAGGTAGGGACTTGAGAAGAAAAATGAAGTTTTAGAACAGCTATAATGGGAAATGGAATTAAAAGCCAACTATGGATGAGAAAAGGATTAAGGATGACAGTTAATGATCCAGCTGAATGAGATTGGAAAGCACACATTTATAGTGGAACCAATGAGCATGGATATGCAGTTTTCCCCAGATGAGTCTTCAGTAGACTGGGAAAAGAACAGGCAAAGTGGACTACTGAATTGAGCCAGGACTGGGCAAGGATTGCCAAAACTATGAGTTGGAAGGTGAAGGAGTCAAAGAAGGGAAAATTCTTGTGAGTGTGTCATTGAAATGGAGTCCAGTGGATGGAACTGCAGAGTGTTATGCTAAGTGAAATATGTTTTCACTCTTATGTGGATCCTGAGAAACTTAACAGAAGACCATGAGGGAGGGGAAGGAAAAAAAAGATCGAGAGGGAGGGAGCCAAACCATAAGAGACTCTTAAAAACTGACAGTTGATGGGGGGTGGGAAGCAGGGGAAAGTGGGTGATGGGCATAGAGGAGGGCACCTGTTGGGATGAGCACTGGGTGTTGTATGGAAACCAATTTGACAATAAATTTCAAATGAAAGAAAGAAAGAAAGAAAGAAAGAAAGAAAGAAAGAAAGAAAGAAAGAAAAAAAGAAAGAAAGAAAGAAAGAAAGAAAGAAAGGAAGGAAGAAAGAAAGAAAGAAAGAAAGAAAGAAAGAAAGAAAGAAAGAAAGAAATGGCGTCCAGAATAGGGTGGAAAGGAAAAGACAGGATGTGGCTGTTAGTTGAAGAGATTAAGTAAGAGAGAAGGGATTGGAGGTCATAATAAAGAACAATTCGGTTGATCACAAAGCCATTCCTTAGCATTTCTCATACAAGTTCAATTAATTATTGCCTCTGTGACCAAACATCTGAACCCTTTTAGTGTCATAGCTGTTGATTTTCCAGCAAGTGTAGTGTTAAAGAAACTTAAAGGACTGCTTTCTACCATGAGCTACTTCATTGTGGAAATCTTGTTTCCAATTTTCCAATTTTTTTCAAGGTATTTCTCACAACTAATCTTAGCCAATTCAGCCTGGATTGGGGAGAGGGCTTAGGCACAAGTAAGGGAAGTATGTATTTAACAATCTCTTTTTGCATATGGCTCTAGGTTCAACTCTGCTCAGACACACTTTACTGTGGGGATCACAAAGAACATTTGGAAGTCATCAGTTTTCTGAAAGTTCCAAAGTTCTGCCTGTCCTAAACAGAAATCCTAGCTAATCCCCTTTTCAGTCTTCCTCTAGAGGGCAACTTCCTCTAGAGGGCCCTCATAAGTTTGGAAGCACATTTTGCCCAGATAGCTGGGCATTTGCAGGTTCTGATTTTATAGCAGTAGGGAAGCTGGGTATGAGTGTGGAGGGATGTTTGTTTACCAGCGAATGTGGAGGACTTAAGGCCTATCAATTCCCAACCTATAAAGTCTTCCTCTGCCCTTCTGGATCATGTCACCAGGGTTCAGGAGAAACTTTCATTTCCACCCACAAAGCTGTGGTAAATTCAGACATATTTACATCAGCAATAATTGCACCTGACTAGCAAAAAGAATAGGAGTAACTCCTTGAGATTTCCTCCAGTTACAGGGAAATGTCCAATACCTCTGACTCTATTTCTTCATTATTAAATGGTTTGCTTAAGATAAATATTTTTTGGGAGAAAATGTTTCCAATTGTTTTAAGATTACCAACTCTGGTGTATGGCAAGCAGTGTCCCTTACATTTTCAGGGACAAGTTTATGCTCACAGAAGCTATAAAATATTAAAATTCCATCATGTTGGTCTCCTGCTCCTTACTGTTAGAAAACAGGAACTTACTGGGGTTACTCAACTAGGTACTAGAATTTCTGTTCTACTGCACATTATTCATCAAATGAAAATGTCCACAGAGTTTGATACCCTATCATTTTCCTCAACATAATCCTGCTATTTTTATGCCCAAAGACATATAAGTTCTAAATGTCTGTCTGGCTATTCAGTTTCCATTGAAACTTTCAAATTAGGTCTAAATGTTGCAGCATAACCATTATTTATTCAACTAACAAATAAAATCCAGTTAGATAGCCTTAAAATGCAACATAAATTGTTCATAAAACAAATGTCCATGAGTTGTGTAAAATAGTTGTCATAGAAACAGGCAGGCTAACATAGTTTTGACTGTATCAATAAATCAATCAGTTTGACTTCTCAATATTTGAAATATGAAGAGCCAATTTTGGTACCCATACATCAGTTTTGTTGACAGAAAAGGCTTTCAGAGAAAACCTTGTAATAATAATGCAGCTGTCATAGTACATACAGATGTGCTAGACATTTTCAAGAGTCTGTAATTAAAGAAGCTGAAATATGACTGTGAATCTTCACAAAAGTAGCAATATTTGCAGTTTTCTAAGATTAAAAAAAGCCAAAATAATCTAGCCCTGTATAAAATGGGAAAAAAAAAACTTTGTCTTACCTTGAGGCTAAATTATACTTGCTGAAACAGCCCTTGTAAAATCTACTTTAATAGCTTTCAGAAGAGAAGTGAAGACTGTGTGTGTGTGTGTTTGTGTGTGTGTGTGTATATACACAAATATACAAAGAACTCAATAGCAAAAAAATACAAATATTTCATTTAAAAAAATAGGTAGAGGAGGGGCGCCTGGGTGGCTCAGCTTGTTAAGTGTCCGACTTCGGCTCAGGTCATAATCTCAAAGGTTGTGGGTTTCAGCCCCACATCAGGCTCTGTGCTGACAACTCAGAGCCTGGAGTCTGCTTTGGATTCTGTGTCTCCCTATCCTCTGCCCCTGCTCCACTCAAGCTCTTTCTGTCTCTCTGTCTCTCAAAAATAAATAAAACAATTTAAATAAATAAACAAATAATAAATAAATAAATAAATAAATAAATAAATAGCAAAGGATAGGAATAGACATTTTTCCAAATAAGACATGGAGATAGCCAACAGGCATATGAAAAATGCTCACCATTATTATTCATCAGAGAAATGCAAATCAAAACAATATTGAGATACTACCTCATACCTGTTAGAATGGCTACCAGAAAAAAAACAAAAAACAAGAAATAACAAGTGTTACAGAGGATGTAGAGAAAGGTACCTTTATACACTGTTGGTTGGAATGTAAATTGGTACAGCCACTGTGGAAAACAGCGTGGAGTTTCCCCCAAAATTAAAAATGGAATTTCTATATGACCCAGCAATTCCACTTTGGATATTTATCTAAAGAAAGTCATAACATTAATTCAAAAAGATATATGCTCCCCCATGTTCATTGAAGCATTATTTACAATAACCATGAAATGAAAACAACCTAAGTGTTCATCAGGGCTAGATTATTTGTGTATTGTGTATATTATATATATTATATTATATATATATTTATTCAGACATAAAAAAAGAAGGAAATCTTGCGATTTGTGACAACATGGCACGACATGGTTGGACCTTGAGGGTATTATGCCAGTGAAATAAGTCATACAGATAATGACAAATGCTGTTTGATTTCCCATATATGTAGAGTCTAAAGAACACAACACAAGAAAACAAAAATAAACTCTAGATATAGAAAACATATTGGTGGTTACCAGAAGGGAGGGAAGTGGAGGTGGGGAAAATAGGTAAAGGGGGTCAAAAGGTACAAACTTCTAATATGAAATAAATTCATCATAGTGATATAATATATAGCATGGTGATTATAGTTAATAATAGTCTATTGCATATTTGAAAGTCGCTAAGGGAATAAATCTGGAGAGTCTTTATCACAAGAAAAATTTTTTAAATTTTAACTACGTATGGTAATGGGTGGTAACTGAACTTATTGTTGTGATAATTTCACAATGTATAGATATCAAATCATTATGTTGTACACCTGAAACTAATATATTGCTATATGTCAATTAAACGTCAATAAAAAAACTGCACATGCAAATGTTTTCAGCCTTGTTACCTAGATCTTAGCTAATGCTATCCTGTATTCATTTTCTAAATTTGCTTTCACTTTGCAATAAAAGATCATGTAAACTATGCTTGATGAATCTTAAATGTAAGACACTTGTTCTCTTTTAGGTTTAAGATGGAGGAAAAACATGTGCTTTTTCCATCCCTCTGGAATATTTTAGCTCTGACTTTAAATGAACTCAGGCCACTAAAAACTATCCACAGTAACTTTTATTTCACTTTTGACTCATATCCTGTTGCTTCTTTCAGGTAAATGACCTTGGCATCTCTCCATATAAACCAGAGCCTTTGGTTTATTGGCTTTCATTCCTCAAAGTACAGCACACCAAGAAGAAAAGGTTCTTTCAAAATCTGGCATATACCATTTTACTATAGGGAGACCCATTCTAGGATACAATCATTAAAAAGTTTTCTCTATCATAAACCAAAACATATTCTCATTTGGGGGTGGGTTGTAGAATCTCCTCACCTACAATTCTTATGAGTAAAGAAATAAAGTCAGAAGTCACTTTTAGATATATATATGCTGGTCTGCTTTTGTCAGGCTGACTTGGCACTTCAAAAAACTAATCAATATGTTTATTCTAATATGTTGGGGGAATACAGTACTACTATACTTCAAAATGTTTATACGTTAGTTTTTCAGGGAGAAAGAACAGCTTTATCTAATGGATCATGGACATTTACTGAAAAAGAAGCCAAGAAGTCTGTTTTTCAAAATATTTGTATGAGGAAAAGTACCCCAACGACAGCCCTTTTTGTGGAAAGACTGGAAATCTTTTCTGGGTGATTTAAACTGCTCTCCAGTGAACCATGGCCAACTTATGATTAAAAACAGGAATAAAAACTAAAATAAAACTGCAAAGTGTCCTTTTGGTAGAATTTTATTTTTCAGAAATCTGTAATAGGTCTGATTTATGTATTATCCAAGTCCAATCTGCTAGTAAGTCACTGAAATTTTCTTTAAAGAGGCAATTTATGAGTAAGGACGCAGGCCCTATGAGGCTACAGATAATGAATACAAAATAACTACCAGTACAGTTAGTAGCAGGCCATTTTAATACCTCGAAAGTGAAGAAACCAGTGTATCTCAACAAACAGCAACCCATTGCTTAGCCCAAGTAGGTACTCATGCATATGGTATGATTTAGAGAAACCAATAAAGACCATCTTAACCCAAAATATCTCCCATGAAGTTGATTTGCTGTTTGAAATTTCTACCATAACAATCTCTTTCTTGGGGTTAAGGATGCTCTTACACTTGAGAGCTAAATACAAAGTACTATGAACAAATTAACATGGCTTCATTCTATTCCCTAGATGAAAGAAGAGTTCTGGCAATGATAAATAAAAAATAAGGATTTGCGTGTAAAATAAAACAATGGGTAAGAGAAAGGTCTGAGATTGTTGTTCAGTTTCACTTGGAAGGGTAGCCTGATTCCTAAGGACACAGGGGTTAAACTGACTCTAAAAAGAAAAGATGGACCATCAGAAACACCATGATGTGGTGGAAAGACCACTAGCCCAGGAGTTAAAACACCTAATTCTATTCCCTCTTCTAGAAATATTATCCTGGGGTACCTGGGTGGCTCAGTTGGTTAAGCATCTGACTCTTGATTTTAGCTCAGGTAATGATTTCGGGGTAGTGTGGTGGAGCCCATATCAGGCTCTACACTGAGCATGGAGCCTGCTTGAGATTCTGTCTGTCTGTCTCTAATAAAAATTTTAAAAACTTTTAAAAAAAATTTTTTTTAAAAGAAATTTTATACTATGACTTTCAATAAATCCTACCCTGGAAAGACATTTGTCCATCTGTCAAAAGAGGATAGAGTTGATGGAATATGTGATTTCTGAAGTCCTATTCAGGACACTTCTAATCAGAAAGGGTATGGGCAAGATGAATCTGCATACAAACTGGCTATTTCACTATTTTTCCTAGCCCCACCCTTAATCCCTAGACCCCAAATAACTTTCTGTGGAGACACTATGGAAGCAATAAGAAGCAAAATGGATTATCCTTTAAAGAAACCAAAACCAATGATGAATAACAACATTCTCTATCAAAGAAATAATTATTTTTCCCCTTGCTCCATCTATTTTTCCATTGTTTTGATTGCTAAAACTAGCTGGCTGCCTATTAACCAATTCCATGCCAATTTTTCTCCATCTGACAACAAATTCATACATATTTTTTTCTACCTTCATTTTACCACATTTTATTTACTGAAGACCTAAGATTTACCTAGACAAATTCTGTTTATTTTCCTAGCTGGTCTTTCAAATATGTGTTGTAGCAAAACAATAAAAACATGAAAGTGGCCATAAGAGTGAGACACCAAATGAAGAGATGGGAAATATTTTAAAAGCTCCTTGCCAGTACAAGATTTCTTTCTATGATTAGCCTTTAAAAATATTGCATAATTGATGTTGAAATTCCCTAAGTGATACTACTATATCCCCTTGGAGACCATACCTTAGTCTAAAAAAACGTTACTGGAAAGAAATTTTTAACTGATACTATATCCAAACTCTCTTTTTACTTCCATGCCTTCTCATTAAACATTAAGCAACAGTTAAAAAAAGAAAACAACTTAAGTCCCCCCACTGTAACCACTTTCTTTTCTACAATTTCCACAGTTCCAAATCAAAACATCCCAGTTGAATCCACTTTCTTTAACATGTATTCTTCTAGCTCTTTAGCCCAATCATATGACCAACTTATTCTGCTTAAATTTGCCTGGGCCTTGAGGAGCCAAGATGGCAGAATAGCAGGGAAGTTTTTTGTGTGTCTCGCATCCATGATATACAGCCAGACCAATACTAAACCATCCTACACACCTAGAAAACTGATTGGAGGATTAACACAACAATCTGCACAACCTGAACCACAGAATTAAGCAGGTACGCAGTGCAGAGAGGTGAATTTGGGGAGCAAGAAGCCACAGAAGGTAGGGAACCACTTTTTGTGGGCAGAGAGAGGATAGAGACTGGGGAGGGGGGAGAATACGGGAAAATCAACCCTTCCCAAAAGCACCTGGAGAGAAAGTGGAAAATTGGAAACAGCTGCAGGAACTAAACTAAAAAGGGAGAAAGGAGAAAGGAGAGGGTTTAAATTCCATTAAGACTGTAAACAAGGGGAGCACAAAGGCTGCAACTCCGCAGCTCGATATTTTGAGGTGCTCTAGTGGGAAGGGCGAATCCCCAGGAATAGAGTGGGGTCTGGGAGGTTCTCGGGCCACACAGGGAAAAGCTGTTCCACTGCTGGAAGGATATTTGGTAGAGACTGTTGAAGCCACCTGGTCCCAGCAGACCCTGGAAGGTGGCCACATTCCCTGGTGCTTGGGCAAGGTCATTAAGGGTAAAGCCTGGTGCCAGATGGTGTTGTGATTTCCCATAATCCCTGAAACGCTGCTGCTACACTCTCGTGAACTTTTTCTGGGGTGGGCAGGGACCTGGCCACAGTCTCGGGGCACTGGCAGCAGCAGGATCCAGCAAGCATTCCTGGGTGCAGCCAACATTTGGCCATTCTTCATTCAGCCATTGCTCAGTGAGACCTTCCCACAGAGGGGTGGAACAGGTCAAAGCTTCAGTCCTTCAGAAGTAAGGGGCTGGGGAAGACAGCTGCATCTGAGACAAAACTCAGGAGAGAGGTACTGCCTGGGGCCTGGTCACGGAGAGTGAAAAAGGAGGAAGTGGACAAGAGCTGAAGACAGAGGACGGGTGCACGATTGCTGATCTGGGAGAACAGACTGGGTAGCTGGGTGGTATCATTTTCACCACTCCCGCACATGTGCATATGCACCTACAAGCGCAGCAACAATCCACCCCAGTAGGCTAGCAGAGCCATCTAGTGGAGAGCACAGCTGTTACACTGAGCCCCACCCAACTGGGCCAACTTCTCTCTTCAAGAGCATATGTCTCACCGCCAGCTTAGTTTATGGACTATAAAGGGCTACACAGACTGAATTCTAGGGGAAAATGAAGTAATTTCGTCCTACTTCAATCTGTTATCAGCTTCATCTATTCAATTTTCTTTCTTTTTTTCCCTCTTTTTGTCTTTTACACTTCTTTTTCTTGAATGCAGAGAGAAAAAAATCATTTTTATTTTCAATTTTTATTTAAAATATTTTCTTTAATTTTTATTTCTGTATTTTTTACTTTTGTGTATTTTTTTCAAATTCTACTTTACTTCCATCATTTTATTTTAGTCTACTTTCAGTGTATTCACCTTTTCAAATTTTCAAACAATTTCATTTTCTTTCTTTTTCTTTTTTTCTCTTTTTCGTTTCTTTTCTTTTTCTTGAATGCAAAAAGAGAAAACTTCATTTTTACTTTAAATTTCTATTACAAATATTTTTACTATATTTTTTGCTTTTATGTATTTTTTTTCAAATTCTATTTTACTTCCATCATTTTATTTTAGTCTACTAGAGTATATTCACTTTTTCAAATTTTCAAACGATTTCCTTTTATTTGATTTTTTTAATTTTTAAAACGTTTTCCCTTTTTCCTTTCTTTTCTTTTTTCTTAAATACAGAAAAAGAAAAAAAATTCATATTTATTTTTAATTTTTATTAAAAATATTTTCTTTAATTTTTTCTACTATATTCTTTACTTCTGTGTATATTTTTTTCAAATTCTATTTTACCATCCTCTATTCTATTCTCTATCATGTCATTTTAGTCTACTTCAGTGTATACATTTTTTCAAATTCTCAAACGATTTCCTTTTTTTCTATCCCCCCCTTTTTTTTCTAATCTGTAAAACCACTTTCAATACCCAGACCAAAACACACCTAGGATCTAGCATCATTTATTCGATTTTTGTGTGTGAGTGTGTTTTTAATTTTTTAATTTTAATATTTTTTTAATTTTAAATATTTAATTTCAATTTTTCTACCTCATGAATTCCTTTTCTCGCTTCAAAATGACAAAACAAAGGAATTCACCCAAAAGGAAAGAGCATGAAAAAACAACAGCCAGGGATTTAACCAACACAGAAAAAACCAAGATGTCTGAACCAGAATTTAGAATCATGATAATAAGAATACTAGCTGCAGTCAAAAATAGATTAGAATCCCTTTCTGCAGAGATAAAAGAAGTAAAAAAAATAGAATGAAATTAAAAATGATATAACTGAGCTGCAATCATGGGTGGATGCAGTGGTGGCAAAGATGGATGAGGCAGAACAGAGAATCAGTGATATAGAGGACAAACTTATAGAGAATAATGAGGCAGAAAAAAAGATGGAGATTAAGGCAAAAGAGCACAATTTAAGAATTAGCGAAATCAGTGGCTCATTAAAAATGAACATCAAAATTATCAGGGTCCCAGAAGAGGAAGAGAGAGAAATAGGAGTAGAAGGGTTATGTGAGCAAATCATAGTGGAAAACTTTCCTAACCTGGGGAAAGACACAGACATCAAAATCCAGGAAGCACAGAGGACCCCCATTAGATTCAAGAAAAACCGACCATCAACAAGGCATATCATAGTCAAATTCACAAAATACTCAGGCAAGGAGACAATCATGAAAGCAGCAAGGGAAAAAAAAGTCCCTAACCTACAAGGGAAGAGACATCAGGTTTGCAGCAGACCTATCCACAGAAACTTGGCAGCCCAGAAAGGAGTGGCAGGATATATTCACTGTGCTGAATCAGAAAAATGTGCAGCAAAGAATTATTTATCCAACAAGGCTGTCATTCAAAATAGAAAGAGAGATAAAAAGTTTCCCAGAAAAACAAAAATTAAAGGAGTTTGTGACCACTAAACCAGCCCTGCAAGAAATTTTAAGGGGGACTCTGAGGAGAGAAAAGATGGAAAAATACATATGTAAATAAATAAATACCAAAGCAACAAAGATTGGAAAGGACCAGAAAACATCACCAGAAACTCCAACTCTACAAGCATCATAATGGCAATAAATTCATATCTGTCAGTTCTCACTCTAAACGTCAATGGACTAAATGTTCAAATCAAAAAACATAGGATAACAGAATGGATAAGAAAACAAGATCCATCTATATTCCATTTACAAGAGACCCACTTTAGACCTAAAGACATCTTCAGATTGAAAATAAGGGGCTAGAGAACCATCTGTCATGCTAATAGTCAACAAAAGAAAGCAAGAGTAGCCATACTTATATCAGACAATCTACACTTTAAAATAAAGACTGTATTGGGGCATCTGGGTGGCTCAGTCTGTTGAGTGTTTGACTTCAGTTCAGGTCATGATCATGCAGTTTGTGAGTTTGAGCCCCACATCAGGCTCTGTGCTGACAGCTTAGGGCCTGGAGCCTGCTTCAGATTCTGTGTCTCCCTCTCTCTCTGCTCCTAGCCTGCTCACACTCTGTCTCTCTCAAAATAAATAAAGATTAAAACGTTTTAAAATAAATACTATATCAAGGATGCAGAAGGGCATTATATCATAATCAAGGGGTCTATCCACCAAGAAGACCTAACAATTGTAAACATTTATGCACCAAACGTGTAATACCGAAATATATAAATCAATTAATCGCCAACATAAAGAAACTCATCAATAGTAATACCATAATAGTAGGAGATTTCAACTCCCCTCTCACAGAAATGCACTGATTATCTAATAAAAAACTCAACAAGGAAGCAATGGCTTTGAATGACACACTGGACGAGATAGACTTAACAGATATATTCAGAACATTTCATCCTAAAGCAGCAGAATATACATTCTTCTCCAGTGCACATGGAACGTTCTCCAGAATAGACTGTATCCTGGGACACAAATCAGCCCTAAGTACAAAAAGATCGAGATCATACCGTGCCTATTTTCAGACCACAATGCTATGAAATTCGAAATCAACCACAAGAAAAAATTTGGAAAGGTAACAAATACTTGGAGACTGAAGAACATCCTACTGAAGAATGAATGAGCTAACCATGAAGTTAAAGAGGAAATTGAAAAGCATACGGAAGTCAATGAACATGATAACACCACAACCCAAAACCTCTGGGACACAGCAAAGGCGGTCATAAGAGGAAAGCATATAGCAATCCAGGCCTTCCTAAAGAAGGAAGAAAGATCTCAGATACACAACCTAACCTTACGCCTTAAGGAGCTGGAAAAAGAACAGCAAATAAAACCCAAAACCAGCAGGAGACATGAAAAAATAAAGAGTAGAGCAGAAATTAATGCTATCAAAACCAAAAAAATAGTAGAACAGATCAATGAAAGAATTCTTTGAAAGAATTAACAAAATTGGTAAACCACTAGCCAGTCTGATCAAAAAGAAAAAGGAAAGGACCAAAATAAATAAAATAAAGAATGAAAGAGGAGAGATCACAACCAACACAGCACAAATAAAAACTATAATAGGAGAGTATTATGAGTAATTATATGCCAATAAAATGGACAATCTGGAAGAAATGGACATACTCCTAGAAACATATGCACTACCAAAACTGAAACAGGAAGAAGTACAAAATTTGAACACACCCATAACCAGTAAGAAAATCTAATTAGTAATCAAAAATCTGCCAAAAAACAAGAGTCCAGGGACAGATGGCTTTCCAGGGAAATTCTACCAAACATTTAAGGAAGAGTTAACACCTACTCTCTTGAAGCTGTTCCAAAAAATAGAAATGGAAGGAAAACTTCCAAACTCTTTCTATGAAGCCAGTATTACCTCGATTCCAAAATCGGACAGAGATCCACTAAAAAGGAGAACTATAGACCAGTTTCTCTGATGAAAGTGGATGCAAAAATCCTCAACAAGATACTAGCCAACAGGACCCAACAATAAATTTAAAAAATTATTTGCCATGACCAAGCAGGATTTCTACCTGGGATGCGGGCTGGTTCAATATCCACAAAACAATTAACGTGATTCATCACATCAATAAAAGAAAGGACAAGAACCATATGATCCTCTCAATAGATGCAGAGAAAGCATTTGACAAAATACAGCATCCTTTCTTGATAAAAAAAACTTTAAGAGGGGCGCCTGGGTGGCACAGTCGGTTAAGCGTCCGACTTCAGCCAGGTCACGATCTCGCGGTCCGTGAGTTCGAGCCCCGCGTCGGGCTCTGGGCTGATGGCTCAGAGCCTGGAGCCTGTTTCCGATTCTGTGTCTCCTTCTCTCTCTGCCCATCCCCCGTTCATGCTCTGTCTCTCTCTGTCCCAAAAATAAATAAACGTTGAAAAAAAAATTAAAAAAAAAAACTTTAAGAAAGTAGGGATAGAAGGAGCATACCTCGAGATCAGAAAAGCCATATATGAACGACCCAACGTAAATATCATCCTCAATGGGGAAAAACAGAGCTTTCCCCCTAAGGTCAGGAACAAGACAGGGATGTCCACTCTCCCAACTGTTATTCAACATAGTATTGGACATCTTAGACTCTGCAATGAGACAACACAAAGAAATAAAAGGCACACAAATTGGCCAGGGGGAAGTCAAACTTTCACTCTTTGCAAATGACATGATACTTTATATGGAAAACCCAAAAGATTCCACCAAAAAACTGCTAGAATTGATTCATGAATTCAGCAAAGTTGCAGGATATGAAACCAATGCACAGAAATCCGTTGCATTCCTATACACCAACAACGAAGTGACAGAAAGAGAAATCAAGGAATTGATCCCATTTACAGTTGCACATAAAAATATAAAATACCTAGAAATAAATCTAACCAAAGAGGTCAAAAATCTATACACTGAAGACTATAGAAAGCTTATGAAAGAAATTGAAGAAGACACAAAAAAATGGAAAATGATTCCATGCTCCTGGATAGGAAAAACAAATATTGTTAAAATGTCAATACTACCCAAAGCAATCTACATATTCAATGCAATCCCTATCAAAGTAACACCAGCATTCTTCACAGAACTAGAACAAATAATCCTAAAATTTGTATGCAACCAGAAAAGACGCTGAATAGCCAAAACTATCTTGAGAAAGAAAACCAAAGTAGGAAGCATCACAATCCCAGACTTCAAGCTATACTACAAACCTGTAATCATCAAGACAGTATGGTACTGGCACAAGGACAGATGCTCAGATTAGTGGAACAGAACAGAGAACCCAGAAATGGAACCACAAATGTATGGCCAACTAATCTTTGACAAAGCAGGAAAGAATAGCCAATGGGATAAAGACAGTCTCTTCAGCAAGTGCTGCAGGGAAAACTGGACAGCGACATGCAGAAGAATGAACCTGGACCACTTTCTTACACCATACACAAAAATAAACTCAAAATGGATGAAAGACCCAAATGTAAGACAGGAATCCATCAAAATCCTCAGGCAGAAAGCAGGCAAAAACCTCTTTGATCTTGGCCACATCAACTTCTTACTCAACACGTCTCCAGAGGCAAGAGAAACAAAAGCAAAAATGAGCTACTGGGACCTCATCAAAATAAAAAGCTTCTGCACAGCGAAGGAAACAATCAGCAAAACTGAAAGGCAACCGACATAATGGGAGAAGATATTTGCACATTACATATCAGATAAAAGCCTAGTATCCAAAATCTATAAAGAACTTATCAAACTCAACACCCAAAAAACAAATAATCCAGTGAAGAAATGGGCAAAAGACTTGAATAGACACTTCTCCAAAGAAGACATCCAGATGGCCAACTGACAAATGAAAAAATGCTCAACATCATTCATCATCAGGGAAATATAAATCAAAACCACAATGAGATACCACCTTACACTTGTCAGAATGGCTAACATTAACAACTCAGGCCACAACAGATGTTGGCGAGGATGCAAAGAAGGAGGATCTCTTTTGTATTGTTGGTGGGAATGCGAGCTGGTTCAGCCACTCTGGAAAACAGTATGGAGGTTCCTCAAAAAGCTAAAAATAGAACTACTCAACAACCCAGCAATTGTACTACTAGGCGTTTATCCAAGGGATATAGGTGTGCTGTTTCAAAAGGACACATGCACCCCCATGTTTATAGCAGCACTATCAACAATAGCCAAGGAATGGAAAGAGCCCAAATGCCTATCGATGGATGAATGGATAGAGAAGAAGTGGTATATATATATACAATGGAGTATTACTCGGTAATCAAAAAGAATGAAATCTTATCATTTGCAACTACGTAGATGGAACTAGAGGGTATTATGCTAAGTGAAATTAGCCAGTCAGATAAAAAATCATATGACTTCACTCATATGAGGACTTTAAGAGACAAAAGAGATGAACATAAGGGAAGGGAAAAAATAATATAAAAACAGAAAGTGGGACAAAACATAAGAGATTCACAAATATGGAGAACAAACTGAGGGTTACCAGAGTGGTTGTGGGAGGGGGGTTGGGCTAAATTGGTAAGGGGCATTAAGGAATCTACTCATGAAATCATTGTTTCACTATATGCTAACTAATTTGGATTTAAATGAAAAAAAAATTAAATTTAAAAAAATTTGCCTGGACCTCTCCTCATAGGACAATAGGGATTTCTGGGGGAATGCCCTTTCATTAGCAGGTGATTCATTTTTTGTTTTTGTTTTTGTTTTTGTTTTTGTTTTTGTTTTTGCCAGTGGAAACTAGTTCAGTTTCAGCAAAGGCATTCCACAGGTTGAGCTACTAACTGTATAAGTCTAATTGCCCAAACTCTATATGAAAAGCACCTAGAGTATTCTCTTTATCAGAATGGAGACTTGATGCTTTAGGAAAGACATATCTTTAAAAAATTGTTCCATCCTTGATATCTTACTGTCCATTTAACACAGTGGTATCTTTGGACTATTTGAAATCTTAACTCTAATTGTTTGTTTTAGTGTGGTCATAACTGTTCAACAAACTGGAAATATTTTTGGAAGTGTTATTTGTGTGAAGTACAAAACATTCAGAAATGTTTAATTCTGGTAAATGTGGACTTCATCAGAAAATCATTCACCAAATTATCTGGCTGTGATTGATGCAGTGACTCTTTTGGCATATCCTGGAAATAAAAAATTTGAAACAAGGGAAATAGGGAAGTTCTGGAGTTCCTCAAGGTGTCAGAGATCGTCAGAAAAAAATACATATCAGCTATGTTCAGGTCATCGTGAGGTATACGAAGATAAATAAACATGGTATCTTCCTTCATGGTGCTTAAGAAAGATAAGTTATTTCTCATAGAAATCATAGTCCAAATTTGGTAAGTGCCATTAAAAAGTTACAAACAACTTGCTAAGAGAATTCGGAGAACATAGATCACTTCCAGTTGTAGAAACCTACAATAGCTGACTCAGTAACAAAATAATTAAATATCTCTTGACTGAATGAATGAATAGGTAAATGAATGGTTGCATGTAGAGAATATGTCAGGCACTTGAGCTGAACCTTGAAGAATATATAGGATTTAATGGTTATGTTTCTACACACTAATAACAGAATAGAAGAAAGAGAAATGAAGAAAACAATTCAATTTACAATTGAAACAAAAAATAATAAAATACCTATGAGCAAACTTAACTAAATAGGTAAAAGACCTATACATGGAAAGTATAAAACATTAATAAAAGAAATTGAAGACAACACAAACAAATGGTAAGATATGCCATTGGATTGGAAGATTTGGATTGGAATATATACCATTGGGTTGGATATACTTTGGCTTAGAATAATTAATATCATTAAAATGTCCTTATTACCCAAAGAAATCTATAGATTCAAAGCAATATTTATCAAAATACAAATAGTATATTTCAGAGAGCTAGCAAAATGATCCTAAATGATACATGGAACCACAAAAGACCCCAAATAACCAAAGCAATCATGAGAAATAAAAACAAAGCTAGAGGTATCACAGTCCCAGATTTCAAGATATACTACAAAACTGGAATAATAAAAGCAGTACAGTACTGGCAGAGAAATAGACACATGGATCAATGGAATGGAATAGGGAGCCCAGAAATAAACCCACACTTATATGTTCAATTAATCTATGACAAAGGAGGCAAGAATATATAATGGGGGGAAAGACAGTCTCTTCATTAAATACTGCTGGGAATGGACAGCTGCATGCAATAAAAATGAAACATAATCACTTTCTTACATTATACACAATTATAAACTCAAAATTGATTAAAGACCTAAATGTGACACCTGAAACCATAGAACTCCTGGAAGAAAACATAAGCAGCAATCCCTTTGACATCAACCTAAGCAACATTTTTTAAAATATGTCTCTTCATGCAAGGGAAGCAGAAACAAACCTGAACTATTAAGCTACATACAAAAAAAATTTAAAAAGCTTTTTCACAGCAAAGGAAACCATCAACAAAATGAAAAGGCAGCTTAATGAATGGGAAAATATGTTTGCAAAAGATATGTCTGATATGGGGTTAGTACCCAAAATATACAGTGAACTTATAGAACTCAACACCAGAAAATAAACAAACAAAACAATCTGATTAAAACAAGGACAGAGTACTTGAATAGACATTTTTCCAAAGAAGATATACATATGGCCAGTAGACACATGAAAAGCTGTTTAACATCATTAATCATCAGGGAAATGCTAATCAAAACCACAATTAGATATTACCTTACACATGTCAGAATGTATAGTGTCAAAAAGACAAGAAATAAATGTTGGTTAAAATGTGGAGGGAAAGGAATCCTCGTGCATTAATGGGAATATAAATTGGTGCACCCATTGTGGAAAATAGTATGGAGGTTCTTCAAAAATTAAAAGTAGAAATACTATATGACCCAGTAATTCCACTACTGGGTATTTATCCAAAAAAAGTGAAAATACTAATTCAAAAAGATATGTGTTCCTCTATATTCATTGCAGCATTATTTACAATAGCCAAGATGTAGAAGGAACCTAAGTGTCTGTTAATAGATTAATGGATAAATAAGATGTGGTATATATGTATGTGTATATATATATATATATATATATATATATATATTCTTGTAATTTGTGACAATATGAATGGACCCAGAAGGTATTATGATGAGTAAAATAAGTCAGACGAAGAAAGAAAAATACCATATTATTTCACTTATATGTGGAATCTAAAAACAGAAGAAATGGGTATAGAAAAAAAAGCAAAAACAGACCCATAAATACAGTGGTTGCCAGATAGGAGGGGATGGGGACACATGAAAAATGGGTGAAAGGGAGTGGGAGGTACAGGTTTCCAGTTATGGAATGAATAAATCATGGGGATGAAAGGTACAGCACAGAAAATATAGTCAATGATATTGTAATACCATTGTATAGTGACACATAGTAGCTACGCTTGTAGTGAGCATAGCATAATGCACAGAACTGTCCAATCACTATGTTGTACGCTTACAACTAATGTAACATTGTGTGTCAACTACACTCCGATTAAATATATATATATTTCTGATGGAAAGAGAAGGGGATGGTAAGTTCCAAAGAAAGGAAAAAGCTTCCTGAAGGGAAAGATAAGATCATACCATGGAGAGATTAAAATGCAAGGATAGACTCTTGAGTGCATATTTTTTAAGTTTTCATTTTATTTATTTTTTAATGATTTGTATTTATTTTTGAGAGAGAGATCACACATGTGAGTGGGGGAAAGGCAGAAAGGGAGGAAGAGAGAATAACAACCAGGCTCTGCAGTACCATCAGCACAGAGCCTGATATGGAGCTCCATCCTGCAAACCGTGAGATCATGACCTGAGCTGAAATCAAGAACCAGACGCTTAACCAAATGAGCCACCCAGACGCCCATAAGTTTTTATTTTAATTCCAGTTGATTAATATACAGTGTAATATTAGTTCCAGGTGTACAATATAGTAATTCAACACTTCCATACAGTACCTGGTGCTCATCACAACAAGTGCACTCTTTAATCACCATCACCTATTTAACCTATCCCCCCACCCATCTTCCCCTTGGTAACCATCAGTTTGCTTTCTACAGTTAAGAATTTGCTTCTTGTTTTGCCTCTATTTTTTCCCTTGCTCATTTATTTCATTTCTTAAATCCCACATATGAGTGAAATCACATGGTATTTATCTTTCTCTGACTGACTTACTTCACTTAGCATAATATTCTCTAGTTCTATCCATGTCTTTGCAAATGGCAAGATTTCATTCTTTTTTATGGCTGAGTAATATTCCTCTGTGTGTGTGTGCGTGCGTATGTGTGTGTGTTACATTTTTATCCATTCATCAATTGATGGACACTTGATATGTTCTTATACTTTGGCTATTGTAAATAATGCTGCTGTAGACATTGGGGTGAATGTATCTCTTTGAATTAGTATTTTTGTATTCTTTCGGTAAATACCTAGGAGGGCAATTGCTGGATCATAGGGTAGTTCTATATTTAGCCATTTAAGGAACCTACATACTGTTTTCCAGAGTGGCTGTACCTTTTGGATTCCCACAACTGTGCAAGAGGGTTCCCCTTTTTCCACATCCTCACCAACACCTGTTGTTTCTTGTGTTGTTGATTTAAGTATTCTGACTGGTGTGAGGTGATATCTCATTGTAACTTTGATTTGCATTTCCCTGATGGTAAATGATGATGAGCATCTTTTCATGTGTCTGTTGGCCATCTGTATGTCTTCCTTAGAGATATATCTACTTATGTCTTATATCTATTTTTAATTGGATTATTTGTTTTTTAGTGTTAGTTTTATAAATTCTTACTGATCTTTTTTTTGATATGTAATGTGCAAATCTCTTCTCTCATTTCATAAGTTGCCTTTTATTTTTCTTCATAATTCCCTTCCAGGAACAGAAACTTTTTATTTTGATGTAGTCCCAATAGTTTATTTTAAATTTAGTTTACATTGCCTCAGGAGATATATCAAGAAAGATATTTTTAGGACCGATGTCAGAGAAATTATGGCCTGTCCTCTCTTCTAGGATTTTTATGGTTTCGGGTCTCATATTTAGGTATTTATTCCATTTTTAATTTATTTTTGTGTATGGTTTAAGAAAGTGGACCAGTTCAATTATTTTGCATGTAACTGACCAGTTTTCCCAACACTATTTATTAAAGAGACATTCTTTTCCCCATTGTGTACTCCTTTCTGCTTTCTCCAAGATTAATTGACCAAGTAATTGTGGGTTTATTTCTGAGTTTTCTATTCTGTTCCATTGATCTATGTGTCTATTTTTGTGCCAATACCATAGTGTTTTGATCACTACAGCTTTTTAGTATAACTTGAAGTCTGGAAATATATTACCTCCAGTTTGCTTTTCTTTTTCAAGATTGCTTTGGCTATTCAGGGTCTTCTGTGGTTTCATGCAAATTTTAAGATTGTTTGTTCTAGCTCTGTGGAAAATGCTGTTGGTATTTTGATAGGGACTGCATATAATGTGTAGATTGCTTTGGATATTATAGACATTTTAACAATATTTGTTCTTCCAACCCATGAGTTTGAATGTTCTTTCCATTTCTTTGTGTCATTTTCAATTTCTTTTATCAATGGATAGTTTTCAGGGTACATCTTTAATTTCTTCCAACAATGTATAGTTTTTAGGGTACAGGTCCTCAACACTTTGGTTGAGTCCTAGGTATTTTGCTATTTTTGTTGAATTGTAAATGAGATCATTTCCTTTTTTTAAAAGATTTATTTATTTATTTATTTATTTATTTATTTATTTATTTATTTTTAAGTAATGTTTACATCCAAAGTGGGGCAAGTGGGGCTTGAACTCACAACCCAGGAATCAATAGTCCCATGCTCTTCTGACTGAGCCACCCAGGCACTCCAGGATTGTTTTCTTAATTTCTCTCTTCTGCTTCATTACTAGTATATAGAAATGCAACAGAGTTCTGTACATTAATTTTGTGTCCTGCAACATTACCCTATTCAGGTATCAGTTCTAGCAATTTTTGGTGGAATGATTCCAGTTTTCTATATATAGTATCATGTCATCTACAAATAGTGAAAGTTTTACTTCCTTACCCATTTGAATGTTTTTTTTCTTGTTTGCTGTGGCTAGGACTTTCAATACTATGTTGAACAACAGTGGTGAGAGTGGGCATCCCTGTCGTGTTCCTGACTTTAGAGGAAAAGCTCTCACTTTTTCCCCGTTGAATATGATATTAGTTGGTGGTTTTTCATGTAACGACTGAATTTTGTTGAGATATGTTCCCTCTAGAACTACTTTGTTGCGAGTTTTTTTTTTAATGAATGGATGTTGTTCTTTGTTAAATGCTTTTTCTGCATCTATTGAAATAATCATATAGTTTTTATCCTTCTCTTATTGATGTAATGTATCATGTTGATTGATTTGAGAAAGTTGAAGCACACTTGCAACCCAGGAAAAAATCCCACTTGAACGTGGTGAATGATATTTTTAAAGTATTGTTAGATTCAGTTTGCTAATATTTTGTCTAGGATTTTTGCATCTATTTTCTTCAGAGATATTGGCCTGTAGGTGTTTTGTTTGTTTGTTTGTTTGTTTGTTTGTTTTGTTTTGTTTCTGGGTTTTTTTTTTTGGTTTATATTTCATCTATTTATCTAATAAGTAAATCAGTTATTTATTCTAATAAATGTCTCTAATCTTTATTATTTCCTTCCTTCTGCTGGTTTTGGGTTTTGTTTAGTCTTTTTCTTACTCATTTAGGTATAAGGTTAGGTTGTTTATGTGAGATTTTTCTTATTTCTAGATTTAGACATGTATTGCTATTAACCTCCTTCTTAGAACTCCTTTTGCTGCCTCCCAGAGATTTTTGATCATTGTATTTTTATTTTCATTTGTTTTCATGTAATTTTTTATTTATTCATTGATGTCTTTGTCGACCATTCATTCATTGTTTCATGGCATGTTATTTAACCTCTATGTGTTTGTGCTCTTTTCAGATTTTTTTCTTGTGTTTGATTTCCTAGTTTATTAGCATTGAGGTCAGAAAAGGTGCATGGTATGACTTTGATCTTTTTGAATTTGTTGAGACTTATTTTGTGGATAATATGTAGTTTATTCTAGATAATGCTCCATGTGCACTTGATAAGAATGTGTATTCTGCTGTTTTAGGATGAAATGTTCTGAATATATCTGTTAAGTCCATTTGGTCCAATGTGTCATTCAAGCCACTGTTTGCTTATTGTTTATCTGTTTAAATGTCCTGTCCACTGATATAAGTGGGGTGTTAAAGTCCCCTAGTATTATTTTATTATTATTATTGTTATCATTATTATTAATTTTATGGTTTTTTTTACAGTTTCATGTTATTTGGGTGCTCCCATGTTGAGTGCATAATATTTATCATTGTTTTATCTTCTTATTGGATTGTTCCATTTATGATTACATATTTAGTGTCCTTTTTTGTCTCTTATTACAGTCTTTGTTTTAAATTCTAGTTTGTCCAATATAAGAATTGATTGTCTGGTTTTCTTTTGATGTCCATTTGCATGGTAGCATTTTTTCCATCCCCTCACTTTCAATCTGCAGGTCTGAAATGAGGTCTGTTGTAGGCAGCATATAGATGCATCTTTTTTTTTATTCTGTCACCCTATGTCTTTGATTGGAGCATTTAGCCCATTTACATTCAATTATCAACAGATGTGTATTTATTGCTACTTTGTTACTTGTTTTGTAGTTGTCTTGTAGTTTTTATCTGATCCTTTCTTCTCTTGCTGTTTTTATGGGTTTTGGCTTTCTTTACTGATATACTTGGATTTTTTTTTCTCTTTATGCTTGCATATTACTTGTTTTTGATATGTAGTTACCATTAGGTATGTATATAACATCTTATGAATATCACAGTATATACAACAATGGTTGTATGGTATATAACATCTTATGAATATCACAGTATATACAACAATGGTTGCTTGAGTTTGAACCAATTTTTTACTCCTCTTCCACCATGTTTTAGGTGTATGATGTCATAATTTGTATCTTTTTAATATTTATTGCAGAGGTGTTTCACTAGTCATGAACGTTTTTGGTTTTTATTTGTCTGGGAAACTCTTTATCTCTCCTATTATGAATGATAGCCTTGCTGGATATAGGGTTCTTGGCTGCAGATTTTTCCCATTCAGCACCTTGAATATACAATGCAACTCCATTCTGTCTTCAATAGTGTCTACTGAAAAATCCCCTGATAAATGTATGGGCTCTTTACATAATTTGCCTATTGTAGATAATGCTGATATTAAAATCACGGTGCATATATCCTTTTGAATTCATATTTTTGTATTCTTTATGTAAATATATAGTAGTGAAATTGCTGGAACATAAAGTAGTTCTATTTTTTTTTTTTGAGGAAACTCCATAGTTTTTCTGGACCACATGAAAATAAATTCAAAATAGATTAAATACCTAAATGTAAGACCTGAAACCGTAAAACTCCCAGAGGAGAACACAGTCAGTAATTTCTTTGATATTGGCCATAGCAACCTCTTTCTGGGTATATCTCCTTAACAAGGAAAACAAAAGCAAAAATAAACTATTGGGACTTCATCAAACTAAAAAGCTTCAGCACAACGCAGGAGACAATCAACAAAACTAAAAAGCAATCTATGAAATGGGAGAAGACATTTGCAAATGACATATCTGGTAAAGGGCTCGTATAAAGTGTATAAAGAAGTTATAAATCTTAAGACCCAAAAAATGTGTAATCCGATTAAACATTGGACAGAAGACTTGAAGAGATATTTTTCCAAAGAAGACACATGGATGGTCAATAGACATATGAATAAATGCTCAACATCACTCATCATCAGGGAAATTCAAATCAAAATTACAATGAGATATCATCTCACAACTATCATAATGGCTAAAATCAACAACGCAAAAAACATAAGGTGTTGGTGAGGATGTGGAGAAAGGGGAACCCTCCTGCACTGCTGGTGGGAATGTAAACTGTTTTACCAGTCACTCTGGAAAACAACGTGTGTGTGTTTTTATACCAGTTTCCTCTTCTCTGACATATATTCCCAGTTATGTTCATTGTCTGGATCTTTTTTGTCTGCTGGTATTTCTTTCAGAAACATGTAATCTTCAGATATGACCCCAAAGTAGGGTGGTCAAAAACAGAAAGTTCATGCCTTTGTCCTCAACTCTTGATAAAGAAAACATATCCCTATCACAAAGGTTTAGTATTATGCACCCTCACCTTGATTATGGCCCTATTATAATGACGATCTGTAAATGTCCAGTCCCTGCTGTAGCAGGCTTGACTCTCATAATATTTTTAAACCACCCTAGCACTCCTTTTCCTCCACATGATACTTTTTTCCACTCACTCCTTCTTACAAGGTTAAATCATAAGTTTATATCGTCATGGAAGTTTAAATATAATCTTGGATACAGGGAGTGATTGAACACCTTCATTGGACTTATTTCATTGAAATCCTTGTTATTTCATTGAAATTAATGCTATTCATGCATCAGTGAATCAAGCAAGAGAAGTCACTCAAAATTGGAAGCATCCTTGGTTTCATATGCTGTACAACAAAGTACATTCATGTGAACAAATCATCCTATACTTCCAGGGACCTTTGAAGACACAGGTTTCCACAAATGAGTTTTAAGGACTGTCAAATTGCCATTGTTTTCCACAACTTAAGTCATTTATCCAAACTTACATATGCTGAGCATGCTTAATTCTGATCATTTGGGAAATCTGACATTTTGAAAGCTTTTATTAAGAAAGGATGCTGTAGGGGCGCCTGGGTGGCGCAGTCGGTTAAGCGTCCGACTTCAGCCAGGTCACGATCTCGTGGTCCGTGAGTTTGAGCCCCGCGTCAGGCTCTGGGCTGAGGGCTCAGAGCCTGGAGCCTGTTTCCGATTCTGTGTCTCCCTCTCTCTCTGCCCCTCCCCCGTTCATGCTCTGTCTCGCTCTGTCCCAAAAATAAATAAAAGACGTTGAAAAAAAAATTTAAAAAAAAAAAAAAGAAAGGATGCTGTATTTTGTCAAATCCTTTTTCTGCATCGATGGACAGGATCATATGGTTCTTATCTTTTCTTTTATTAATGTGATGTATCATGTTGATTGATTTGAGAATATTGAACCAGCCATGGATCCCAGGAATGAATCCCATTTGACCATGGTGAATAATTCTTTTTATATGCTGTTGAATTTGATTTGCTAGTATCTTGTTGAGAATTTTTGCATCCATATTCATCAGGGATCTTGGCCTCTAGTTCTCTTTTTTACTGGGTCTATGTCTGGTTTGGGAATCAAAGTAATGCTGGCTTCATAGAATGAGTCTGGAAGTTTTCCTTCCCTTTCTATTTCTTGGAATAGCTTGAGAAGGATAGGTATTATCTATGATTAATTGTCTGGTAGAATTCCTCATGGAAGCCATCTGGTCCTGGACTCTTATTTGTTGGGAGATTTTTGATAACTGATTCAATTTCTTCACTAGTTATGGGTCTGTTCAAATTTTTTTCTTCCTGTTTGAGTTTTGGAAGTGTGTGGGTATTTAGGAATTTGTCCATTTCTCCCAGGTTGTCCAATTTGTTGGCATATAATTTTTTATAGTTTTCCCTGATAATTGCTTGTATTTCTGAGGGATTGGTTGTAATAAATCCATTTTCATTTGTGATTTTATCTATTTGGGTCCTCTCCCTTTTCTTTTTGAGAAGCCTGGCTAGAGGTTTATCAATTTTGTTTATTTTTTTCTTTTTTTTTTTAACGTTTATTTATTTTTGAGACAGAGAGAGACAGAGCATGAACGGGGGAGGGTCAGAGAGAGGGAGACACAGAATCTGAAACAGGCTCCAGGCTCTGAGCTGTCAGCACAGAGCCCAACACGGGGCTTGAACTCACTGACCGTGAGATCATGACCTGAGCTGAAGTCGGCCACTTAACCGACTGAGCCACCCAGGTGCCCCTGTTTATTTTTTCAAAAAACCAACTCTTGGTTTCATTGATCTGCTCTACTGTATTTTTAGATTCTATATTGTTTGTTTCTGCTCTGATCTTTATTATTTCTCTTCTTATGCTGGGTTGGGAGCACAAATGTCCATCAACTGATGAATGGATAAAGATGTGATATAGATATATATATATATATATATATATATATATATATATATAAAGATGTGATATATATATATCACATCTTTATCCATTCATCATATATATATATATATATATAATGGAATATATATATATGGAATATGTATATATATATATATATGTGTGTATATATATATAATGGAATACTACTTGGCAATGAGAAAGAATGAAACACGGCCATTTGTAGCAACATGGATGGAACTGGAGAGTATTATGCTAAGTGAAATAAGTCAGGCAGAGAAAGACAGACACCATATGTTTTAACTCATTTGTGGATTCTGAGAAACTTAAGAGAAGACCATGGGGGGGGGAGGGGGAAAAAGTTACAGAGAGGGAAGGAGGCAAACCATAAGAGACTCTTAAATACCAAGAACAAACTGAGGGTTTATGAGGGGCAGGGGAGAGCGGAAAGTGGGTGATGGGCATTGAGGAGGGCACCTGTTGGGATGAGCACTGGGTGTTGTATCGAAACCAATTTGACAATAAGTTATATAAAAATAAAAATAAAAATAAAAAATGAAATCAGATCTCAGATGGGAAACAATGAAACCTTAACTATACTAGGTACCAAACATGATTGCATTATGTTGGAGTACAGGGCAAAGAGTTTGTTAATTTATGTAAAGTTGCTCAGAAAGGTTAAGTGGCATGATTCTGTTCACTATCTTTATAATCCCAAACTATAAATTCCTCAAGGACAGGACTTATGCCTTACCATTTTCTGTATATCCACTACATAACACATTGTAACTGCACAGAAATAAGTTACAACTAATAAATGATGCTGAAGAAATGAGATAATCAGTTACAAAATACATCTGTGAAACATGTTTTATCATCCTCTTTCACTCTATTTTGTCCTTAATTCTCCATTGTACATAGCACTGCCCTTCAGTTAGGGACATTGTATAAATTGGAAACAAAGTGATTCTTCTCAAGTAAAAATTAATTAATTAATTAATTAATTAGAGTTATTTAAAATTTAAATTTAAGGGGTGCTTGGGCGGCTCAGGTGGTTAAGCATCCTACTTTGGCTCAGGTCATGATCTCACCATTAATGAGTTTGAGCTCCATGTCAGGCTTTGTGCTGACAGCTCAGAGCCTGGAGCCTGCTCCAGAGTCTGTTCCTCCTTCTCTCTCTATTCCTCCCCTACTTGCACTCTGTCTCTCTCTCAAAAATAAATAAAGATTACAAAAAAAAATTAAAAAATAAAATTTAAGTTTAAAATTACTGCACTAAGTGAAGAACCATACATAGAAAAGATTATATTTGTGGAGGTAATAGCCCTTGAATGCGTGCACAAATGCAGTCATTTTCGTGTCAGCTCACATGAACCTTGGGTAGATACTAAAGCACACATTCAATAGGAAGTGTTTGTATTTTAAACCCCTCTCTCTGACCCCAGATAAGATGACTGTGTCAGGTATGAAAACTTTCTGGGTGGTTAGAATCAGATGCTGAGAATGGTGAAGAAGAGAGAAAAGCAACTTCCAGGGACAGATGTTAAGTACAGCAAAGAGAAGGTGCAGCTTTAAACGTGTGTTTGCCAGTGAATGTGTATATGTGTGCTCTCTCAAGTGTGTAAGTGGCTATATATACCAGTGTGTGTTTACATAAGATGGTGTTCTCTTCTGCTCTAGAACTTGATTGAGAGGTGTAAAATCTCCAAGGCACCTGCTGCCTTCTCATATGAGTTAGTACCCATCCACAATGTAAAAAGTGTCCCCTTAGGTGAAACATCCTTTGACAATGAACAACCTGAACACTTATATGTAGCAGCCCTACCCACCTCCCTGAGTTTTATCTGATCTTTATCAACTTCACTAAAGGAAATCTAGTAGTATTTTCTTTTTCCTTTCTTTTTTTTCTATTTTTTTGGGGATGGAGGGCTGTAATTTTTTTTGAGTAGTGGGGTGGGGATGATTATGCCCTGTTCAATTCACTTTACTAAAACAACATCAGTTATAAACCACAATTTCTTTATCCATTCATCAGTTGATGGACATTTAGGCTCTTTCCATAATTTGGCTATTGTTGAGACTGCTGCTATGAACATTGGGGTACAAGTGGCCCTATGCATCAGTACTCCTGTATCCCTTGGGTAAATTCCTAGCAGTGCTATTGCTGGGTCATAGGGTAGGTCTATTTTTAATTTTCTGAGGAACCTCCACACTGCTTTCCAGAGCGGCTGCACCAATTTGCATTCCCACCAACAGTGCAAGAGGGTTCCCATTTCTCCACATCCTCGCCAGCATCTATAGTCTCCTGATTTGTTCATTTTGGCCACTCTGACTGGTGTGAGGTGATACCTGAGTGTGGTTTTGATTTGTATTTCCCTGATAAGGAGCGACGCTGAACATCTTTTCATGTGCCTGTTGGCCATCCGGATGTCTTCTTTAGAGAAGTGTCTATTCATGTTTTCTGCCCATTTCTTCACTGGGGCCTTTTGTAGCAACGTGGATGGAACTGGAGAGTGTGATGCTAAGTGAAATAAGCCATACAGAGAAAGACAGATACCATATGGTTTCACTCTTATGTGGATCCTGAGAAACTTAACAGGAACCCATGGGGGAGGGGAAGGAAAAAAAAAGAGGTTAGAGTGGGAGAGAGCCAAAGCATAAGAGACTGTTAAAAACTGAGAACAAACTGAGGGTTGATGGGGGGTGGGAAGGAGGAGAGGGTGGGTGATGGGTATTGAGGAGGACACCTTTTGGGATGAGCACTGGGTGTTGTATGGAAACCAATTTGTCAATAAATTTCATATAAAAAAAAAAACAACACCAGTTGATATTTCCAATCCAGTACTATTTTGTGTTTGACACATTCCAGGCCAATTTCACTGGACATTACAAAATGCTTATTCATCAGAGGAAGATGATATGCCTCTTCATATATACTGAATATATCCTGGAATGCTGGCTTCAGGTTAACCCATCTTCTTATATAGCTTCCTGTAATGATTTTTTTTTCTTCCATCTAAATACAGTATAGTCTTTCTTGTAAGCAATAATAAACAAATTCATGTATTCATTTTATAAAGAAAGTACTATCTCTTATCAAATGCAATTAATGCATTTTCAACAGCTAATGTATTAAATTCTATTTTTGCAATGTGGGTGATTTAACCCATGAGGATGATTGCACTTGTTCAATGAATCCCATCTTCAAATAATGCTTTCTACATTATTAAGCCTTGTATCTATCTAGGGATTCACTTTGTCAACATTCAATCCTACATATATTTTATACATTTACTGTGAAACTACAAATATAAGCTACTAATACTAGGTACTACAAAAGATGAAAAATAAATAAGATAAAGTTCTTAGCCTTGGAACAGTTTGATGTTTGAGAGCATGTACTTTGAAATGAGGCATACTTGGGTTCTGATAGCTTATTCACCACTTTTTAGTTATTTAATCTTGAACAAATTACATAATAGCCCTCAGCCTCAGATTCTACATATGCAGAAAAGAAATAATAATATCTCCCTTATGGAGTTGTTAAAGTAATTAAAGGAAGTGGTCATTAGACTAGGGTGGCTCTAATATGTTGGTAGCATACATAAGCAAACAAAAGCCTAAATCATAGTCAATTTATTAAAATATGAGAAAATACAACTTAAGAACAACCAATCAAAAATACCAAAAGAGGTTTTCCCTAATAAAGCAACCGCTTAAACTATATAGCAAATCAAATCATTTCTTTGCTTTTCTTCTCTCCCTCTTCTCAGTGAAAACCTCACACCTATCTCCTGCCAGTGGAGCACTTTTAACTATATTTGGTTTGGTGCTGTACTATTCAGATCAATGTATGCTTAAACTCTTTAAATATCCCTTAGGTTACTTTAACAGGTTGTTTTGAGGATTATTTCAGATAATATATGTAGTGTCTGGCATGTAATAAATTGTTCAATAGGTGGTAACTATAAACTATTCAAGTCACTTACAGACTAATGAAAACTTGAAAGAACTTAGACAAGTACACAAATAACTAAATGAAGGAAAAATGGGCTGGAGCTAAGATGATGGCATACTAGGAGTTCCCTAGGCTAATCTAGTCCCTTTAACAAAACTATATGACTATCAAATCATTCTAGGTGCCCAGAAATAAACTTGAAGACTAATAAAACAATCTTCACAACTAAAGGGAAAGAAGAAGCCTCATTGAAGAAGGTAAGAAGTGCAGAGATGTGATTTGCGGGGAGAAAAGAACATGGGTACTGTGGAGGAGAGTGATCTCACCTTTGCAGAGAAAGATGAGAGAGAAAGGAGGACACTGTGAAATGCACAAGAGCATTTCCTTAAAGCTATTGGCTGGAAAAACAAGAGGGGCTGATTTTCATGATTTCTTGCCACCAGCAGGGGTTTGGCTGTGATAAACTCCTGAGGGTGCTGCCCTACTCCTTGAGAGGAGGCAGGCAAACAATCTGAGGCAGATGGCACAATCTGAGGAATGCCTGAGGCATGCAAAGGGGAGATTATTCTGTCTTCTTGGAGCACATCCCTCAGAGGTAACATTCACAGAGACACCTCTATAGGGACAAAGAAGCCATCTGGTGCCATTTCTTTTCCATTCCCTTTAGCATAAATACAGAGACATCTGCAAAAAGTAACTTAGCCCAACACTGGTTGCCTAACCTGCTTACATCAAGTCTCACACCTCTGCTCTCTAGCACGGCTGCCCTTATTGATCAAGCCTGCCTCAGTGCCAGCATAGTAAGACCCTCCACAAGAAGATTAGCACACCACTGCCCATACCACACCCCCAAAACCTAGAGTTTTAAAAGTCAGCAGGCTGCAACTGCTGTTCCTGGAGAGAAGGCAAGCAAACAACCCAGAGGCAAACTGTGGAAACAGCAATCTGAAAAATGTCTGTAACACCATGGAGAGGAGATTAGTTGCTCTTGTCAGAGTGCTTCCCCAAGAGACAGTGCCAAAAGAAACTCCTCTCCAAGCAAAATAGAGCAAAATGAACTCCTCTTCATAAAGGCATTAGTCTCAGAAGCAGGAAATATAACAGGCTTTTCTAAAACAGAAAAGGCACAAACTTAGATAAAAGGCCAAAGTAGAGGAATTCATCCAAAATGAAAAACAAACAAACAAACAAACAAACAAGATAAGGCCACAGCCAGAGGTCTAAGCAAAACAGATATAAGTTAAAATGAGTGATGGAGAATTTAAAGTAATAATTATAAGGATACACACTGAGCTTGAGGAAAGAATGGAAGACCTCAGGGAGGCCCTTACCACAGAGATAAAAGAGTTAAAAATAATCAGTTAGAAATGAAAAATACAATAACTGAAATTGGAAACAGGCTTGATGCCATGAACACAAGGCTGGAAGAAGCAGAAGAATCAATAAGTGATATAGAAGACAAAATAATGGAAAATAATAAAGCTAAACAAAGTGAGAGAGAGGAATTATGGAAGATGACAATAGACTTAAGGAAACCAGTGACTCCATCAAATGTAATAATATTCGTATTACAGGAGTCCCAGAAGAAGAAGAAGGAGAAAAAGAGGAGAAAAGTTATTTCAAGAAATAATATCAGAAAATTTCCCTAATCTTGGGAAGAAAACAGACATCCAGATCCATGAGGCACAGAGAACTCCAATCAAAATCAACAAAAGCAGGGAACATCAAGATATATTTAACTAAATTTACAAAATATAGTGATAAAGAAAAAAAAATCTGAAAGGCAGCATACCAGAAAAGTCCTTCACTTACAAGGGAAAACCCTTAAGGCTAGTTGCATATTTCTCAACAGAAACTTGCTGAGCCAGAAGGGAATAGCATGGTATATTCAAAGTGCTTATTGGGAAAAATCTGCAGCTAAGAATCCTCTATCCAGCGAGTCTATTATTCAGAAAAGGGGAAATAGCGGGTTTCACAGACACAAAAACTAAAGGAGTTCATGACCACTAAATAAGCCCTGTAAGGAGTATTATAGTTGACTCTTTGAGAATAAAGGAAAGACCAAAAGTGACAAAGAAAGTATCAGAGAAAATATCAAGAAGAAATGACAAAATAAATAATAAAATGGCAATAACTATATATCTATCAATAATTACTGTGAATGTAAGTGGAATAAACACTCCAATCAAAAGACATAGGGTGTCAGAATGGATAAAGAAAAAAAATAACCATTTATGTGCTGCTTACGAGACTCATTTTAGACTTAAAGACACCTGAAGATTGAAAGTGAGGGGATGGAGAACTACTTATCATGGAAATGGATGTAAAAAAAGAAAGAAAGCCAGAGTAGTGAGACTTCTATTAGACAAACTAGAATTTAAACCAAAGATTATAACAAGAGATGAAGAAGAGCACTATATCATAATAAAGAAGACAATCTAACAAGACCTAACAATTGCAAATATTTATGAATCCCACAGGAGAGCACCAACTATATAAAATAATAACAAACATAAAGGAACTCATTGATAATAATACAGTAACAGGGGACTTTAATATCCCACTTGAAGCAATGAACATATCATATAAGGAGAAAATCAACAAGGAAGTAATCAATGTCTTTGAATGACACACTGGTCCAGATAGACTTAACAGATATACACAGAACTGTTCATCCTAAAGCAGATGAATATACATTCCTTTCAAGTGATTATGGGACATTCAACAGAATACATCATATACTAGGTCACAAATCAGGTCTCAACAAATACAAAATTATTGAAATCATACCATGCAACTTTTCTGACCATAGTGCCATAAAACTTGAATTCACCCACAAAAAAAAATTTTAGAGACCACAAATACAAGGAAGTTAAACAACATGCTACTGTAGAATGAATGGGTCAATTAGGAAATCAAAGACGAAATACAAATTACACAGAAACAAATGAAAATGAAAAAGCCACAGTCCAAAATCTTCGGGATGCAGCAAACGAGGTCATAAGAGGGAAGTATATAGCAATACAGGCTTACCTTAAGAATAAAGAAAAATATCTCCAATAAACAACCTAACCTTACACCTAAAAGAGCCAGAAAAAGAACAAAAATTAAGCCTAAACCCAGAAGAAGGAAGGAAATAACAAAGATTAGAGCAGAAATAAATTGTATAGACATTAAAAGAACAATAAAGGAATTAATAAAACCAGGAGCCAGTTCACTGAAAAACTAATAAAATTGATAACTCCCAAGCCAGTCTTATCAAAAAGAAAAGATAAAGGGATCAAATAAATAAAAACACAGTGAGAGAGAAAATATAACAGCTAACATCACAGAAATATAATGATAAAATAATACTATAAAAAAACTATATGCCAACAATTGTACAACCTGGATGAGATGGATAAATTCCTATACACATATAAACTACTAAAACTAAAACAGAAAGAAATAGAAACATTGAATAGACTCATAATCAGCAAAGAAATTAAATCAGTAATCAAAAATCTCCCAGCAAACAGAAGTCCATGGTTAAATGGCTTCCTAGAGGAATTCTACCAAACATTTAAATAAGACTTAATACCTATTATTCTCAAACAATTCCAAAAATGAAAATGGAAGAGAAACTTCCAAATTCATTCTGTTCACAAGGCCAACATTACCCTGATACTAAAACAAGATAAAGAGTCCAGTAAGAAATAGAACTACAGGCCAATATGTAAAAATTTGCAATAAAACAGTAGCAAATTAAAACCAACAGCACATTAAACAAATGATACACCACATTCAAGGGGGATTTATCCTTGGGCTGCAAGTCCACTTCAATATTCACAAATCAATCAACCTTAGATATCACATTAATAAAAGAAAGTATAAGAACAATATGATCCTTTCAATAAATGCAGAAAAAGCATTTGACTAAATACAACATCCATTCATGATAAAAACCCTCAACAAAGTGAGGTTAGAGGAAACATACCTCAATATAATAAAGTCCATATATGAAAAATTCACAGCTAACTTCATCTTCAAGGGGGAAAAACAGAGCCTTTCCTCTATAATCAGGAACAAGACAGAGATGTCCACTCTCAACACTGTTATTTAGCACATTCATGGAAGTCAGAGCCACAGCCATCAGACAAGAAAAAGAAATTAAAAGGCATCCAAATTGGCAAGAAGGAAATCAAACTTCCACTATTTACATAGGACATGATACTTTACATATAACACCTGATGGACTCCATCAAAAATTTGCCAGAACTGATACATAAATTCTGCAAAGTCATAGTTTACAAAATCAATGTACAGAAATCTGTTGCATTTCTATACACCAACAATGAAGCAGCAGAAAGAGAAATTTTAAGGAAACAATCCCATTTATAACTGCACCCAAACAATATGATATCTAGGAATAAACCTAACCAAAGAGTTAAAGATCTGTACTCTGAAAAATATGACACTGATGAATGAAATTAAAGATGGCACAAAGCAATGAAAAGATATTCCATGCTCATGGATTGGAAGAACAAATATTGATAAAATGTCTTTATTACCCAAAGCAATCTACATATTTAGTGAAATTCCGATCAAAATAGCCCCAGAATTTGTCATAGAGCTAGAATAAATAATCCTAAAATTTGTGTGGAACCACAAAAGACCCCTAAATAGCCAAATCAACTTTGAAAAAGAAAGCAAAGCTGGAGTCATCAGAATTCTGGATTTCAAGTTATATTACAAAACTGAAGTGATCAAGACAGTATGGTACTGGCACAAAAAGAGACACATAGATCAATAGAATAGAATAGAAAATCCAGAAATGAACCCACAAGTATATGGTCAATTAATATTTGACAATGTAGGAAGAATATACAATGAAAAAAAGTCTCTTCAACAAATAATGTTGGGAAAACAGCAACATGCAAAAGAATGAAACTGGACCACGTTTTTACATAATACATAAAAATAAATTCAAAATGGATAAAAGACCTAAATGTGAGACAGGAAACCATTAAAATCATAGAAAAGATAAGTAGCAACTTCTTTGACATTGGCCATAGCAACTTTTTTCTAAATACATCTCCTGACACAAGAGAAACAAAAGCAAAGGTAAACTATTGTGATTTCATCAAAATAAAAAGCTTCTGCAGAGGGAAGGAAGCAATCAACAGAATTAAAAGGCAATATATGGTATGGGAGAAGATATTTGCCAAAGGCATATTGGATAAAGGGCTAGTATCCAAAATCTATAGAGAACTTCTGCAACTGAACACCCCAAAAACAAATAATACAGTTAAAATATGGGCAGAAACATGAGTAGACATTTTTTTCTAAAGAAGATGTACTGTTAGCCAACAGACCCATTAAAAGATGCTTAACATCACTCATCATCAGGGAAATGCAAATCAAAACTACAATGTCATATCACCTCACACAAGTGAGAATGGCTACGTTTAACACCACAGGAAACAACAGGTGTTGGAGAAGATGTGGAGAAAGGGAAACCCTCTTACACTGTTGGTGGGAATGAAAACTTGTGCAAGCACTGTGGAAAACAATATGGAAGTTCTTCAAAAATTTTAAAATAGAACTGCCCTATGATCCAGCAATTGCCCTAAGTTTTTACCCAAATGATACACAAATACTAATTCAAAAGGAAACATGCACCCCAATGTTTATAGCAGCATTATCAACAATAGGCAAATTATGGAAGAGTCCACATGCCCATTGACTGATGAATGGAGATATATATATATATATATATGTATATATATATATATATATGTATATATATATATACACATATATATGTATGGTTATGCATATGGTTATATGGTTATATACATATGTGTGTGTATGGTTATATGGTTATATATATATGTGTGTGTGTATACATATATATGCATATATAATATAATATTGAATATTATATATACATATAATAAATATATACATAATGGAATATTAGGAAGCAATTAAAAATAATGAAATATTTTGCAACAACGTGGATGGAGCTAGAGAGTATTGTGCTAGGTGAAAAAAGTCAGTCAGTGAAAGACAAATATCATATGATTTCACTCATATGTGAATTTAAGATACAAAATAAATTATCATAGGGGAAAAACAGAGTCAAACCAAGAAACAGACTCTTCACTATAGAGAACAAATGGATGGTTATCAGAGGGGAGGAGGGTTGCTGGATAAATTAAACAGGTGATGGGGAATAAAGAGTTCGCTTGAGATGAGCACCTAGTGTTGTATGTAAGTGCTGAACCACTAAATTCTATAACTAAAACTAATATTACACTGTGTTAACTACCTGGAATTTGAATAAAAATAAAATATAATAAAATTGAAGCAGATCAAAGGAATTTATCACAACACAGACACAATAAGGAGTATGAGAATCCTGAACATTTTTCGAATAACTAGTATGTGCTTTGTATAATGTTCGGTTCTGTAAAGGATATAATGCATATAAGGTGGTCTCAATCCTCAACGAAACTCATAGACTTAGTACGGATTCAATAATGTGTATTTTCCTTCTATACATCCTTTATTTATTCCCTCTATTTCATTGGCACTACTGTCACTCCAGGCCAAATTCTTAACCACTTTTGCTGTTAATCATCACCAATTTGGTCTGTGTGCCTCAGGGCTCTTACCACTTGGGTTCCTTTTGTGCATAGCCTCCAAATTAGGTAACTTTAAACAATGGTTTTGTCTTGATGTTCTGTTCAAAAACTATTGATGGCATCTTGTTGTCCACAGTCTAAATTATCCATCACTATACTCTTTTAGCTGAAATAACTTGATTCCTGCATTGAATGGGAGGTTTAGATACAAGATCCCTAAGGTTTGCAGCAAATACATTTTTATTCAACAAACCCTATGTAAGTTTCCTATTTCTGCTCTAACAAATTACCAGAAACCTAATGGCTTAAAACAACACAAGTTTATTATCTTAGAGTTTTTAGTGTCTCACTAGGCTAAAATCAATATGTCAGTAGGTCTACATTCCTTTCTGGAGGTTCTAGGAAAGAATGATTTTCTTGCCTTTTCTAGCATCTATATGCTGCTTACTCTCCTTGGCTTGTGGCTATCTTCCATCATAAAGCCACCAATAACTGGATGAGTCTCATGATGCCATTCTGGTTCTAACTCTTTGCCCTTCCTCTTTCCATTTAATTACTTTATGATTTCATTGGATCCACTCAGATAATCAAGGAGTCTCTTTATATTAAGTTTAACTGATTAGCAACCTTAATTTCATCTGCAGCCTTAATTCCCCACTTCCATGTAATATAACATATTCATAGATTCTGGGAGTTAGAACATACATATCTTTGGAAGAGTGCAGTTATTATTTGGCCTCTCAAACCCTGTCTATCCAGTTAGGTGGTAGTAGATGCCTTAAGGTAAAAATCAGATCTTACTCATGTCTGTGCAAGACTAAGATTTCAGTAATTGTTTATAAAGTTTACCCACACAAAACAAACACTGAATAACAATAATATATATAAAATGATATATCAAAAACAATAAATATAAAAATGGATAGCCCATATGAACTCACTCTCCATTTCTGTCTTTATTTCTCTGTCTTTCTTTGTCTCTCTGTTTCTGTATTTGCCTCCCCCCATATTCAGAGTTTCTGACTGCCTTCTATGGGGAAAATAACCTCATTAAGAATTACTGTATCCTCTGTGATATATATATATATATATATATATATAATGACTCAAAAATCAAAAAATGAAATCTTTCTTTTTGCAACTACGTGGATGGACTAAGCAAAATTAGTCAGAGAAAGACAAATATCATATGAATTCAATCATATGAGGACTTTAAGATACAAAACAGATGAACGTAAGGGAAGGGAAAAATAATATAAAAACATGGAGGGGGACAAAACATAAGAGACTCTTAAATATGGAGAACAAACAGAGGGTTACTGGAGGGGTTTTGGGAGGGGGATGGGCTAAATGGGTAAGAGGCATTAAGGAATGTACTCCAGAAATCATTGTTGCACTATATGACAACTAACTTGAATGTAAATTTAAAAACAATAAAGCACTTAAAAAAAGAAAAATTCACACAAAAAAAGAATTACTGTATTTTCTACATATCCTTATTAGCTAAGAAAATATCACCCAATTTTACTTTGTGTCATGTGTATGATGAAAAATGAAAGTTTTTTTCCCAAAAATTAAATTATATTTTAAGGTATTTATTGGGTTTTCTCAAACTACTTAGAGATACACAAGGGTTCTGATAGCTCCAAATTCCTCCCATAACTAAAAAATGCTAGAGATGGTTTTATAAGTTGGTGTGCTTTGAATGACCAGTAAAATGTGAACTGGCAACAAGGAATAAAGTTCTTAGGAAGAGAAATAGCATGAGCAAGGTTTAGCCATTTAGAGGGGACTTCCTGGCTAGATAGAGGTGGTGTTCTTAAATGGGAGGTTTCCTTAGAAGAGTAAGACCTGACTAAAGAGACATTGAATACCAAAATGAGGTATTAGATAATCTCTGGCCAAGTCTCAACATCCTTCCCCATCCTCATTCAATCCAGGAGATAATCAATTTAGTTCAATAGGTTACTTCATTGAACTTTTGACTTCTCAACACTCATATATTAGCCTCTACTAGATTTATGTTTCTTCCCAGTTAGGCTCTTCATTTACTGTTTTTAATCTGCCCTTTCCCCATAAATGAAAAGAAACTGCTTAGTTCAATATACAAAGAAGAGGTAGAGCCATTTGTCACCCAAGGAAACCTCTTCCAGAATGACAAATGCTTCAACATGCTTTTGGAAGTGACAGAAGTAGGAGGTATGAGAGGAATGTGACGTATTTGTATATTGCCTCAGGAGAGCAGCCACACATTGAGGCGCCACATATAAACATCCTTAGATTCATAGGGCCACAGCACCAGGATCAGGAACATGCCGATATGATCAGTAATTGGATTTTGATGCCAACATTTAAAACATACAAGGTAATGGGTCTTGTAAGTTATGCCTTCAGTGAATACAATTCAAAGAAATAATATATTTCAAATCTTGAAATTGGATATATAAAGTACACTATTGCAGGAAACTGAATTGGTAATTATCACACACTTCATGGGAAAATAATTGTGGTATCTACTGGTGAATAAGTAAATCCCATTAAGGAGAAAGTTTTTGTGTCATGGCATTAATGTATATATATATTTTTTAATTTCAAGTTAGTTTAGTGTAGTGTAGTAACGGTTTTAGGAGTAGAATTTAGTGATTCATCATTTACATATAACACCAAATGCTCATCCCAACAAGTGCCCTCCTTGATGCCCATCACCCATTTGGTGCATTGCCCCACCCAGCTCCCCTCCAGCAACTGTTATTGTCTGTATTTAAGAGTCTTTGATGGTGTGTCTCCCTCTCTGTTTTTATATTATTTTATTTTTTCTTCACTTCCCTTATGTTCATCAGTTTTGTTTATTAAATTTCATAGATGAGTGAAATCATGATATTTGTCTTTCTTTGACTGACTTATTTCACTTAGCATAATATGCTCTAGTTCCATCCATGCTGTTGCAAATGGCAAGATTTCATTCTTTTGGATTGCCAAGTAATATTCCATTGTACATACACACCACATCTTCTTTACCCATTCATCAGTCGATGGAAATTTGGGTTCTTTACATAATTTGGTTATTGTTGATAGTGATGCTATAAACATTGGTGTGCATGTGCCCCCTCTAATCAGCACTTTTGTATCCTTTGGATAAATACCTAGTGGTGCAATTGCTGGATCATAGGTTAGCTCTATTTTTAATTCTTTGAGGAACATCCATACTGTTTTCCAGAGTGACTGCACCAGTTTGCATTCCCATCAACATTGTGAAAGAGTTCCCCTATATCCACATCCTCGCCAACACCTTTTGTTTCCTGAATTGTTAATTTTAGCCAATTAGACAGATATGAGGTGGTAACTCATTGTGGTTTTGACTGGTAGTTCTCTGATGATGAGTGATTTTCAGCATTTTTTTCATGTGTTTGTTAGCCATCTGGATGTCATCTTTGGAAAAGTGTCCATTCATGTCTTCTTCCCATTTCTTAACTGGATTATTCACTTTTTGGATGTTGAGTTTGATAAGTTCTTTGTAGATTTTGGATACTAATCCTTTATCAGATACGTTATTTCTTATATATTTTTTTCTCCCATTCTGAAGGTTGCCTTTTCATTTTGTTGATTGTTTCCTTCTCTGTGCAGAAACTTTTTATCTTCATGAAGTCCCAATAATTCATTCTGGCTTTTGTTTCCCTTATGCCTCCAGAGATATGTATAGTAAGAAGTTACTACATCTGACATCAAAGATATTGCTGTCTGTGTTCTCCTCTAGGGTTTTGATGATTTCTTGTCTCACTTTTAGGTCTTTCATCTATGTTGAATTTATTTTTTGTGTATGGTGTAAAAAAATGATATAGTTTAATTCTTCTGCATGTCAGTGTACAGTTTTCCCAGCACCATTTTGCTGAAGAGAAGATTGTCTTTTTTCCATTGGATATTCTTTCCCACCTTGTTGAACTCTGGTTGGCCATACATTTCTGGGTACATTTCTGGATTCTCTCTTCTGTTCCATTGATCTATGTGTCTTCTTATGCCAGTACCATACTGCCTTCATGATTACAGCTTTGTAATACAGCCTGATGTCTGGATTTGTGTTGCCTTCAGCTTTGGTTTTCTTTTTCAACATTACTTTAGCTGTTCAGGATCTTTTCTGGTTCCATACAAATGTTAGAATTGTTTGTTCTAGCTCTGTGAAGAATGTTGGAGGTATTTTGATAAGGATTGCATGAAGTGTGTAGATTGCTTTGGTAGTATAGACATTTTGACAATATTTGTTCTTCCAATCATGGTATTAATCTTGATTACCCAGTATTCATGTGTACCTCTCAAGAATGAGATAAAACTTTAGAGTGAGTAACAAGGACTAAAAATTTAACAAAGGAAACATCCATGGTATAGTCTTTGCTTATCGTTCACAAAGATGATAATTATTCATTACTCATCTTATTCCCGTGACTGACATAAATAGAAAAGGGCAATAAAAACCTACAGAAACAGAAGTGGTGGTGATTTCAGAATCTTGTAGCTTTTTAATCCATTAATATAATGTGTTGCCGTAAAGTCTTGCCTGTAAAAATTGTGGAAATATCTAGACATTTCATGCAAATTCTATATTCTATTATATTAAGGACTAAAGGAAATCCAATGGGTCTTTGTTATCTTTGAATATATGTATTTTGCAAAACCAGATAGCATATTTGAAGAACAAATAGTAAGATACAATTGTGATCAGCAGCTGATGATTTAAGCACCTGTTGACCTCATGTCCCTGGTTACTCAGGAAAGTTTAGACTTCCATATGTGAAGGTGCTATATAATAACTAATAGCTAGGAATAACTTTTATCTAGCCAAGGTGAGATTAAAAGAACTTGGTGTTTAAAAATGAAATTGTAGGGGCGCCTGGGTGGCGCAGTCAGTTAAGCGTCCAACTTCAGCCAGGTCACGATCTCGCGGTCCGTGAGTTCGAGCCCTGCGTCAGGCTCTGGGCTGATGGCTCAGAGCCTGGAGCCTGTTTCCGATTCTGTCTCCCTCTCTCTCTGCCCCTCCCCTGTCTCTCTCTGTCCCAAAAATAAATAAACGTTGAAAAAAATTTTTTAAATGAAATTGTAGCATTATCAGACAACTTTAAAGGCAAAAGAAGTGTTACTATTTATGATTCACTTGTGATGTGTGTGATGCCGTCTCACCCATAGTAACATTTCTCAAAGCATCTCATGCAGAAGAATTACACATTTGAGTAACTTCATCACAAATAAGATTTCCATTCTTTATGAGAATAAGCGTTTCCACTAAAGAACTTAGTGCCAATAAATTTGATCATATTGGAGAATATCCAGGAGCAAACAGTGTCATATAGGTGTGAATAGAAGTACTGGTTTCATCTGTATGAAATGGGATAAAATTATTTTAAAAATCATAAAATGGAAAAGTAAGAGATCATAACTCAGGAAAATGGGAATGATCTGGAAGTTTTGAAAATAATAGAAATTGTACATAATATCTCACTGGAGAATACCCTGTAGAATTAGAATGGTAGCTTTTGATTTTTTATTCAAAATATAAAGTTGGTTAAAATCTTACAGACTTGTTAAAAGGTGACAATTATACAGTTGGTATAATGTAAAAATAATCTTAAATACTTATGTTTTACTTTTTTAAGTTTTTGGGGTTTTCTGAAAAGGATACCAAAATTATTTGTTTAATTGAATAAGCCTAGACAAATATTTTGGTTATTTTGGAATTTTAGTGGTCCTTTAAGTTCTAGTAAAAGTTGAACCTACCATATTTGCATTCATATACATTTATTTTCAGACCATCAGCAAAATGCATATAGCTATATTAGAGGAGAATACCAGGCACTATACCTTTGAAAATGTCTTAAATAATTTTGTGAAATGCTTTTTGAGAGTTGTTGAAATTCAGTTATGGAATAGCTATTGATTGATTGATTGATTGATTGATTGAATTTAAATCCAGTGTGGTTAACATACAGTGTTATATTAGTTTCAAATGTATGATGTTGTGATTCAACAATTCCATATATTACTCAGTGTTCAAGATAAGTTTACTCTTACTCTCCCTCACCCATTTCACCCATCCCCCTGCTCACCTCCCCTATAATAATCATCTATTTACATTCTAGAATTAAGAGTCTGTGTTTTGGTTTGTCTCTCTTTTCCCCTTTATTCATATTTTTTTTCTTCTTAAACTCCATATATTCCTTAAATGATATGAATTTTTTATTTCTCTGACTGGTATATTTCACTTAACATTTACACTCCCTAGATAGATCTATGTTGTTTCAAATGACAAGATTTAATTATTTTTATGGATGAATAATATTCCATTGAATACATAGCAACATCCTCTGTATCCATTCTTCTATTGATGGACACGGGCTGATTTCATAATTTGGCTATCAGAAATAATGTTGGAATAAACATGGCGGTGCATATATCCCTTTGAATCAGTGTTTTAGTATTCCTTGGGTAAAATACCCAGTAGTGCAATTACTGGATCATATGGTAATACTAATATTAATTTTTTGAGAAACCTCTATACTATCTTCCACAGTAGCTGCACAGGCATGCATTCCAACCAACAGTGCAAGAGGTTCTTTTTTCTCCACATCCTTGCCAAAACTTGTTTCTTGTGGTTTTTATTTTAGCCATTCTGATAGGTGTGAAGTAATGTTTCATAGTGGTTTTGATTTGCATTTCCCTGATGATAAGTATCTTTTCAAGTGTCTGTTGTCTATATGTCTTCTTTGGGGAAATATCTTTTCATGTATTCTGTCCACTTTTTCATTGGATTATTTGATTTTTGAGTGTTGAGTTTTATAAGTTCTTTATATATTTTGGGTACTAACCCTTTATGAGACATGTCATTTGCAAATATTGTCTCCCATTCAGTAGATTGTATTTTAGTTTTGTTCGTTGTTTCTTTTGCTGTGCAGAAGCTTTTCATGTTGATATAGTCCCTATTGTTTATTTTTGTTTTTTTTCCCCCCTTGACGCATAAGACATATCTAGAAAGATGTTGTTAGAGCCAATGCCAGAGAAATTGCTGCTGTGTTACATTTTAGGATTTTTATTGTTTCAGGTCTCACATTTAGGTCCTTAATCCATTTTGAGTCTATTTTTGTATATAGTGTAAGACAGTGGTCCAGTTTCATTTATTTCTATATAGCTGTCCAGATTTATCAACACTGTTGAAGACACTGTCCTTTTCCCATTGGATATTCTTTCCTGCTTTGTCAAAGATTAATTGACAATGTAATTGTAGGTTTATTTCTGAGTTTTCTAATCTCTTTCATTGATTTATGTGTCTATTTTTGTGCCAGTACCAAACTGTTACTTTACTAAAGTTTTGTAATATAAACTGAAATCTGGAATTGTGATACTTCCAGCATTGTTTTTCTTTTTCAAGGTTGCTTTGGCTATTCAGGGTCTTTTGTGGTTCCATACAAATTTTAGGATTGTTTGCTCTACCCCTGTGAAAATTTATGTTGGTATTTTGATAGGAAATGCATTAAATCTGTAGATTGCTTTGGGTAGTATAGATATTTTAACAATATTTGTTCTTCAAATCCATAAGCATGGGATGCCTTTCCATTTCTTTGTGTCATTTTCAATTATTTTTATCAGTGTTTCATGGCTTTCAGGGTACAGGCCTTTTGCCTCTTTGGTTAGGTTTATTCCTGGGTATCTTCTTATTTTTGGTGCAATTGTAAAATGGGATTATTTTCTCAATTTCTCTTTCTGTTGCTTCATTAATAAGCGTATAAAATGCAGTGTATTTTTGTACACTGATTTTGTATCCTGTGAGCTTACTGAATTCATTTATCAGTACAAATAGTTTTTTTGGAAGAGTCTTTAGGGTTTTCTCTATATGGTATAATGTCAACTACAAATAGTGAAAATTTAACTTCTTCCTCACCAATTTGGTTGCCTTTTATCCCTTTTTCTTGTATGATTGCTTTGGCTTGAACATCCAGTACTATGTTGAATATAAGTGGTGAGAGTGGACATCCTTGTCTTGTTCCTGAACTTAAGGGAAAGCTCTCTTTTTCTGCCACTGAGTATGATGTTAGTTGTGTGTTTTTCATATATGCCCTTTATTATGTTGAGATATGTTTTTGGTAACTCTACTTTGTTGAGAGTTTTTATCAGAAATGATATTTTATGTTATTAAATGCTTTTTCTGCACTATTGAAATGATTATTTTTTTTATCTTTTCTCTTATTGATGTGCTGTGTCATGTTGATTGATTTGCAAATATTAAACCATACTTGAATCCCAGGAATAAATCCCACTTTATTGTGGTGAATGATGTTTTTAATGGATTTTTGGATTCAGTTTGCTAATATTTTGTTGAAGATTTTTGCATCTATATTCATCATAGATATTGGCTTGTATTTCTCTTTTTGTGTGATGTCTTTATTTGGTATTGGTATCAGGGTTCAGGGATGGCCTCATAGGATGAGTTTAGAAGTTTTCCTTTATCTTCTGTTTTCTTGAAAAGTTAGAGAAGAATAGGTATTAACTCATTTTTAAATGCTTGATAGAATTCACCTGTGAAGCTGACTGGTTTGGTACCTTTGTTTCTTGGGAGTTTTTTGATCATTGATTCAATTTCATTGGTGATAATTGGTCTGTTCATTTTTTTTCCTGCTCCAGTTTTTGTAGTTTATATGTTTTTAGGAATTTATTTATTAGTTATATGTTGTACAATTTGTTGGCATATAATTTTCATAATATTTTCTTCAATCCTTATATTTCTGTGGTGTCAGTTGTAATTTCTCCTCTCCCATGTGTGATGTTTCTTATTTGAGTTCTCTGTATTTTTAGTTTTTTGTGATGAGTCTGACTATAGGTTTATCAATTTTGTTGATCTTTTCAAAGAAGCAGTTCCTGGTTTCATTGATCTGTTCCATTTTTTTTAAGTTTGTATAACATTTATTTCTCCTGCAGTCTTTATTGTTTTCTACATTCTATTGGTTTTGAGTTATCTTTGTTTCTCCTTTTTTCTAGTTCCCGTAGGTATAAGGTTAGGTTGTTTATTTGAGATTTTTCTTGCTTCTTGAGGTAGACCTATATTGCTATAAACTTTTCTCTTAGAACTGCTTTTGTTATATACCAGATATTTTGGACCATTATATTTTTATTTTCCTTTGTCTCCATGTTTTTTTTTAATTTCATGTTTGATTTCCGTGTTGACCCATTCGTTGTTTACTGGCATGTTATTTAACATACACGTATTTGTGCTCTTTCATATTTTTTCATGTGGTTGATTTCTAGTTTCATAACATTGTGGTAAGAAAAGATGCATAGTATAACTTATTTTTTTGAATTTATTGACACTTCTTTGGTTTTTTATGTCATATAATCTGGAGAATATTATGTTTGCAGTTGGAAAGAATGTATATTATCTTTTTTTTAGGATGCAATGTTCTGAATATATTTATTAAATACATCCAATCCAATGTGTCATTCAAAGGCACCATTTCCTTGTTCATTTTCTATTTGTATGGTCTGCCCATTGATGTAAGTGGGGTGTTATAATTCCCTATTATTATTGTATTATTCTTGATTATTTCATTTGTTATTAAATGTTTTATGCTTTTGGGTTTTCCCATTTGAGGTGCATAAATATTTACAATTGTTGTATATTCTTTGTGGATTGTCCCACTTTATATAGTGTCCTTTGTCTCTTGTACAATCTTTTTTTTTAAGGGCTATTTTATCTGATATAAGTATTGCTACCTTTTCACATCCATTTGCATGATAAAATGTTTCTCCATCCACTCGTTTTTAATCTGTATGTGTCTTTAGGTCTGAAATGAGTACCTTGTATGCAGCATATAATGGGTCTTGTTTTTAATCCATTTCATCATCTTTTCCTTTTGATTGGAGTATTTAGACCATTTAGATTCAAAGTAATTATTGATAAGTATGTACTTATTGCCATTTTGTTACTTGTCTTATGGTGTTTTTATAGTTCTCTGCTTTATCCTTCCTTGCTCTCTTCTCTCACCATAAGTTGGTCTTCTTCAGTGTTATGCTTGGATTGCTTTCTCTTCATTGTTTTGCATATCTATTACTGGTTTTTGACTTCTGACTACCATTAAGTTTGTATATAACATCTCCATATATCATTCTATATTAAATTGATATTCAATTAAATTTGAATTCATTCTTTACTCCTGTTCCTGTATTTTTATAGATATACTTATTTTAACTGATTTTGTGCTTCTTACCATTTTTACTCTTACTTATGATCTTTCTTTTCCACTCAAAAAGTACCCTTTAACATTTCTCATAGACATGGTTCATAGTCATGAATTTCTTTAGCTTGTGTTTGCCTGGGAAACTTTCCTTTTAGTTTATTTATTTATTCATTTATTTTGAAAGAGAGTGGGGGGTGGGCAGAGAGATAGTTCCAAGCAGGCTCTGCACTATCAGCATAGATCCCAATGTGGGGCTCGAACTCACGAACCATGAGATCATGACTTGAGGCTAAATCAAATGTTTAACCAACTGAGCCACCCAAGCACCCCTTTCTGGGAAACTTTTTATCTCTCCTTCTATTCTGAATGATAGCCTGCTGGATAGACTATTCTTGGCCACAGATTTTTTCCCTTTTGTCATTTTGAAGGTATCATGCCACTACCTTCTGACCTGCAATGTTTCTGCTGAAAATTCAGATAGCTTTATGGGGGTTCCCTTGCATATAACTTTCTTCTTTTTTTTTGTTCCTTTTGAAACTCTCTCTCGGGGCGCCTGGGTGGCGCAGTCGGTTAAGCGTCCGACTTCAGCCTGGTCATGATCTCGCAGTCCATGGGTTCGAGCCCCGCATTGGGCTCTGGGCTGATGGCTCAGAGCCTGGAGCCTGTTTCCGATTCTGTGTCTCCCTCTCTCTCTGCCCCTCCCCCGTTCATGCTCTGTCTCTCTCTGTCCCAAAAATAAATAAACGTTGAAAAAAAATTTAAAAAAATAACTCTCTCTCTTTATCATGAATTTTTTCCTATTTTAATTACTGTGTGGTTTGGTCTAGATCTCCTTGGGTTGATTTGTTGGGGGATCTCTGTGCCTCATGGATCAGGATTTGTTTCCTTCCTCAGATTCAAGAAGTTTTCACCTATTATTTCTTCAAATAAAATTTCTGCCTCTTTCACTCTCTTCTCCTTCTGAGATCCTTATAATGCAAATCTTACACTTGATGGTGTCACTGAGTTTTCTGAGTCTATTTTCATTTAGTCTAATTATTTTTCTCTCACCTACTCAGCATAATTAATTGCCATTATTCTTCTCTCCAGTTCACTGATTTGTGTTCTGCCTCCTCTCATCTACTATTTATTCAATCTAATGTGTTTTTGATTTTATTTATTGTGTTCTTCATCTCTAATAGGTTCTTTATTATCCCTCTATTAATTGTCACCCTGATGTCTTCCACTCTTTTCTCAAAGCCAGTGAGTATCTTTATTAACATTCCTTTAAATTCTCTATTGCATATATTACTTCTATCTGTTTTGTTCAGGTCTCTTGCTGTGATTTTGTCCTGGTATTTCCTTGGGACATATTCCTTTGTCTGCTCATTTTGTCTAACTCTCTATGCCTGCTTCTCTGTGATAAGAAATTCAGCTGTATCTCCCGCTTGAAAATAGTGGCCTTATGAAAGACAGGTTCTATAGTATTGTGCAGTACAGTGCCCCTGCTCACCAGAACCTAGCACTTCAGGGGTGTCTCCTATGTGTGTTGCTGTTGTGACTGAGCCCTTTTTTTCTTTCATTCTAGTCATCTTCTGTTGTGGGCAGTGTTTCATCCTTGTGATTTTAATAGGCTAGTCTGGGGCTGCCTTGAGCTTGAATTGAGTCAGACCAGGTATTTACAAGAGGCACTAGCACCAAACTGCTGGCACTTTCCCCGCACTGTCCCCTGAGAAATTTTCTGGATGGTGTCTGCAGTCAGCCTAGCTGTCTTCTCACAGCCCGATGCTGGGGTCATAGTCTCACTGGTGTCTGTGGTTACTTTTACTCTCCCCAGGGCAGAAGTCTCTTTGGAGTATTGCTACTTCCTTTCAGAGATGTTTGCACATTACCAGGCTTGTGGGACCAGGATGGGCTCCATCCAAGAGCATATTGGAAGGGGTGGATCTGCAACTTGCGTGGAGCAGGAAACACAGTGTTTACAAGGTTTGCAGACCAGTCTTCTGGGGGAAATAATCTACAGCCAAGGATTTAGGCAAACCTGACTGTAGGGGGCAGATCCGTTAGAACATTGGGGGCAGGGCAGTATTGTTAGCCAGTTAGGTAGGAGGTATCATTACTGTACTGGTTCCCACAAGTGGCAGTGTCTTAATGCTGGGAGTGGTGGGAAAGAAATGGAGTCTTCCAGCTCCTTTGTTCCTGGAAGAGTCTTCCAAGGATCTCTTTCCCTGAGATGAGTAAACAAGTCTCTCTACTGCATGCCCAAACCATTTTTCAAACTACTGTGTCTAAGCTGTATCTCTGCAGGCTGTTTGTTGTGCTCTGTCTTTAAGGGTGGGGACTTAGCATCCTCTAGTCCTCTTGGCTTTCCCAGAGCAGAGCCAGCTGATTTAAAATTACAGACTTTAGGTCCCACTGGTTGTAAGAACTCAAAAATTTGGCTCCTGTGTTTTTCAAAGCCAACTATTATGGGGAATTGTCTTCCTAGATCTTGGATGTGATCTCCCCTCTTCTCCTCACCTGTGGGTCCCTCCATCAAGCAGACAGTCCCATGGTCCATTTGGTTCTCCACTGTGTCTTCACTGTTCCTACCCTCTTTGACGTGACCTCTTCTCTACATTTAGTTGTGAAATTTATTCTGTCAGTCTTTGGGCCATTTTATGGATTATTTACACTGTTGTGGATGTTATCTAGTATCTGTGGGATGAGGTGGCCTCTCGCTCTGCCATATTCCAAAGTTTCTTTCCAATTATGGACTAATTTCTGAATTGAACTTTGGTAATTTCAGATAGTACAACAAACAGTATATGGTATTATTTTATTCATTTAATTTTTTAAATTAATTTATTTTTTTAATTTACATCCAAGTTAGTATATAGTGTGACAATCATTTCAGGAGTAGATTTCTTAGTGCCCCTTACCCACTTAGCCCATCCCCCCTCCCACAACCCCTCTGGTAACCCTTTGTTTGTTCTCCATATTTAAGAGTCTCTTATGTTTTGTCCCCCTCCCTGTTTTTATATTACTTTTGCTTCCCTTCCCTTATGCTCAAAACAATAAAACTTTAAGAAGATAATATAGAATATCTTTATGATTTGGAGAAAAGCAAAGATTTCTGAAACCAGATACAAACTGGCATCTAACTTTGAAGGAAAACATTGACAAACTATATTAAAAATTTAAGGGCTGCCTGCCTGGCTCAGTCAGTGGAGCATGCAACTCTTGATCTTAGGTTTTGGGCTTGAGCCCCACATTGGGTGTGAAGATTATTGGTTTAATTTTATATATTTATACATTTTTTCTAAATTGAAATGTAGTTAACATAAAGTGTAATATTCACTTCATGTGTACAGTATAGTGATTTTACAATTCTATACCAAATGCTTATCACTATAAGTATTGTTATCATCTTTCACTATGCAAAGTTATAAAAAATGTTACTAACTATATTCCCTATGCTATACTTTTCGTCCCCATGCTTTATTTATTTTATAACTTGAATTTTGTATTTCTTAATTCCCTTTACTTATTTCATTTCCCTTTCATCCCCTACTTTCTGGCAACCACCAGTTTATTCTCCGTATATATGAGTCTGATTCGGTTATTTCATTTGTTTGTTTGTTTTGCCTTGTTTTTTACATTCCACATATCAGTGAAATCATATCGTATTTGTCTTTCTCTTTCTGACTTATTTCACATAACATATATCCTCTAAGTCCATCTACGTCCATCATTAATGACAAGACTTCATTCTATTTCATGGCTGAGAAATATTCCACTGTGTATATATACCATATCTCTTTATCCATCAATCTATCAATGGTTATGTTATTTTCATCTATTGCTTATTATAAAAAAATGCTGCAATAAACACAGGGAGGTATATGTCTTTTTGAATTAGTGTTTTCATTTTCTTTGGGTAAATACCTACAATTAGAATTAGTGGAGTGTATAGTATTTCTATTTTTAGTTTTTTGAGGCCGCTTCATACTGTTTTCCACAGTGGTAGCACCAATTTACATTCCTACCAACAGTACATGAGAGTTCCCTTTTCTCCACATCCTCATCAATACTTGTTATTTGTTGTCTTTTTGATACTAGCCATTCTGAATGGTGTGAGGTGATACCTCATTGTGGTTTTGATTAACATTTCCCTGATGGTTAGTGATGTTGAGCATCATTTTATATATTCTTGGTCATCTGTATGTCTTCTTTGGAAAAGTGTATATGAAAATCCTCTGCACATTTTAATCAGATTGTTATTGTTATTACTATTTGCTGTTGAGTTGTATGAGTTGTTCATATCTTTTGAGTATTAGCCCCTTATTTAATATATTATTTGCATATATCTTCTCCCATTAAGTGGGAATTTATTTGCCTTTCTTATTAATGGTTTCCTTTATGGTCCAATATCTTTTCAGTTTCATGTAGTCCCAGTTGTTTAATTTTGTTTTTTTTTTCCCTTACCTGAGGAGAATGATCCAAAAATGTTGCTAAGGCCCAAGTGTTTACTGCCTATGTTTTATTTTGTTCTATGGTTCTAGGACTTACATTTAGGTCTTTAATCCATCTTGAATTTATTTTTGTGCATGCTATACACAACATTTTTTTTTTGCCCATAGATGTCCATGTTTTCCAACACCATCTATTGAAAAAAAACTATCTTGTCCATATTATGTATTTTGTCATCTTTGTCATAGATTAACTGACCAGATAGGATTGTTATTTTTTTTCTAATCTATCTTATCCCATTGATATATGCATCTGTTTTTGTGCCATACTGTTTTGATTACTATAACTTTGTAATATATATTGAAATCTGGGATTGTGATATATCCAGCTTTGTCTTTCTCAAGTTTGCTTTGGTTCTCCAGGGTCTTTTGTGGTTTCATACAAATTTTAGCATTATTGTTCCAGTTCTGTTAAAAATGGAATTGGAATTTTGATAGGTATCACATTGACTTTGTAGACTGCTTTGGATAATATTGATCTTTTAACAATATTAATTCTCCCAAACCACAAGTATTGTATTTATTATCATTTATTTGTGTTGTCTTCAACTTCTCTCATCAATGTGGTATAGATTTTAGAATATGGGTCTTTCATCAACTAGGTTAAATTTATTCCTGGTATTTTATTATTTTTGATAAAACTGAGAATGGGGTTGCTTTTTAAATTTCTTTTTCTGCTAGTTTGTTGTTAGTGTATAGAAACACACTAGATTTTTGTCTAATAATTTTGTGTGCTTTTACTTTACTAATTAACTTTACTAGTTACTAATTACCTTTAACTAATATATATATATATATATATATATATATTCATGTTATCTGGAAATAGTGACAGTTTTACTTTTTTACTACCAATTTACATGCTTTATATTTCTTTTTCTTGTCTGATGCTGAAACTAGGACATCCAGCACTATGTGAATAAAAGTGATAGTAGTAGATATCCTCATCTTGTGCCTGATATTAGAGTAAAAGCTTTTAACACTTCACAATTATGATATTAAAGGTGGGTTTGTCAAATATGGCCTTTATTATTTTGAGATATGTTTCCTCCATACTAACTTTATTGGGAATTTTTACCATTAATTGATGTTGAATTGTGTCAAATAATTTTTTGCATCTACTAAGAAAATCATATGACTTTTTTCTCTTTCATTTTATATGTAGCAACATGTTTGTTGATTTACAGATGTTAAACAGTACTTGTATCCCTGCAATAAATCTCACTCTATCACTGTGTTTGAGACATTTAGTGTACTGTTGAATTTGTCTTGTTAATATTTTGTTAAGGATTTTTGCATCTGTGTTTAGGCGGAATATTAGCCTCTAATTTTCTTTTCTTTATTTTTTGTGGCATTTTCTGGTTTTAGAATCTGGATAATCCTGACCTCTTAGAGTGAATTTGAGTGCATTTCTTCCTCATACGTTTTGGAATATTTTGAAAATAATATGTGTGAAATTTCATTAAATGTTTAGTAGAATTCAACTGTAAAACCATCTATTCCTGGAATTTTGTGTGTTGGAAGATTTTGATTAGCAAGCTAATTTTATTTCTAGCAATCAGTCTGTTCAGATTTTCTATTTCTTTTTGACTCAGTCTTAGAGGAATCTTTTTTGGTTTCTTGAAATTTATCCATTACTTCTTTTTTGTTTTGTTTTGTTTCTTTGTATCAAGTTTTTATGTAATTTCCAGTTAGCTAACATATAGTGGAATATTAGTTTCAGGAATAGTATTTAATGGTTATAAAACATCCTACTAAACAATGAATGGGTCAACCAGGATATTAAAGAAGAAACTAAAAATACATGGAAACAAGTGAAAATGAAAACATGATACTTCAAAACTTTTGAGATGCATCAAAAGAGGTCATAAGAAGGAAACATATAGTAACACAAGCTTAGTTCAAGAAACAAGAAAAATCTCAAATACAAAACCTAATATTATACTTACAAGAGCTAGAAAAAGAATGACAAATAAAGCCTAAAGCAAGTAGAAGAAGAGAAATAATAAAGATTACAGCAGAAATAAATGATATTGGAACAACAACAACAACAGAATATATTGATGAAACCAGGGGCTGGTTCTTTGAAATAATTAATAATATTGATAAACCACTAGTCAGATTTATCAGAAAGAAAAATGAAAATACCCAAATAAATAAAATCACGAGTGGCAGAGGAGAGATCATAACCAACACCACAGAAATACAAACAATTTTAAGAGAATATTATGATCAATCATATGTCAACATATTGGACAATCTGGAAGAGATAAATTCTTTTCTGTTAATATGAAAACTATTGTCAAATTGTTTCCATACAACAAGTGCTCATCCCAAAAGGTGCCCTCCTCAATACCCAGCACCCACCCTCCCCTCCTTCCCACCCTCCATAAGTCCTCAGTTTGTTCTCAGTTTTTAAGAGTCTCTTATGTTGGCTCTCTCCCTCTCTAACCTCTTTTTTTTTTCTTTCCATCCCCCATGGACTACTGTAAAGTTTCTCAGAATCCACATAAGACTGAAAACATATGGTATCTGTCTTTCTCTGTATGACTTATTTCACTTACCATAACACCCTCCAGTTCCATCCAAGTTGGTACAAAAGGTCAGATTTCATTCTTTCTCATTGCCACCCAGTATTCCACTGTGTATATAAACCACTATTTCTTTATCCATTCATCAGTTGATGGACTTTTAAGTTCTTTCCATAATTTGGCAATTGTTGAAAGTGTTCCTATAAACATTGGGGTACAAGTGCCCCTTTGCATCAGCACTCATGTATCCCTTGGGTAAATTCCTAGCAGTGCTATTGCTAAGTCATAGGGTAGATCAATTTTTAATTGTTTGAGGAACCTCCACACTGTTTTCCAGAGTGGCCGCACCAAGTTTGCATTCCCACCAACAGGCCAAGAGGGTTCCCGTTTGCCCACATCCTTGCCAGCATCTATAGTCTCCTGATTTGTTCATTTTAGTCATGCTGACTGGCATGAGGTGAAATCTCAGTGGGATTTTGATTTGTATTTCCCTAATGAGGAGTGACATTGAGAATCTTTTCATATGCCTGTTGCCAACTGGATGTCTTCTTTAGAGAAGTGGCTATTCATGTTTTCTGCCCATTTCTTCACTGGATTATTTGTTTTTCGGGTGTGGAGTTTGGTGAGCTCTTTATAGATTTTGGATACTAGCCCTTTGTCTGATATGTCACTTGCAAATATCTTTTCCCATTCCGTTGGTTGCTTTTTAGTTTTGTTGATTGGTCCCTTTGCTGTGCAGAAGCTTTTGATCTTCATGAGGTCCCAATAGCTCATTTTTGCTTGTAATTCCCTTGCCTTTGGGGATGTGTCAAGTAAGAGATTGCTACGGCTGAGGTCAAAGAGGTTTTTTTCCTGCTTTCTCCTCTAGAGTTTTGATGGTTTCCTGTCTCACACTCAGGTCCTTATCCATTTTGAGTTTGTTTTTTGAATGGTGTAAGAAAGTGGTCTAGTTTCATCCTTCTGCATGTTGCTATCCAGTTCTCCCAGCACCATTTGTTAAAGAGACTGTCTTTTTTCCAGTGGATATTCCTTCCTGCTTTGTCAAAGATTACTTGGCCATACTTTTGTGGGTCTAGTTCTGGGGTTTCTATTCTATTCCATTGGTCTATGTGTCTGTGTTTGTGCCAATACCATGCTGTCTTGATGATGACAGCTTTGTAGTAGAGGGTAAAGTCTGGGATTGTGATGCCTCCTGCTTTGGTCTTCATCTTCAAAATTACTTTGGCTATTAGGGGTCTTTTGTGGTTCCATAAAAATTTTAGGGTTGCTTGTTCTAGCTTCAAGAAGAATGCTGGTGCAATTTTGATTGGGATTGCATTGAATGTGTAGATAGCTTTGGATAGTATTGACATTTTAACAATATTTATTCTTCCAATCCATGAGCATGGAATGTTTTTCCATTTCTTTATATCTTCAATTTCCTTCATAAGCTTTCTATAGTCTTCAGCATACAGATCTTGTACATCTTTGGTTAGACTGATTCCTATGTAATTTATGCTTCTTGGTGCAATTGTGAATGGGATCAGTTTCTTTATTTGTCTTTCTGTTGTTTCATTATTAGTGTGTAAGAATGCAACTAATTTCTGTACATTGATTTTGTATCCTGCGACTTTGCTGAATTCATGTATGAGTTCTAGCAGACTTTTGGTGGAGTCTATAGGGTTTCCATGTATAATATCATGTAATCTGCAAAAAGTGAAAGCTTAACTTCATCTTTGCCAATTTTGATGCCTCTGATTTCCTTTTGTTATCTGATTGCTCATGCTAACACTTCCAGCACTATGTTAAACAACAGCAGTGAGGGGCGCCTGGGTGGCGCAGTCGGTTAAGCGTCCGACTTCAGCCAGGTCACGATCTCGCGGTCCGTGGGTTTGAGCCCCACGTCGGGCTCTGGGCTGATGGCTCAGAGCCTGGAGCCTGTTTCCGATTCTGTGTCTCCCTCTCTCTCTGCCCCTCCCCCATTCATGCTCTGTCTCTCTCTGTCCCAAAAATAAATAAAAAAACATTGAAAAAAAAAAAACAACAGCAGTGACAGTGGACATCCCTCTAGTGTTCCTGATCTCAGGGAAAAAGCTCTCATTTTTTCCCCATGGAGAATCATGTTAGCTGTGGGCTTTTCATAAATGGCTTTTATGATGTTTAACTATGTTTCTTCTATCCCGACTTTCTCAAGGGTTTTTATTAAGAAAGTATGCTGAATTTTTTCATAAGCTTTTTCTGCATCGATTGACAGGATCATATGGTTCTTTTCTTTTCTTTTATTAATGTGATGTACCACATTGATTGATTTGTGAATACTGAACCAGCCCTGAATCCAGGAATGAATCCCACTTGATCATAGTGAATAATTCTGTTTATATGCTGTGGAATTCGTTTTGAAGTATCTTGAGAATTTTTTCATCCATTTTCATCAGGGATATTGACCTGTAGTTCTCTTTTTTTTTTTTTTGCTGGTTCTCTATCTGGTTTGGGAATCAAAGTAATGCTGGCTCCATAGAATGAGTCTGGAAGTTTTCCTTCCCTTTATATTTTTTGGAACAGCTTGAGAAGATAGGTATTATCTCTGCTTTAAATGTCTGATACAATTCCCCAGGAGAGTCTTCTGGTCCTGGAATCTTATTTGTTGGGAGATTTTTGATAACTGATTCAATTTCTTCGCTGGTTATGGGTCTGTTCAAGCTTTCTATTTCTTCCTGTTTGAGTTTTGGAAGTGTGTGGGTGTTTAGGAATTTGTCCATTTCTTCCAGGTTGTCCAGTTTGTTGGCATATAATTTTTCATAGTATTCCCTGATAATTTCTTGTATTTCTGAGGGATTGGTTGTAATAATTACATGTTAATTCATGATTTTATCTATTTGAGTCATCTTCCTTTTCTTTTTGAGAAGCCTGGGGCTAGAGGTGTATCAATTTTGCTTATTTTTTCAAAAAACCAACTCTTGATTTCATTGATATGCTCTACAGTTTTTTTTAGTTTCTACAGTGTTCATTTCTGCTCTGATCTTTATTATTTCTTTTCTTCTGCTGGGTTTGGGGTGTCTTTGCTGTTATGTTTCTAGTTCCTTTAGGTGTGCTGTTAGATTTTGTTTTTGGGATTTTTCTTGTTTCTTGAGATAGGCCTGGATTGCAATGTATTTTCCTCTCAGGACTGCCTTTGCTACATCCCAAAGCGTTTGGATTGTTGTATTTTCATTTTCGTTTGTTTCCATATATTTTTAAATTTCTTCTCTAATTGCCTGGTTGACCCATTCATTTTTTAGTAAGGTGTTCTTTAACTTCCATGCTTTTGGAGGTTTTCCAGACCTTTTCTTGGGATTGATTTCAAGCTTCATCTCATTGTGTTCTGAAAGTATGCATGGTATGATCTCAATTCTTGTATACTTATGAAGGGCTGTTTTGTGACCCGGTATGTGATCTATCTTGGAGAATGTTCCATGTGCACTCGAGAAGAAAGTATATTCTGTTGCTTTGGGATGCAGAGTTCTAAATATATCTGTCAAGTCCATCTGATCCAATGTACCCTTTAAGGCCCTTGTTTCTTTCTTCATCCTGTGTCTAGATGACCTATCCATTGTAGTAAGTGGGGTATTAAAGTCCCCTGGAAGTACCACATTCTTATCAATAAGGTTGCTTCTGTTTGTGATTGTTTTATATATTTGGGGGCTCCCGTATTTGTCACATAGACACTTATAATTGTTAGCTCTTCCTGATGGATAGACCCTGTAATTATTATATAATGTCCTTCTTCATCTCTTGTCACAGCCTTTAATTTAAAGTCTAGTTTGATATAAGTATGGCTACTCCAGCTTTCTTTTGACTTCCAGTAACATGATAGATAGCTCTCCATCCCTTTACTTTCAATCTGAAAGTGTCCTCAGGTCTAAAATGAGTCTCTTGTAGATAGCAAATAGATGCATCTTGTTTTTTTAATCCATTATGATACCCTATGCCTTTTGGTTGGAGTATTTAGTCCATTTAGATTCAGTGTTATTATAGAAGGATATGGGTTTAGAGTCATTGTGATGTCTGTAGGTTTTATGCTTGTATTGATGTCTCTGGTACTTTGTCTCACAGGATCCCCCTTAGGATCTCTTGTAGGGCTGGTTTAGTGGTGACGAATTCCTTCAGTTTTTGTTTGGGAAGACCTTTATCTCTCTTTCTATTCTAAATGACAGACTTGCTGGATAAAGGATTCTCGGCTGCATATTTTTTTCTGTTCATCACATTGAAGATATCCTGCCATTCCTTTCTGGTCTGCCAAGTTTCAGTAGATAGATTTGTCACTAGTCTTATCAGTCTCCCTTTATATGTTAGAGCATGTTTATCCCTAGCTGCTTTCAGAATTTTCTCTTTATCTTTGTATTTTGCCAGTTTCACTATGATATGTCATGCAGAAGATCGATTCAAGTTATGTCTGAAGGGAGTTCTCTGTGCCTCTTGGATTTCAATGCTTGTTTCCTTCCCCAGATCAGGGAAGTTCTCAGCTATGATTTCTTCAAGTACACCTGAAGCACCTTTTTCTCTCTCTTCCTCCTCTGGAATCCGAATTATGTGTATCATCACATCACATAGTTCTCTAATTCTCCCCTCATACTCTTGGATTTTTTTATCTCTCTTTTTCTCAGCTTCCTCTTTTTGCAAAAATTTTCTTCTGTTTCATCTATTCTCTCCTCTGCCTCTTCAGTATGAGCTGTGGTCGACTCCATTTTATTTTACAGCTCATTTATATCATTTTTTAGCTCCTCCTGACTGTTTCTTAGTCTCTTGATCTCTGTAGCTATAGATTCTCAGCTGTCCTCTATAATTTTTTCAAGTGCAGTGATTAATTTTATGACTATTATTTTAAATTCGTATTCTGTTATATTCCTAAAATCGTTTTTGATCAGTTCGTTAGCTGTCGCTATTTCCTGGAGTTTCTTTTAAGGAGAATTCTTCCATTTCTTCATTTCGGATAGTCCCTGGAGTGGTGCGAAACTGCAGGGCTCTTCCCCTGTGCTGTCTGGAGTAACTTGTGTTGTTGGGCGGGGTTGCAGTCAGACCTGATGTCTGCCCCCAGCCCACCACTGGGGCCACAGACTTGTGTGTACCTTATCTTCCCCTCTCCCAGGGGCAGGACTCACTGTGGAGTGGTGTCGCCCCTGTTTGGGCTACTTGCACACTGCCAGGCTTGTGGTGCTGCTTCTATGGAATCTGGCATATTAGTCGGGGCGGATCCGCAAGGTGCACGGGGGTGGGAGAGGCAGGATCAGCTCGTTTTGCCTTTGATAGTCTGCTGTGGGAGGTGCCCTGCAGCACCAGGAGGGAGGCATACCTGTTGGAGGGATGGATCCACAGAAGCACAGTGTTGGGTGTTTGCACGGTGCAAGCAAGTCCGTGATGGAAATTGGTTCCCTTTGGGATTTGGGCTGCGGGATGGGTGAAGGAGATGGTGCTTCCCAGTGCCTTTGTTCCCCACCAAGCTGAGCTCTGTCCTCCGGGGCTCAACAACTCTCCCTCCTGTTGTCCTCTAGCCCTCCGCTCTCTGAGCAGAGATGTTGACTTATAACCTTCCAGGTGTTAAGTCCTGCTGGCTGTCAGAACACACTCTGTCCGGCTCCTCCACTCTTGCAAGTCAGACTCGAGGACTTTGCCTTGCCAGGTGGGCTGGCTGCCCCTCCACCACCCTGGCTCCCTCCCACCAGTCCATGTAGTGCACACCACCTCTCCGCCCTTCCTACCCTCTTCCATGGGCCTCTCATCTACGCTTGGCTCTGGAGAGTCCGTTCTGCTAGTCTTCTGGCCATTTTCTGGGTTATTTAGGCATATGTGGGTGGAATCTAAGTGATCAGCAGGACTCAATGAGCTCAGCGTCCTCCTATGCCGCCATCTTCCTAATCTGCAAGAGATAAATTCTTAGAGACATACAAACTACCCAATCTGAAAAAGGAAGAAATAGAAAACTTTGGCAGACCAATAACCAGGAAAGAAGTTAAATAGGTAATCAAAAATCTCCCAACAAACAAAAGTTCAGGACCAGATGTCTTCCCAGGGGAATTCAACCAAACATTTAAAGAAGAGTTAATAACTGTTCTTCTCAAACAGTTCCAGAAATGGAAATGGAAGGAAAATTTCCAAACTCATTCTTAAATGGAAATGGAAGGAAAACTTCCAAATTCATTCCACAAGGCCAGCATTACCTTTATTCCAAACACAGACAAATACCCCACTAAAAATGAGAATTATAAGACAATATCACTGATAAATGGGGATGAAAAAATATCTGTTACTTCTAAGTTTTCCAATTTTTTGTGTTTAATTTTTTTTGTAGTATTATTTTATAAACCTTGTATTTATGTGTTGTCAGCTGTCACTTCTCCTTCATTTCCAATTTTATTTTGTATGTCTTTTTTTCTTAATGAGTTTGGCTAACAATTTATTAATTTTGTTAAATTTTCAAAGAACCCACTCTGTTTCATTAATCCTTTCTATTTTTATTCTCTATTTATTTTGGTTATAATATTTATTATTTTCTCTCTTTTAATAAATTTGTGTTTTCTTTATTCTTCTATTTCTAGTTGTTTTAGGTGTAAGTTTAGATGTTTTATTCCAGATTTCTTGGTTCTTGAGGTAGGCTTGTTACACTATAAACTTCCTTCCTGTTTTTGCTGTGTCCCAAAGATTTTGAACCATTGTTTTTACATATTCATTAATTTCCAAGTACATTTTTTCCTCTTTGATTTCTTTTGACTTATTGGTTGTTTAGTACCATGTCATTTAGACTTCATGTGTTTGCATTTTTTTCCTGTTTTCTTTTTTCATGTAAGTACATCATTGTGGCTGAAAAGATGCATAGTATAATTTAAGTCTTTTGTAATTTATTGAAACTTTTTGTGTCCTAACATGTAATTTATCCTAGACAATGTTCTATGTGCTCTCAAAAAGAATGTGTATTCTGCTAATTTGGGTTGAAATATTCTGTATACATCTGGTAAGTCCATCTGGTCTAATGTGTTATTCAAAACCACTGTTTACTTATTGATCTTCTGTGTGAATGATCTATCCATTGATATGTTTGTTGTTAAAGTCCCCTACTATCATTACATTAGTGTCAATTTCTTCCTTTGTGTGTGTTAATATTTGCTTTATATATTTAGTTGTTCCTACCTTTGATGCATAGATACTTATAATTGTTATATCCTCTTAAATTTATCTCATTATTATTCTGTAATGACCTTCTTTGTCTGTTGTTACATCTCTTGTTTTTTTTTTCTTTTGTTTTAATGTTTATTTATTTTTCAATGAGAGACAGAGACAGATCATGAGCAGGGGTGTGGCAGAGAGAGAGGGAGACACAGAAGCCAAAGCAGGTTGCAGGCTATTCAGATGTCAGCACAGTTTCTGACGCAGGGCTCAAACCCATGAAAGGTGAGATCATGACCTGATCTGAAGTTGGACACTTAACTGGCTGAACACCCCAGGCGCCCCTACATCTCTTGTTTTAAATTCTATTTTATCTGAAGTAAGTATTGTTACACCCCCTTTTTTTCATTTCCATTTGCATGGAATATTTTTTTCATCCCTTTACTTTTAGTCTGTATGTGTCTTCTGGTCTAAAGTGAGCCTCTTGTAAGCAGAATATAGATGAGTCTGGTTTTGTTTTGCTTTGCTTTACTATTTAATCACTCAATGACTTTTGATGAGAGCATTAAGACCTTTTGCATTTAAAGTAATTATTGAAACTTCTGGGAACATGGTGGAGTAGGAGGACACTAAGCTCACCATGTCCCATGGACAGACTTAGCATCAGTTCAATGAACCAAGAAAAATGACTCCCATGCTGACAGAACAGACTTTCTACATACAGTTAACTGTAGAGACAAGGTCACATAGAGAATTAAAGAAGGGACAGAGACACAGTTGGGAAACAAAGTCTCGGCAATACTAACCAGAAATGAGAAGGACTATAAGCGCAGAGAAGAGGGAGAAGCAGAACAATAACAGGCCCTCCAGGCATGGGGACCTGCACTGGCACTACAAGTGCCAGTAACATTTGGCTTTGAAAACCAGGGAGACTTAATGTTAGGAGTTTTATACACCCAGCAGGGCTCAACTCCAGGTACGTAAACAATTAGTGGGCTTAACTCTGGAAGAGCCAGAGGGCAATAAGAAACTGAGTTCCTCCTTTAAATATACAGCATAACAAGCAATCTTGCATAGAAATAGCAGAGAAGCAGAATTTAGAAAAAGTTCCTGGGTTATATGTGAAGGAGAGATATTTCTTACTCTCAGTACTCTTGCTGAGGGGGCAGGGGTCTTTAGGGGTCCTCTCCAAGAATATCAGAGATGTCAGGAATCATTTCCCACCTCCAACCCAGACTACATAACCCAACACCTGTGGGAACCAGCACGAACACCTTCTACCAAACTTGCTAATAGCACGGCATTGCCCCTGTGTTATCCCATGGATCCATCCCATGCAACCCACCCCACTTATTAGGAGGCTCTTAAAAGTGGCTCCTGCCACATCTCACCTTGCAAGCAGCCCCAGAAAGGATGGTCATCACTTCTAAGTGATTCTTGACATGGGAAGAGGGTGAGAAAACCACACACACTATTTCAACTACCGTCCAAAGAGAGGAGCCTTATAACTGGCAGTGCAGGAAAAGTGCCCTGCCAATCCATGAGTCTGCAGCTCTAGAAGATGTACTTGAGTCAGGCATCTAATTTGTCATCCCTGCCAACTAACAAAAATCTTTCAGGGTGGCAGCATAGGAAGAGAGTCCTGCAGCTCAGGGTCACTACAACCCCAGCAGATAAATTGGAATCAGGCATCTGGTTTGTCTGTAGGCCCCACCTACCAACAGAAGCCTCTCTAAGGATATTGATCATTGAGTACCCTGCAGTTTGGTGAGACTGCAGCCAAACTAAATGGGCTGAGGGCAGGCATAAAGTCTTACTCTTGACATTGTTCAACTAGACCCACAACAACCTCATACTGTCTCCTAATAGCATAGGGACTAAACCCTACCCACAAAAGACAAAGTGGGCCATTGCAGGCAACTGAACTGAAGGCAAATGAATCTCAGCCACAATGGTAGAATATATACAACCCTCATAGGAGACACATCTGAAATGCCTGGTACAGGTGAACAGAGGAAATTGCACTACAGGGCACCATAGAGGATCTCTTCTTCATAAAGCCATGTTATTCAAGATCAGGAGACATAAATGACTTTCCTAATACATAAAAAAAACACAGAGTTAGACAAAATGAAGAGAAAAGAATATGTCTCAAATGAAAGCAGGCCAAAATCACACTAAAAGAGTTAAATGAAATGGAGACAAATAACATACCCGATGAAGAATTCAAAGTAAAGGTTGTAAAGATACATAGCCTTGAGAAAGGAGTGGAAGATGTCACTGGACTTTCAATAAAGAGATAGAAAACATTAAAAGAAAACAGAGGTGAAGAACACTATAAGATGAATGGGTAAATAAGATGTGATATATATATATATATATATATATACACACACACACAATAGAATATTACTCATCCATCAAAAAGACTAAAATCTTGTCATTTGTAATGACATGGATGGAGCTAGAATATATTATACTAAATGAAGTAAGTCAATCGAAGAAAGACAAATACCACAAGATTTCACTCATATGTGTAATTTAAGAAATGAAACATAAACATGGGAAGAAGGAGAAAAAAAGAAAATAGAGGGAAACAAACCATAAGAGACTCTTAAAGGTAGAGAACAAACTGAGGGTTGATGGAGTGATGAGGGTGGGGATGGGTTAGATATGTATGTGATGGGTATTAAGGAGGGCAGTTGCTGTGATAAGCACTGGCTGTTGTATGTAAATGATGAATCACTGAATTCTACTCTTAAAACGAATAATGCACTGTATGCTAACTAAAGTTTAAATTAAAAAAAAACACACTAAAAAAATCAATAGTAGGTTAAAGGAGGCATAAGAATCAGTGAGCTGGATGATGGAGTAATGGAAAGCAACCAAGCTGAACAACAAAAACAAAAAGAAGAAATTAGAATAGGTCAAGGAAATTCAGCAACATCATCAACTGTAATAACATTTATATCATAGAGATCTCCAAAGGAAGAGGGAGAAAAGAAGGAAAAATTTTATTTTAAGAAATAATAACTGATTTTTTTTAATATAAGGAAAGAAACAGACATCAAAACCCAGGAGGTACAGGGTGCCCCCCACAAAGTGAATCCAGGGAGGTCTACATCAAGAAACATAAAAATTAATGGGGCGCTTGGGTGGCGCAGTCGGTTAAGCATCCGACTTCAGCCAGGTCACGATCTCGCGGTCCAGGAGTTTGAGCCCCGCGTCGGGCTCTGGGCTGATGGCTCAGAGCCTGGAGCCTGTTTCCGATTCTGTGTCTCCCTCTCTCTCTGCCCCTCCCCCATTCATGCTCTGTCTCTCTCTGTCCCAAAAATAAATAAACGTTGAAAAAAAAATTTAAAAAAAAGAAACATAAAAATTAAAATGTCAACAATTAAAGGTAAAGAAAGAATTTTAAAAGCAACAAGAGAAAACAAAGAGTTACATGCAAGAAAAATCCCATAAGACTATCAGTTGATTTTTTTAGCAGAAACCTTGAAAGCCAGAAAGGAAAGGTACAATATATTCAAAGCTCTGAGAGGAAAAATATCTGCAACTAAGAATACCCAGCAAGGATATGGTTCAGAATAGACGGGTAAATAGTTTCCCAGGGGCACCTGGGTGGCTCAGTTAGCTGAGCGTCCAACTCAGGTCATGATTTCACAGAGTTCGAGCCCCATGTCAGGCTCTGTGCTGACAGCTCAGAGCCTGGATTCTGCTTCCAATTCTGTGTCTCCCTCTTTCTTTGCCCCTCTCCTGCTCACCCTCTCAAAACTAAGCCCTAAAGACAAATAAAAAAAATAGAGTTTCCCAGACAAACAAAAGTTAAGAAATTTGTTACCACGAAATAAGCCTAACAAGAATGTTAAAGAGAATTCTTTGAGTGGAAAGAAAAATCCATAATTAAAAGTCAGAAAATTATGAAGGAAAAAATTTCACAGGTGAATAAAAACCATAATAAAAGTTGTTGAGTAACCACTTATAAAACCAGTACAGGGGTTAAAACATGTAAGAACTAAAAATAAATTATATTTAAAGATCAGTCAAGGGATTTACAAAATAAAAGGCTATAAAGTACAATTATATACATAAAACATGGCGATGGAAGTAAAAATTTAGTGCTTTTAGAATGTGTTCAAAATTAAGTGACCATCAACTTAATATAGATTCCTATATGCACAAGATGTTATATATGAGCCTAATGGTAACCACAAACCAAAAACCTATAATTGATACACACACAAAAAATAATAATAAGAAGGAATCCAAGTATATCAATAAAGAAAGCCATAAAACCACAAGGTAAGAGAGCAAGAAAAGAAACAGAAAAAATACAAAAACAACCATAAAACAGATAACAAAATGGTAATAAATACATACATATTAACAGCTATTTTCAATAAATGACCTGAATACTCCAATCCGAAGACATAGGGTGACTGTACAAAAAGCAAGACCCATCAATATGATGCCTTGTGGGGGATAAGTTTAGGAATCCCCCGGGCTTACATCAATGGGTTAACCAGGCATAAAGAAATACAAAGTCATAAGATGCTCACACCCAAGTTTGGGTAAACCAGATTGGCACTCCAAGAATGGGGGGGGGTGCAAAGACACCCTGAGAATATTGAGGTGCAAAGGTGCCAGGAATAGGAAGGTGCAAAAGCACCCCAAAATAGACAGGGGGGTGCAGAGCCCCCAGAATAGAGAGGGAGAGGCAAAGGCCTAAAATAGGAATGGCGCAAAAGTGCCCAATACACAAATGTATGAAATAAACAAGATTAGATATTCAGGTGGAAGAACCCCCAATTTAGTACTATAGCAGAAAAGCTGCTTTCACAGGAGGATATGGCCAGGTTAGGTAAATTGGTGAATTGGGCCATGGACTGCTGCGCTGCAGGCAAAGCAGCCCAAAATGGAGATGGTTAAAAGAAAAGGTGTCTTGTCAACCCTGAGGTTATTTCCCCTATCTGCCTTATCCCCTAGGCTAGCTAAGATAAACAGAGGTGCTGCCTCATGTCTGTCTTTAACAACCATCTACCCATCTGCCCGGCTCCAGGATTTTGTTTTATATTGACTCAAACCCCAAACACCTCCTTTTTCACTCATGTCCCCAAGTTAATGTTCACAGTTTCTTTGTCTCTTTGTACACACCCATGACGTTTGCAAGCCTTCTGAGCTGAATAAATACGTGGCAAGGACCCTTATTCAGGGCTCTTGTCTTTTCCCAGATATTAGCCATCTCTCGCTTTAATCCTGCATCTGCTCTTTTGCTGGCCCAAAGAGAACTTTAGATGTAGAATCTACGACAATGTCTGTAGAGTCTCACTTCAGACCTAATGACACATGCAGGTTGAAAATGAAGTGATGGAAAACATTTGCCATGTAAATACAATAAAAACGAAAGCTGGGTTGCTTGATCCCCAGACTTGAGCTCTTAACCATTCAGACACTGTCCCACCACTTGAATGAGTCATTGGTAGTATTTGGGGCATAGCTTGCCATATTTTGTTATATAAGCAAGGTGCATATGCATAACTATTGAGGTGCAAAGCACCTCATGCATAATTTTGTCCAATTTTGTCATCCACCATATATATCTCCTTTCCAACCAAAGGTAAAGATATGTATATATGTGTGTATATTCATATAATCTCACATAAACACATGCACAGCAGGATATAAGCACCATGAGATGCTTGTCCCATTCACCCCTATATCTCCAGCATTTTCTTTCTTTTTCTTTCTTTTTTTCTTTCTTTTTTCTTTCTTTTTTTCTTTCTTCTTTCTTTCTTTCTTTCTTTCTTTCTATTTAAATTTTAGTTAGCCAAAATACAGTGCAATATTGGTTTCAGAAGTAGAATTCAATGATTCATCACTTACATACAACACCCAGTGCACATCACAAGTACCCTCCTTAATACCCATCACCTATCTAGCCTATCTACCACCCACTTCCCTCCATTAACCCTGCTTGTTCTCTATCATTAAGAGCCTCTTATTTTTACTACCTACTTACTGCTTTACTGAGCAAGCTATTGAGCCACTCAACGTATTTTCTTTTCTCTAAAATGGAGATAATAATAGTCCCTACCTCATAGTGTTATGGTGAGGCTAAATGGATATAACACAAGCATCTGGCACACTGTAAACACTCGATTAATCTCTGCCATTATTTTTAATAATTGTTTAGCTGCTTGTATATTATATTTTTTTCTATAATATGGGTGTACTCTTTTTGTACAGAGAAAACATAATGGAAAGTATTTAAAAACAATGATTGTTAGTGGAGGGCAAGAAGGGGCCAATTAACTGGAGATTAAATGCTTGAAGAGGAAAAATGTAAGGTCATACTGTATCATAATCTGTGTCAAATATTGGTACTTTGCAAATTTTGATGTTAAAGGCAAATCACAGAAGGATCATATTACCAAGGACGGGAAATGAGATAAACCAATTGCAGTAAAAAGCCCATTTTCGGAAATGTTGTGGTGACAAGATGTCCATGGGAGAAATGAGGATCATAAGACTATTATCTAAACCCTCCAAAAGCAACTCACTTCCCCCACGTCAACAGTGAATCTCTAACTCAAGCCTCTGGCTCCCACACCAGGGCCCTTTCTATTAGACCTCACTCCTAGGGCATCACTTCTTTCAAAGATACTTTTGGTTGATAGGCTGTCTGCCTTTCATTCTAAGAAGACATGTGTTTGCCCAATTTCTGAAAGGTTATGTCTCATCTTTCTATATTTAAACATCAATAAAAGGTGGGAAGGGATGTCAATTTAAAAATCTGCCAATAAAATATCTGGTAATAAAAAAAAAAGAAAGCTGGGGTTGCAATATTTATAATGGACAAAATAGATTTTAAAACAAAGAATGCAACCAGAGACAAAGAAGGACACTACATAATGATAAAAGGAGCAATCCAACAAGGGGGTATAATAATTGTAAATATTTATGCACCAATCATAGAGCACTGAAGTACATAAAGCAACTATTAACAGACATTAAGGAAGAAATGTACAGAATGCAATAATACTAGAAAACTTTAAAACCACACTTACATCAATACATTGATCATCCAGACATAAAATCAACAAAGAAACAGCAATTTTGAATGATACCTAAGACCAGATGGACCTAAAAAGATATATTCAGAACATTCCACCCAAATATAGCAGAATACACATTTTTTCAAGTGCACATGGAACATTTCCCACAGTTAATCACATGTTAGGCCGAAAATCAAGTCTACATAAATTCAAAAAATTGAAAGCTTTTTTCAATGTTCAGAAATATTCATTTCTGACCACAGCAGTATAACACTAGAAACCGATCACACACAAAAAAAGTGGAAATAACACAAATACATGAAGTATGCTACTAAACAGTGAATGTGTCAATCAAAAAATCAAAGAGAAAATGAAAAAAATGCATAGAAACACATGAAAATTAAAATATAATTGTCCAAAATCTTTGGGATGCATGAAAAGCTGTTCTAAGAGGAGAGGTTAAAACAATACAGGCTTTCCTCAAGAGTCAAGAAAATTCTCAAACACCTTACATTATACCTGAGTTAGCCACAAAAAAAAAGAAGAAAAAGAAAAGCCCAAAGCCAGTATAAGGATATAAATAATAAAGATTTGAACAGAAATAAAATAAAGATGACAAAATTAGAATAGATCAATGAAACCAGGATCTGATTCTTTAAAAACACAACAAAATTGATAAACCTCTAGCCAGACTGATCAAAAAGAGAAGAGAGAGAGAGAATAAGGGAGAGACAGAGAAACAGAGACAGAGATGACTCAAATAACTAAAATCAGAAATGAAGAAGTAATAACTAATATTAAATAAATACAAAGGATTATGACAGAATACTATCAAAAAGTATATTCCAATAAATTGGATAATCTAGAACAAATGGATACATTCCTAGAAACATATAACCTCCAAAAACTGAATGAGAAAGAAATATAAACTATAAACTGACCAATTACTAGCAATGAAATTGAACCAATAATCAAAATATCCCCAATAAATAAAAGTCCAGGACCAGATCTCTTTATAGGTGAATTCTACTAAACATTTAAAGAAAAATTAAAACCTATTATACTCAAGTATTCAAAAAAAAAGAAAGAAAAGAAAGTTGCAAATTTATTCTACAAGGCCAGAATTATCTTGATACCAAAACCAGTAAAGGACATTGCAAATACATACATACATACATACATACATACAAGCTAATATCTCTGATAAACATAGATGCAAAAGTTCTTACAAAATATTATCAAACTGAATCAAACAATACATTTAAAAATCATTCACCATGATCAAGTGGGATTTATTCCAGGGATGCAGGTGTGGTACAATATTCACAAATCTATCAACATGATTCATCACATTAACAAGAGAGGGAGATGGGGCGCCTGGGTGGTGCAGTCGGTTAAGCGTCCGACTTCAGCCAGGTCACCATCTCCCTGTCGGTGAGTTCGAGCCCCGCGTCGGGCTCTGGGCTGATGGCTCAGAGCCTGGAGCCTGTTTCCGATTCTGTGTCTCCCTCTCTCTCTGCCCCTCCCCCGTTCATGCTCTGTCTCTCTCTGTCCCAAAAATAAATAAACGTTGAAAAAAAAATTAAAAAAAAAAAAAAACAAGAGAGGGAGAAAAGCCATATAAAAATCTCATGAGATGCAGAAAAAGCATTTGACAAAGTACAATATTCATCCATGATAAAAACCCTCAACAAAGTAAGTTTAAAGATATCAGACCTCAAAATAATAAAGACCATATATGGAAAAACCCACAGCTAACATCATGCTCAATAGTGAAACACTGATAACTTTCCCCCTAAAGTCATTAAAAAGAGAAGGATGTCCACTCTCACCAATTTTATTCAACATAGTATTAAAAGCCCTGGCCAGAGCAATCAGAAAAATAAATAAATAAAAAGCATCCAAATTGGTAAGGAAGAATTTAAAATGTCACTATTTGCAGATGGCATGATACTATATATAGAAAACCTTCAAGACTCCACCAAAAAATTGCTAGAATTGATCACTGAATTCAGTAAAGTCACAAGATACAAAATAATATATAAAACTCAGTTGTATTTCTATGCATTAATAATGAATTAGCAGAAAGAGAATTTTTTAATCCCATTTAAAATTGCATCAAAAATAATAAAATAGGAATAAACTTAACCAATGAGGTGAAAGAGCTGTATTCTGAAAACTATAAAACATTGATGAAAGATATTGAACATCATGCCAACAAATGGAAAGATATTCTATGCTCATGGATTGAAAAAAGGAATATTGTTTAAATGCCCTTAATACCCAAAGCAATCTATAGACTTAATCCAATCCCTATCAAAATGCCAATATTTTTTCACAAAAATAGAACAAATAATCTTAAAATTTGTACGGAACCACAGGAGACCTTGAAAAGCCAGAGAAATCATAAAAAAGGAGAACAAAGCTGCAGTTATCACAATCCCAGATTTCAAAATACACTAGAAGTCTATAGTAATCAAAACAGTATGGTGCTGGCACAAAAATATATACATAGATCAATAGAACATAGAAAATCCAGAAATTAACCCATCATTTTATGAATAATTAATGTCCAAAATGGAAACAAGAATATACAATGGAATAAAGGCAGTCTCTTCAACAAATGGTGTTAGGAAAACAGGACAATTATATGCAAAATAATTATACTGGAACACTTAATTACACCATACACAAAAATAAACTCAAAATGGATTAATGACCTAAATGTAATACATGAAATAATAAAATTCCTATAAAAACACATATGCAGTAATTTCTTTGACAACAGCAATAGAAATATTTTCCTGGATATGTCTCACTTGGCAAGGCAGGCAAGCTTGAGAGGAATATGGCAGTAGAGTAAGAAGACCTTAAGCTCGCCTCATCCCATGAACACAACTAGATAACTAGAAAAATCATCCTAAATATCCTCAAAATAGACCTGAAGCCTGTCAGAACTAAGTCCACAATTAAAGGGAGAAAACAGGTCACATCAAAGGAGGTAGGAAGTGCAGAGCTGTCATTTAGGGGAGAAACATTTCTTAGGTGTTGTGGAAGGGAGGGAAACTTGTTCCTGAGAAAGGCAGAGAAATAAGAACACACAGGAGAATGAAAATACAAGGAAAATGTTTCCCCAAAGCCATTGGCTTTGAAAACCAGACAGGTTGAATTTCATGAGTTCTTGCAACCAGTGTGATTTAAAGCCTGGAGTTTTAAAGGTCAATGGGTTTGACTGGGATAGAGCCCAGAGGGGACCATGCTGCCCCTGAAGACAAGACAAGCACACAACCCAAGAGTGAAAAGATGGAAACAGTGATCTGAAGGATGACTGAGCACACAAGGGGGAGATTATTTGCTCTTCTCAAATCTAGTCCCTGAGAGGAAACATTCACAGAGACACCTCTCTGGGATCAAAGGACCTGGCCAGTGCCATTTAGTTCCCCTGACCCTCAGCACAAACACAGAGCTACTTGTAGGAAACAATGATGTACCCACACTGCCTGCCTAACTTGCATATATCAAGCCCCAACCCCTGTACTTTGGTGAAACTTCCCTTCTCAGGCATGCTTCCCTCAATCCCAGTGCAACAAACACCTACCCTAGAAGACCAACACAAACCTGTGCCCACAGCACATCTCCTGACCAGAGAATTCTGCAGGGACTCAGATGTGGTTGAGGTGGTGACAAGTCTCTTTTTATAAGCAAGCCAGAGCACACCTAATTAAAACCTGCCACATTCAGGACAGGGACCAAACACCACCCACAGAAGGCAAGGAGAGCCTGTGCAGATGACTGGCCTGAAGCATAGGGAAGACAAATCACAATAGCAGAGCACACACAGCACATACCAGAGACATATGGTATGCACCAGGCATCTCTGATGCACCAGGCCCTGGGTGCTACATGGCCTCCTAATAAGACTATTACTTTCAAGAGCAGGAGACATAACTGGCTTTTCTAACACAGAGAAGAAGGCAGAGACTTAGACAAAATGAGAAGACAAAAGGATTTATTCCAAATGAAAGAATAAGGTAAGGCCACAGTCAGAGATCTAAGCAAAACAGATATAAGTATCATGCCTGATGGAGAATTTAAAGCAATGATCATAAGGATGCTCAATGGGCTTGAGACATCAGTGAATCCCTTATGACAGAGATGAAAGAATTAAAAAAGAATCAATCAGGGATGAATAGTGCAATAAACAATATAAGAAACATGTTTGATGCAGTGAACCGCAAGCTGGAAGAAACAGAGAAACTAATTAATGAACTAAAAGACAGAGTAATGGAAAGTAATCAAGCTGAACAAATGAGACAAAAAAGAATTATGCAAAAGAAGAATAGATGTAAACAACACAGTAACTCCATCAAACATAGTAACTTTTGAGTTATAGGGATTCCAGAAGAAGAAGAAAGAGAAAAGGGAGAAGAACATCTATATGAATAAAAGCTGAATAATTCCCTAACCAGAGGAATGAAAAGATATCCGAATTCAGGAGACACAGAGATCCCACAACAAGGTAACCCAAGGAGATCAACTCCAAGACACATAGTAATCAAAATGGCAAAAAGTAGTGACAAAGAAAGAATTTTAAAATCAACAAGAGAAAAGAAGACAGTTATATAAATAGAAAACCCATAAGGTATTAGCAGATACTTTCCAAGCCAGAAGGTATTGGCATGATATAATCAAAGTGCTGAAAGGGAAAAATCTGCAGCCAAAAATAATCTATCTAGAATGGCTCTCATTCAGAACAAGAGAAGGTAAAGAATTTCTCAGGCAAAAGAAACTAACAGAGTTCATAATCACTAAATCAGCCCTGTAAGAAATATTAAAGGGTACAATTTGAATGAAAAGAAATGACCATATGTGAGAGTATGAAAAACAGAAAACACAAAAGCAGTAAAAAGAAATATTTCTGTAAAAAGTCAGTCAATGGATTCACAAGATAAAAGGATGTAAAGTATGACACCATCACCATATATCTAAAATGTGTGAGGGGAAATGAGTAAAAAGTGGTTCAAACTTATGCAATCATCAACCTAATGTAGACTTCTATATGCAAAATACATTATATACAAATCCAATGGTAACCATAAACCATAAAAACCACTAATATATATGCAAAGAATAAAGAGAAAGAAATCCAAATATATCACTAAAAAAATCAGTAAACTTTGAAGAACAAGAGAAGAAAGTGTCAGTAAAAAACTACAAAAACAACCGTAAACAAGTAACAAAATGACAATAAATACATATCAATCAATAATTACTTTGAATGTAAACGGAATAAAAGTTATAATCTAAAGATATAGGGTGACAGAATGGATACACAAAGAAGACCCATCTATATGCTGCCTACAAGATAATTATTTCATACCTAAAGATTTTGGCAGATTGAAAGTAAGGGGATGGAGAAACATTTATCATGCAAATAGATGTCAAAAGAAAACTAGAGTAACAGTATTTATATCAGACAAAATACACCTCAAAACAAAGTCTGTAAAAAGAGACAAAGAAGGACACTCTATTATAATAAAGGGATCAAACAAAAAAATATAATAATTGTAAATATTTTTGCACCCAACATGGAAACATCCAAATACATAAAACAGTTAATAACAAAGGAGCTAATCAATAGTAATACAATAATAGTATAGGAATTTTACAACCCAATTACATCAATAGATAATCCAAAGAGGAAATCAACAAAGAAACAGTGGCTTTGAATGACGCAATGGACCAGATAGACTGAACAGTTATATTCAGAACATTCTATCCCTTAACAGCAGAATACACATTCTTTTCAAGTGCACATGAAACATTCTCCAGAACAGACCACATATTAGGACACAAAACAAGCCTCAACTAATTTAAGAAGATCGAAGTCATGCCATGCATCTTTTCTGGCTACAGTGCTGTGAAACTAGAAGACTACCACAAGAAAAAAGCTGGAAAGACCACGAATACATGGAAGTTAAATAACACGCTACTGAACAATGAATGAGTCAACCAAGAAATCAAAGAAGAAATTTTTTAAAAATGTGGAAGCAAATGGAAGTGAAAACACAGTGATCCAAAACTTTGAGATGAGGCAAAAGTGTTTGTAAGAAGGAAGTTTATAGTAATAAAAACTTCCTTCCAGAAACACTTAAAACTATCAAAAAAGAACCTAATCTTACACCTGAGGGAGATATAAAAAGAACATAAAAAAACCCAAACCAGCAGAAGGAAGGAAATAATAAAGGTTAGAAGAGAAATAAATGGTATACAAACTAAAAATTAATAGAACAGATCAATGAATCCAGGAGCTGATACCGTAAAAAGATTAACAAAATTGATAAACCTGTAGCCAGACTCATCAAAAAGAGAGAGAAAGAGAAATGTCTCAAAAACACAAAATCACAAATTAAAGAGGGAAAATAGCCAACACCACAGAAATGAAAATAGTTATAAGAGAATATTATGGAAAAACTGTATGCCAACAAATTAGACAACGTGGAAGAAATGGATAAATTCTTAGAAACATATAATCAACCACAACTGAAGCAGAAACAGATCATTTGAACCGACTGAACACCACCAAGGAAATTGAATCAGTAATCAAAAAACTCCCAACAAATGTCCAGAACAAGATGGCTTGACAGGTGAATTTTGCCAAACATTTAAACAAGAATTAATGCCTATCCTTCTCAATTTATTTTACAAAAAGGAAAGAAAACTTCCAAATTCATTCTTTGAAGCCAGTATCACCAATACAAAAACCAGAGGAAAAAAACACTAAAAAAGAGAATTACTGGCCAATATCCCTGATGAACATAGATGCAAAAATCCTCAACAAAATATCATCAAACCCAATACAACAATACATTTTAAAAAAGCATTTACCACCAGCAAGTGAGATTTATTCCTGTGTTACAACAGTGGTTCAATATTTGTAAATACATCAGTGTAATATATTACATCAATAATAAAAGGATAAGAATCATATAAAGGATAAGAATGATAAAGGATAAGAATCATATAAACTAAAACATACATTTATGATAAAAACTCTCAACAAAGTGGTTTTAGAGGGAACATATCCCAACATAATAAAGGCTATCCATGAAAACCCCACAGCTAATATCATCTTCAGTGGGGAAAATTGGGAGGAACATGTCAGGAACATGAAAGGGTTGTCCACTCTCGTCACTGTTATTTGACATACTACTGGGATTTCTAGACACAGCGATCAGACAACAAGAATAAATAAAAGATATCCAATCATTAGGAAGAAGAAAAACTTTAACTATCTGCAGCTAACATAGAAATATAGAAACCCCCCAAAAATCCACCAAACAATTGCTGAAACTGATGAACAAACTCAGTAAAGTCACGGAATACAAAACCAGTGTACAGAAATCTGCTGTATTTTGTATGCACCAACAATGAAGCAGCAAAAAAAGAAATTAAGAAAATAATCCCATTTACAATTGCACCAAATATAGTAAGATAGATAGGAGTAAATCTAACCAAAGTGGTGAAAGACTTGTACTCTGAGAACTATAAGGCACTGATATAAGAAATTGAAGATGACACAAAGAAATGGAAAGACATTCCATGCTCATGGATTGGAAGAAAAATATTGTTAACATGTCTATACTGCCCACAGCAACGTACACATTTAATACAATCCCTATCAAAATACCAACATCATTTTTCACGGAACTAGCACAAACTATCCTAAAATGTATATGGAACCAAAAAAGACCTCGAATAGAAAACACAATTTTGAAAAAAAAGGAAAGCAAAACTGGAAACATTGCAATTCTAGACTTAAATTATATTACAAAGCTGTAGTGATCAAAACAGCATGATACTGGCACAAAAATAGATACATAGATCAATAGAAAAGAATAGAAAACCCAGGAACAAACCTACAATTATGTGGTCAGTTCATCTTTGACAAAGCAGGAAAGAATATTCAAAGGGAAAAAGACAGTCTTCTCAACAAATGGTGCTGGGAAAACTGGATAGATGAAACTGGACCACTTTCTTACACCATACACAAAAATAAATTCAAATTGGATCAAAGACCTAAATGTGAGACCTGAACCCATAAAAATCATAGAAGAGGGCACAGACAGTAATTTCTCTGACACCAGCCATAGCAACTTCTTTCTAGATATGTCTCTCCAGGCAAGGAAAACAAAAGCAAAAATAAACTATGGGGACTACATTAAAATAAAATCTGTGCAGTGATGTAAGCAATCGACAAGGCTAAAAGGCAACCTACTAAATAGGAGAAGATGTTTGCAAATGATCTATCTCATAAAGGGTTAGTATCCAAAATATATAAAGAACTGATACAATTCAACACTCAAAAACAAATAATCCAGTAAAAAAAATGAGCAGAAGACATGAACAGACATTTCTCCAAAGACAACACACAAATGACCAACAGACACATGAAAAGATGCTCAATTTCACTTATTAGGCAAATGCAAATCCAGGCTACAATGATATATTGCCCCCTACTTGTCAGAATGGCTAAAATCAAAAACAAAAGAAACAATGAGCATTGACAAGGATGCAGAGTAAAAGGAACCCTCATGTACTGTTAGTGGGAATGCAAACTGGTGCAGCCACTGTGGAAGACAGTATAGTGTTTCCTCAAAATGTTAAAAATAGAACTACCCTACCAATCCAGTAATTGCACTACTGGGAATTTACCCCTAAAATACAAAAACAGTAATTTAAAAGGATACAACCCCTGTGATTATAGCATCATTATTTACAATAGACAAATTATGGAAGCAGTCCAAGTGTCTATCAATAGATGAATGGATAAAGAAGTGGCATATACATATCATTAAATATTATTCAGCCATAAACAAACACAATGAAATCTTGCTATTTGTAATGACATGGATGGAGTAGAGAATGTAGCTAAGGAAAAAATAAGTCAGAGAGAGACAAATACCATATGATTTCTTTCATATGTGGAATTTAAGAAACAAAACAAATCAAAGAAAAAAAGAAGAGAGGGTCAAACCATGAAACAGATTCTTAGCTATAGAGAACAAACTGATGATTACGAAAGGGGAGGTGGGTGGGGGAGATGGGTTAAATAGGTGAGGGGTTAAGGGGTATACTTATGGTGATGAGCATATCACCGTATGGGTTATCTATGGAAGTGATGAATACCTGAAAGAATTATACACCTGAAACTAATATAACATTTTATGTTAACAATATTGGAATTAAAAAAAAATTAAAAAAAGGAAACTAACTTTGGAACTCGGGGAAAAAAGAAATAATCATTTTGTAATATATAAGTATTGAAGGGCGCCTGGGTGACTCAGTTAAGCATCTGACTCTTGATATCACCTTAGGTCATGATCTCATGGTTCATGAGTCTGAGCCCCACATTTGCTTGAGATTGGGGTTCTCTGTCTCCCTCTCTCTCTTCCCCTCCTCAATTACACCATCTTTCTCTCTCTCAAAAATAAACATACATATATTTTTACAATATATATATTGATATATTGAACAATATATGAACATATATTGAATAATATACATTATTGTTGTAAAACTGAAACAAATTTAAGGTAGTGTGTCATATATACCTCAATATAAATAAATAAACTAATTAATTTGTAGTAATTTTGACAGTTTCTTCTCAGATCTTGATTGCTTCAAAAGTTATGTAAATTGTGTATCATAAATCGCAAAGAATATAAAATATGTTTTCACAGGATATATTTTTTAGTTACCTAAAGTAGGCCTACTTTATTTGGGCCTCTTTTTCATACCTTCATGATAATGTATGTGATAAGTCTGTTAAAAACGGAAAGTGTCTACATATTTTCATTTTCCCCCATTAATCTTTTATATACATATAACAAAACTTTTCATTTAAATTGTTTGCATTTAGGAAGCATTTTCTATCCATTCTTGATTACAAGCAACAGCCCTTTCAAAATGTTGTTTAACTTTTCTTGCTTTTATAATGAACATATGGCTTTGCTTAGGAAAAACTGAAATTTCGCTTTAACTATGTCTTGAATGTGTACAGAGCATGTCTATTATCTGACAAGGTAACTAATTTCTGCAACCTATAGTCATTTGTTTTTCTATGTACAGATTTTCCAGCCACTGGTTTCCAGTTTTTAGTGATGGTTTCTTTTTTGTGAACAAATAAATTATCCCTAGTTTAAGCAAGCATTCTGTCTATTGACATAGAAATGAGGTGAGAAAGTAGCTTTGTCACTTCATAGATTATTCCAGCACAGTTAAGGAGTCTGGCTAGCATTTCCCAACACCTGTGTTACAAATGACAAACCAACACCCTTTGGGGAATGAATCCACAACCCTTCAATGTACAACTAGAAGTACAAGCAGGCTAATTCTGTCATGTAATTCTTTTGGGTATTTGCTGGGAATCCCACTGTTAAGCAAAAACACAGACATACAAACACATGATTACATTACTAGGGAGATTTATGATTAGCAGTACTTCAGTTCCCATCTAAGTCTCTAATTCCCTCACCTCAGTGATAAGTCTTCAATGTAATGAAAAGTAAATTTTTCTCATGAAAACATCAGGGACCTCTGATCATAATGAGATTCATCTAAGATTCATTAAAAACTTTCACAAGCACAGGACCTCTGATAGATTACTGAGTCTTGTAATCAAGAATACTTGGGGTAAAAGATTCCATTAACCATCTACACTATTGCCTTTGTAAAAAAAATTTCTCCCCAAAATTAATTGGAAGACTGGTTTGGTTTCTGATAAAACGATAATATTATACATAACTCCGATTCAACTGCTTAGACAAATTGATAATCCATGACAGAAATAGGACAAATGCACTCAGGATTTACATACAAATGCTATAAGAGACTGACCCAAGAACTCCCTCTGGAAAATAACTGAAAAGGAGAAAGTCTCCAATGATATCCTACTATCCTAGAGATTAGCAAATAGTAACAATGCTAGATAAATCAAGTGAGCAGAGATAAATCACGTGTTCGCTTCATCAAATGAACATATGAAAAAGGAAAAATTCACTTTCTAAAGTTCTTGGAATTCAGGAAAAAGAAAGCATGAAAATAAGTGAGGAGCTGAATTTTCTGAAAAGAAAAAGGATAAAAGAAATAGTAATGTGACTGGTATTTGGCAGTGAAAGAAGAGAGCAGAATATGGGGGTATTCACAGTTCCTTCTAAGGGACTTCTAAAATACAATCTTCTTTTCCTTAATTCTTACTTTTGTCTAGTGCCTACATAAGCAAGTGTAAATGTACGGTTGAAACATAATAAAAGTAATTGCTATCACTAATATGTATTTTTGACAAGCACTGTTCTAAGAATTTTTAAAATATATTTCCTAAATTAATTCTCAAAACAGCCCTACTACGAGGTAGGAATTATTATTATCATGTATGTTTTACAGATGAGGAAACTCAGATATAGAGATGATCAGTAATTTGCCCAAGTCATACAGCAAATAGTGAAACCAAGAATCCAGTCCAGTCAGTCTTACTGCAGAGTTTCTCCTCCATGCTCATCAATCCTGCACTTTCTGAAAGGGACACACTGAGAAAGGCATACAAAGCTTAACAAGTTGGAACTAAAAATCAGAAAGAAGATTGAACATAAATGGAAATTATAGAGAACCCATCAGTTGGAAGCAGTCTTTTTTTGTACAGGGATTAAGCAAACTTCTATTGCCTACAGGGAAAAAAAAAACACTTCTCAAACAGAAATTGTATCATTAGCAAGTTATTCTTTTGACTTAAAACTTGAACCTTTAAGAAAATATAAATTTATCCTAGAAGAGATAGTACAGCAAGACTTACCCCTTAGTTACATCTCAATTCACGTCTATTTATTAGATTCTTTACAAAACCTCTTGATAGTGGAACAAGATAATGTGGAGAGTATGAGATCACTGTACACCTGAAAGTAAAAGCTGAAGTGAGCTCCAACTGTGCTGTTTTTACATGTTGGCCAAGGGCCCACCTTGGAAAAAGTGAAAAGATATAATCTGGTACATTATAGATGAGCTGTGAACATAAATCTTTGGTAAAGCAGAAAGTTTTGGCAAAGAATAAAATAATATGAAGCTAATGAGAGATTTTGACAGAGATTCAGACATAATGCTAGGTCAATTGTCTTTAAAGAAGGAGGTACGAAGTCTCACTTATAGCTATCCCAAAACACAAGAGGAAAGGAAATAAATCCATAGCTATAAAAAGAGAGGGAAGTGATGGCAAGGCATGTAATCAGATTGGAAGTGTTATGGGCAAATGCTTTCTACATTATTCTATCCTTTGTCTTTTTCGTAGCAAAAGAAAATTTAGATCTGCATGTGAAAAAAAGAGAAAAATCAAGGTTAACTGCCCTGTCATTTGCTTGTTCCCCCAAATCCAGAGCTGCAATTTTGCAGGAAGGATACCTTACCTTCATTTGTATCAACCTCTTTAGTTTAGCACATGAATAGCTACCACAGCTGGAAGACATTAGTGTTATCCAAGTCAACAATTTTCCATAAGCCAGAGAGAAAAGAATTTTCAGTGTTTGTTGTGACACATGAAAATTGGAGTCTTAAATCCTGCTTAGAATTAAAGCGACCTAAGATGAAAGAAAATGGGAAGGAAAAAAAATGTTGACATGTTACAACAAAGGCAATTACTGCTGGACCATTGGAAACAAACCAAACAAAGAACCAATTCAGATTCGTAGATAGCTTTCTGTAAAGGGTCGTTGAAAGGCTAATAGTTTTTAAATTAGACCTAAAAGTTGGGTTTTGTTTGAAGAGTATACATGTCATTAGATCTTTCACTTCATTATTGCCTGCTGTCCTGCTTGCATACATCACCAAAACAATTACTTTATCCAGGGCAAGCCCTCTGCTAGATTGTGGAAGTCAGCAAAATTTTATTGTATGCACTTCTGAGTTTACCTTCCTAGGTTCCTTTTCTTCTTTTTCACTATCCCCCAGTTTTCCTTGCTTTAACCCCACACAAACTATGGTTGAAACTTGTTCCTGTGAACCACTATACGTTAAGTGTTTTTTCATTCAATATTTAGTCAACAGTGCCTTTAAGAAGAAAGAGTCTAGTGCTTCAGATAGGGAAATAATCCAGACCTGAGTTTTACCCTTCAGGAGTTTCTAGTCAATGATAATTACATTTCTTTGTCTCTATAATCTGGCATTCTGGTATGGTTTTATAGTTTCATTCAAATCACAGTAAAAAAGGGAAATCTAACAAGTAAAATTAAATGTTCTATTCTTTGCACATCTCATTATAGATGGAACATCAGAAAGGTAAAATTAAACATTTCTATTTTATGCTTTTTTAGGATTTGTTCAATGTTTGCTGAAGTATTATTACAGAAAGAATGTGGAATGATGATTAATTGTATTCTGCAACTTGGAAAAATCACTTCAGAGAAGCACAGCTCTGATCAGAACAGGTTGGGGGATTTTAAACACTTTTCCCCTTCAATAGGAAATGGTAAAATAAAACTTAAGATTCATTGGTTCATTAATAATTCAGAAAGAATTTATTGAGCATATATTGTGTGTCAGGTGTGAAGTTAAACTGAGTTTCAAACAAGGACACAAAGCAAGCTGCATGTTTGGGTTTTTTGGCAATGCTTCATTATGTCTTTATTGAAGGAACAGCAAAGTACTTCTGTCTCAGCACTCATCTTTGTACCCTCCCTGTTACATTTCCTTATTCTTCCTGAAGATACACTGATTCATGATTATTTTATTTACTGAAAGATTAAACATGTCACCTTATTAGTATCAAAGACTTAGTAATAATAACAAAAACAGCTCACATTTATTGAGAATTCGACATGTGCCAGGCACTGTGGTAAGTGCTCCATGTGCATTTATTTCATTTAAACTTATAAAAATCCTGTAAGGATGGCTCTGTTTTTACCCTATTCACCAGATGAAGACACTAAGTCACAGAATAGATAAGCAAGTGGCTGAGCCAGGATTTGAACCTAGACTATCTAGCTCCAGAGTCCCCACTTGTAATTGCTACACTACACTGTGTTTCAAAATATAAAAAGTAATTATACTGGAGTTTAAAAGAATGGGGTAAAACTCATCAACTTCCTTCCCACAGCCTATATTAGCACAGCAGCTTGAATACTATAGTTGTTAATTAAATGTCTGTTGAGTGAATAAACAGGATGAATTCAGATAACATGTAAATTTCTCAGTGGCTGTTATCTTTCTCTAAATCATATGAATCCTTGTATCACTCACAATGTCATACACATAGTAGGAACTTAATATTTCTTGAAACTGTTGAAAATTTCTTAAGTTCCTGTACCCAAATGAGAACTTGCACAGAGTAGAAAAGTATATTGGCTAATCTGTAAAGCTTCTATGAAAGCCACCTTCATGCAGAGTCAACATTACACAAGGGTAAGGGGCTCAAAACAAATCTAGAAGTAGAATCCTCACCCTGATACTCTCCCTATCTCCCAATCTGATAAAACTTAACAATAATAATGATAATAATATCAGCAAATATAATTCTAGCAGCTACCACAAATTCAATATCTTCTGTTTTTCCAGTACTTAACATTCCTTATCTTGTTTAATACTTATTACAACCCTATGAGGCAAGTATTTTTATTTCCAATTTATAGATAAAGAAAATCAGTTTCAGAGAGGTTAAAATGATTTACTAAGGGTCACACAGCTAGTAACTGGCAGAGCTTGGATTCAAACCAAAAACTTATAAAAACTGTGCCGTTCTACTACATCTATTATGTCACTTGACAGACTCACAAGGCTTTCATTTCTGTGCTCCAGCCCACTACTCAAATATAATTTCTGAAGACAGAGCAATATTTTTTTTAATTTTCCTAATTTGGAGAGAGTGTGGTTGTACTGTACTTAATAACTCAAATGCTGGACTCAGACAGACTTGTGTTTGAATAACAGCTCCAGCACTAATAAGATATATGTCCTTAGACAATTTTTTTACCCTCTCTAAGTCTCAATTTCCTCATCTGTTAAAGGGGAGAAAAACTCTACTTTATAGGGCTATTATGAGGGAAAATGAGACAAAGCATATAAAAGGCCTCAGACATAATAAATACTGAGAAAAGGGTATTTATTTATCTTTGCTATCTTCAAAATAGCCCTGCTTATGTGTCATAATTATGCTACGTGTTGATAACCTGTCAACATTTTCCTGACAGAAAGGAGATGAAAGCATTCTGGTAACTATCAATTCTTATAAGCCAGTTCTTATAAGCCAGTGACAAAAGAAAACATAATCAGTTCTGCTGAATGGGAAAATAGACACACTGTTGATATAAGGCTTCTCCAGAAGGCAGGGAGAACACAGACCACTATTTAATCAGCCCCCATTCTATGGTTAGTAAAACAGGATTGCCAGTCCTTCAGTCTAGACTCAAAATTACACCCAGCTCTAGTACATAAGAGAGGGTTTGCTTCAGGAGTGCTTAGGGTTTTCTCTAGCACAAATTAAATTTGAATTAAGACAAGGCTTCTGACTCCTCTAAAAACAAATTCAGGGTTTGGGTTTTGTTTTTTTGTTTTTGTTTTTTGTTTTTTGTTTTTTGTTTTTTGTTTTTAGTGAAGGGGAAATAAAAACATTTCCTTTGAATAAGAAGTCTATTTTCTTAGGATTCAACAATGTATGGTGAATCTGCAGTTGCCTTGCAAAACCAAGTACATGGTAAAAGCACAAATTGAACCATGGTGCCAAAAGAGCCTCTGTTCACAGACCTTAATTTGCCTGTAGCATAGGTGCACACAAGAAATTGGATTACTCTTTACACTCATTCCATGTTGTCCCAAGTCCCAAATCAAGACATATTTTAAATACTGGCATTATTCAATGTAAAATTACCTGACCAGAGTTATTTCTAGGAAGAAATTGTAAAATCTATGTATATGATCTAAGTCTAAACCTGACTAAATGGGACATATTTGAGTTCCAAGAACTGCTTACCCTGTCTAAGAAACTGCAACTTCAACCACATTATTTCCCCTTTTGGAGCACTGGACTGTACTGTACACACTGAGGGGTTGTATTGGATAATCTCCGGGGGTTCTTTGCGCTCCAAAAATTTCTATTCTAATGTATTAGAGAGTTACATTCTGTGAAGTGTCGGCACAAGCTGTAAGGCATGTGGTGTTTAAAGAGAGTAACAAATAGCCTTCATCCTTTACAATGTTCCTTGGTATTTTGTGCTGGTAAAACCTGTTTCCTTAGTTAACTATATTGACATGGAAAAAGGCTACAAGGCCCAAAGTTTCAATATTTTCACAGAAACCCTTAATTTTGCCCGATACAATTACCTAATAAACTCACAGTTGCATGAATAATTTAAATAATCATTTGTTTATCATTTGTACGTTGTCAATAATACTAATTGAAAGTGAAGAAATGACTGTGGATGAGATTTATTTTAAACAAGGCACATAGACTATCATTAGAATGGTAGAGGTCATACTCAAAAATATAGTCATTGTTCCTACCTTTAATTATGATTCAAGTTTTCAGAAATAACTACTTGATTTTCTCTGTGTGCAAAATACTCTCATTGCTTTAAACAAGTAAGTTCTTTTCTTCCAAGGGTTGATGAAATTTTAAAAATCATCCTTGTCCATACACTTGGGGACAAATGGTGAAATTATTGCCAAAATAGCAGCTTATGTATTTAAAACCCTATGATAGTCCAGACTTTAGCCTCTACTAGAAAGCTGTAATCATCAAGACAGTATGATATTGGCACAAAAACAAACACACAGAAAATTGAATAGAATAGAGAACCCAGAATTTGACCCACAAATGTATGGCCAACTAATCTTTGACAAAGAAGGAAAGACTATCCAATGGAAAAAAGATAGTCTCTTTAGCAAATAGTGCTGGGAGAACTGGACAGCAACATGCAAAAAATAAAACTGGACCACTTTATTATACCATACACAAAAATAAATTCAAACTGGATCAAAGACCTGAATGTGAGACAAGAAACCATAAAACCCTAGAGAAGGAAACAGGCAACAACTTCTGTGACCTTAGCCACAGCAATTTCTTGCTCAATACATCTCCAAAGGCAAGGGAAATAAAAGCAAAAATGAACTAATTCGACCTCATCAAGATAAAAAGCTTCTGCACTGCAAAGGAAATAATCAACAAAACTAAAAGGCAACTGATGGAATGGGAGAAGATATTTGCAAATGACATAATCAGATAAAAGGTTAGTATCCAAAATCTACAAGGAACTTACCAAACTCAACACCTGAAAAACAAATAATCCAGTGAGGGAATGGGCATAAGACATGAATAAACACTCCTCCAAAGAAGACATCCAGATGGCCAACAGACAAATGAAAAGATGCTCAACATCAATCATAATCAGGGAAATACAAATCAAAACCACGTTGAGATATCACCTCACACCAGTCAGAGTGGCTAAAATTAACAACTCAGGAAACAACAGATGTTGGTGAGGATGTGGTGAAATGGGAACTCTCTTGCACTGTTGGTGCGAATGCAAACTGGTGAAGCTGCTCTGGAAAACAGGGTGGAGGTTCCTCAAAAAATTAAAAATAGAAGTAGACTACGACCCAGCAATAGCACTGCTAGGAATTTATCCACAAGATACAGGATTGCTGATTGATAGGATATAGCAGTGCTTTCAACAAGCCAAATTATGGAAAGAGCCTAAATGTCCATCAACGGATCAATGGATAAAGAAGGTGTGGTTTATATATACAATGGAATACTACTTGGCAATGAGAAAGAATGAAATATGGCCATTTGCAACCAAGTGGATGGAACTGGAGAGCATTATGCTAAGTGAAATTAGTCAGTCAGAGAAAGACAGATATATGTTTTCACTCATATGCGGAACTTGAGAAACTTAACAGAAGACCGTGGGGGAAGAGAAGGGGGAAAAATAGTTACAAACAGAAAGGGAGGGAGGCAAACCATAAGAGACTCTTTTTTTTAAGGGTGTTATGTATTACTTTTAATGATCAGAATAAAAAACATGTAGCTGCTCATACAACAGCAGGGTGTCTTTCACCTGCACGGAGAGCATGGCCACGGTTACATGCAGTAAAAGAACTTTCATTCGAGAGACCTAAAAAGAATCTTTGCTTTTCTTTTTTTTTTCTTTTGCAGCTCTGAACACTTTTCTTTTTTTTTCAATATATGAAATTTATTGTCAAATTGGTTTCCATACAACACCCAGTGCTCATCCCAAAATGTGCCCTCCTCAATACCCATCACCCACCCTCCCCTCCCTCCCACCCCCCATCAACCCTCAGTTTGTTCTCAGTTTTTAACAGTCTCTTATGCTTTGGCTCTCTTCCACTCTAACCTCTTTTTTTTTCTTCCCCTCCCCCATGAGTTTCTGTTAAGTTTCTCAAGATCCACATAAGAGTGAAACCATATGGTATCTGTCTTTCTCTGCATGGCTTATTTCACTTAGCATCACACTCTCCAGTTCCATCCATGTTGCTACAAAAGGCCATATTTCATTCTTTCTCATTGCCACGTAGTATTCCATTATGTATATAAACCACAATTTCTTTATCCATTCATCAGTTGATGGACATTTAGGCTCTTTCCACAATTTGGCTATTGTTGAGAGTGCTGCTATAAACATTGGGGTACAAGTGCCCCTATGCATCAGTACTCCTGTATCCCTTGGGTAAATTCCTAGCAGTGCTATTGCTGGGTCATAGGGTAGGTCTATTTTTAATTTTCTGAGGAAACTCCACACTGTTTTCCAGAGTAGCTGCACCAATTTGCATTCCCACCAACAGTGCAAGAGGGTTCCCATTTCTCCACATCCTCGCCAGCATCTATAGTCTCCTGATTTGTTCATTTTGGCCACTCTGACTGGCGTGAGGTGATATCTGAGTGTGGTGTTGATTTGTATTTCCCTGCTGAGGAGCGACGTTGAGCATCTTTTCATGTGCCTGTTGGCCATCTGGATGTCTTCTTTAGAGAAGTGTCTATTCATGGTTTCTGCTCATTTCTTCACTGGGTTATTTGATTTACAGGTGTGGAGTTTTGTGAGCTCTTTATAGATTTTGGCGACTAGCCCTTTGTCCGATATGTCATTTGCAAATATCTTTTCCCCTTCCGTTGGTTGCCTTTTAGTTGTGTTGGTTGTTTCCTTTGCTGTGCAGAAGCTTTTTATCTTCATAAGGTCCCAATAATTCATTTTTCCTTTTAATTCCCTTGCCTTTGGGGATGTGTCGAGTAAGAGATTGCTACGGCTGAGGTCAGAGAGGTCTTTTCCTGCTTTCTCCTCTAGGGTTTTGATGGTTTCCTGTCTCACATTAGGTCCTTTATCCATTTTGTGGATTTTTGTGAATCCACAGTTTATTTTTGTGAATGGTGTGAGAAAGTGGTCTAGTTTCAACCTTCTGCATGTTGCTGTCCAGTTCTCCCAGCACCATTTGTTAAAGAGACTCTCTCTTTTCCATTGGATATTCTTTCCTGCTTTCTCAAAGATTAGTTGGCCATACGTTTGTGGGTCTAGTTCTGGGGTATCTATTCTATTCCATTGGTCTATGTGTCTGTGTTTGTGCCAATACCATGCTGTCTTGATGATGACAGCTTTGTAGTAGAGGCTAAAGTCTGGGATTGTGATCCCTCCTGCTTTGGTCTTCTTCTTCAAAATTCCTTTGGCTATTCGGGGCCTTTTGTGGTTCCATATGAATTTTAGGATTGCTTATTCTAGTTTCGAGAAGAATGCTGGTGCAATTTTGATTGGGATTGCATTGAATGTGTAGATAGCTCTGGGTACTATTGACATTTTGACAATATTTATTCTTCCAATCCATGAGCAGGGAATGTCTTTCCATTTCTTTATATCTTCTTCAACTACCTTCATAAGCTTTCTATAGTTTTCAGCATACAGATCTTTTCCATCTTTGGTTAGATTTATTCCCAGATATTTTATGCTTCTTGGTACAATTGTGAATGGGATCAGTCTTTATTTGTCTTTCTGTTGCTTCATTGTTAGTTTATAAGAATGCAATTGATTTCTGTACATTGATTTTGTATCCTGAAACTTTGCTGAATTCATGTATCAGTTCTAGCAGACTTTTGGTGGAGTCTATCGGATTTTCCATGTATAATATCATGTCATCTGCAAAAAGCGAAAGCTTGACTTCATCTTTGCCAGTTTTGATGCCTTTGATTTCCTTTTGTTGTCTGATTGCTGATGCTAGCACTTCCAACCCTATGTTAAACAACAGCGGTGAGAGTGGGCATCCCTGTCGTGTTCCTGATCTCAGGGAAAAAGCTCTCAGTTTTTCCCAGTTGAGGATGATGTTAGCTGTGGGCTTTTCATAAATGGCTTTTATGATCTTTAAGTATGTTCTTTCTATCCCGACTTTCTCAAGGGTTTTTATTAAGAAAGGGTGCTGGATTTTGTCAAAAGTCTTTTCTGCATTGATTGACAGGATCATATGGTTCTTATCTTTTCTTTTATTAATGTGATGTATCACGTTGATTGATTTGCGAATGTTGAACCAGCCCTGCATCCCAGGAATGAATCCCACTTGATCATGGTGAATAATTCTTTTTATATGCTGTTGAATTATTTTTGCTAGTATCTTATTGAGAATTTTTGCATCCATATTCATCAGGGATATTGGCCTCTAGTTCTCTTTTTTTACTCGGTCTCTGTCTGGTTTAGGAATCAAAGTAATACTGGCTTCATAGAATGAGTCTGGAAGTTTCCCTTCCCTTTCTATTTCTTGGAATAGCTTGAGAAGGATAGGTATTATCTCTGCTTTAAACGTCTGGTAGAACTCCCCTGGGAAGCCATCTGGTCCTGCACTCTTATTTGTTGGGAGATTTTTGATAACTGATTCAATTTCTTCGCTGATTATGGGTCTGTTCAAGTTTTCTCTTTCCTCCTGATTGAGTTTTGGAAGAGTGTGGGTGTTTAGGAATTTGTCCATTTCTTCCAGGTTGTCCAATTTGTTGGCATATAATTTTTCATAGTATCCCCTGATAATTGTTTGTATCTCTGAGGGATTGGTTGTAATAATTCCATTTTCATTCATGATTTTATCTATTTGGGTCATCTCCCTTTTCTTTTTGAGAAGCCTGGCTAGAGATTTGTCAATTTTGTTTATTTTTTCAAAAAACCAACTCTTGGTTTCCTTGATCTGCTCTACCGTTTTTTTAGATTCTATATTGTTTATTTCTGCTCTGATCTTTATTATTTCTCTTCTTCTGCTGGGTTTAGGCTGCCTTTGCTGTTCTGCTTCTAGTTCGTTTAGGTGTGCTGTTAGATTTTGTATTTGGGATTTTTCTTGTTTCTTGAGATAGGCCTGGATGGCAATGTATTTTCTCTCAGGACTGCCTTCGTTGCATCCCAAAGCGTCTGGATTGTTGTATTTTCATTTTCGTTTGTTTCCATGTATTTTTTAATTTCTTCTGGAATTGCCTGGCTGACCCATTCATTCTTTAGTAGGGTGTTCTTTAACTTCCATGCTTTTGGAGGTTTTCCAGACTTTTTCCTGTGGTTGATTTCAAGCTTCATAGCATTGTGGTCTGAAAGTATGCATGGTATAATTTCAATTCTTGTAAACTTATGAAGGGCTGTTTTGTGACCCAGTATATGATCTATCTTGGAGAATGTTCCATGTGCACTCGAGAAGAAAGTATATTCTGTTGCTTTGGGATGCAGAGTTCTAAATATACCTGTCAAGTCCATCTGATCCAATGTCTCATTCAGGGCCCTTGTTTCTTTATTGACCATGTGTCTAGATGATCTATCCATTTCTGTAAGTGGAGTGTTAAAGTCCCCTGCAATTACCACATTCTTATCAATAATGTTGCTTCTGTTTATGACTAATTGTTTTATATATTCAGGGGCTCCGGTATTCGGCGCATAGACATTTATAATTGTTAGCTCTTACTGGTGGATAGACCCTGTAACTATTATATAATGCCCTTCTTCATCTCTTGTTTCAGCCTTTAATTTAAAGTCTAGTTTGTCTGATATAAGTATGGCTACTCCAGCTTTCTTTTGGCTTCCAGTCGCATGATAAATAGTTCTCCATCCCCTCACTCTCAATCTAAAGGTGTCCTCAGATCTAAATTGAGTCTCTTGTAGACAGCAAATAGATGGGTCTTGTTTTTTTATCCATTCTGATACCCTATGTCTTTTGGTTGGCGCATTTAATCCATTTACATTCAGTGTTATTATAGAAAGATACGGGTTTAGAGTCATTGTGATGTCTGTATGTTTTATGCTTGTAGCGATGTCTCTGGTACTTTGTCTCACAGGATCCCCCTTAGGATCTCTTGTAGGGCTGGTTTAGTGGTGACGAATCCCTTCGCTTTTTGTTTGTTTGGGAAGACCTTTATCTCTCCTTCTATCCTAAATGACAGACTTGCTGGATAAAGGATTCTCGGCTGCATATTTTTTCTGTGTAGCACCCTGAAAATCTCGTGCCAATCCTTTCTGGCCTGCCAAGTTTCAAGAAGAGATCAGTCAGGAGTATTATAGGTCTCCCTTTATATGTGAGGGCACGTTTACCCCTTGCTGCTTTCAGAATTTTCTCTTTATCCTTGTATTTTGCCAGTTTCATGATGATATGTCGTGCAGAAGATCGATTCAAGTTAAGTCTGAAGGGAGTTCTCTGTGCCTCTTGGATTTCAGTGCCTTTTTCCTTCCCCAGTTCAGGGAAGTTCTCCGCTATGATTTCTTCAAGTACCCCTTCAGCACCTTTCCCTCTCTCTTCCTCCTCTGGGATACGAATTATGCATATATTATTTCTTTTTAGTGTATCACTTTGTTCTCTAATTTTCCCCTCCTACTCCTGGATTTTTTTATCTCTCTTTTTCTCAGCTTCCTCTTTTTCCATAACTTTATCTTCTAGTTCACCTATTCTCTCCTCTGCCTCTTCAATCCGAAGATCTCTGTAGCAAGAGATTCTCTGCTGTCTTCTATACTGTTTTTGAGCTCAGCGATTAATTTTATGACTATTATTCTAAATTCACTTTCTATTGTATTATTTAAATCCTTTTTGATCAGTTCATTAGCTGTTGTTATTTCCTGGAGATTCTTCTGAGGGGAATTCTTCCGTTTGGTCATTTTGGATAGTCCCTGGGGTGGTCTGGACCTGCAGGGCACTTCCCCTGTGCTGTGGTGTATAACTGGAGTTGGTGGGTGGGGCCTCAGTCAGACCTGATGTCTGCTTCCAGCCCACCACTGGGGCCACAGTCAGACTGGTGTGTGCCTTCTCTTCCCCTCTCCTAGGGCCGGAATTCACTGTGGGGTGGCTGGCCCGTCTGGGCTACTTGCACACTGCCGGGCTTGTGGTGCTGGGGATCTGGCGTATTAACTGGGGTGGGTAGGCAAGGTGCACGGAGGCAGGAGGGGCAGGCTTAGCTCACTTCTCCTTAGGTGGTCCACTTCAGGAGGGGCCCTGTGGCAGCGGGAGGGAGTCAGATCTGCTGCTGGAGGTTTAGCTCTGCAGAAGCACAGAGTTGGGTGTTTGGGCTGAGGAGCAAGTTCCCTGGCAGGAACTGGTTCCCTTTGGGTTTTTGGCTGGGGGATGGGCAAGGGAGATGGCGCTGGTGAGCACCTTTGTTCCCTACCAAACTGAGCTCTGTCATCCGGGGGCTCAGCAGCTCTCCCTCCCTTTGTCCTCCTGCCTTCCCACTTTCTGAGCAGAGCAGTTAACTTATGACCTCCCAGACGCTAAGTCGCGCTTGCTGTTGGAACACACTCCGTCTGTCCCCTCCGCTTTTGCCAGCCAGACTCGGGGGCTCTGCTTGGCTGGCAGGCTGCCCCTCAGCCCCGGCTCCCTCCCGCCAGTCCATGGAGCGCACACTGCCTCACCGCCCTTCCTACCCTCTTCTGTGGGCCTCTTGTCTGTGCTTGGCTCCGGAGACTCCGTTCTGCTAATCCTCTGGCGGTTATCTGGGTTAGTTAGGCAGGTGTAGGTGGAATCTAAGTGATCAGCAGGACGCGCGGTGAGCCCAGCATCCTCCTATGCCGCCATCTTCAATACTTTTTCCCATAACAGACTCTTAAATACAGAGAAAAACCTGAGGGGGCGTGGAGTAGCGGAGAAGAGGGACAAATGGTGATGGGCATTGAGGAGGGCACTTGTTGGGATGAGCACAGGGTGTTGTATATAAACAATGAATCATGTGAATCTACCCCAAAAACGAAGAGCACACTGTATACACTGTTAGCCAACTTGACAATAAATTATATTTAAAAAAACCCTCCTGTGATAGAAAATTTGAAACCAATACAATTAAAGTAATTATAAATGAAGCAATGGACAACATCAAGCAGGGAGAAATAAAAAAATACATTGTATGACAGAATTAGGATAAAAAAGACTTTGAGAGACAGAAATGCTGAGTAAAATCTAACATGAAATAATATAATGAGGTTAAATGTAAAATGCTGCACATGAGTACAACAAACCAACTATAAAAGAGCAGTATCAAGTAAGGCTTGGCTTAGCAGCAATATATATATATATATATATATATATATATATATATATAACAGACCTTAAGTTTTTCAGTGGCTGTAAAATAAATATGGTTCAACAGGATCTACCCCCAAAACATGAGTGGAATTAGTCTGGATTGAAAAGAGTTTCCATAAGTAGAACTATGGGTTCAATTCTGGAATACAGTTTAACATTCACAAAGTGTGAGGAAACCTGAAAGCTCACTGTAATCCCTTCTGCCTAGTTGTGTAATGTTATATTTTGTTAATGTATCCTCATAACACTCCAAACAAGACCCCTCTCTTCACCCATGCTGACCAAGTGACAATTTCCCCAAAAGCTCCTTGTTTCTCACTTCCAACCCTGATTTTGTTTCTCAACTGAAACACATTGTCAGCTTTTTGTAAATATTTTCTAACATTGCTCACCCCACCTCATATTGTGGGTTGTGTCTGTCAGCACCCTATGCTTACCTCTATCACAGCACTTACTACACAGATGTTAACTTTTTTCTTTGTCTATCTAGAGCTCTTTGAGGTCAGGTATTAGATCTTATTTATTTTAATATCCTTAGCATACAGCACAGTGCCAGAGACATAAAAAGTGCTGAGCAAAATACTTTTTAAAAAATAAAAATTATAAATTAGTATATAAAAGAAATATAGTGCTTTGCCTGAGGAACAGAAGAAGCTGGAACAAAGATATCTTCAAATGTTTCAAGGTTGTCATGGGAAGTGGAACTGAACTTATTTCTTTCAGACTCAGAGAGCAAAACAAGACCTAGTATGTAGAAGTTATAAAGATATGGAGCTTTCGCTTCCATGTAAGTATTTTCCAACAAAAATGGAAAGTTTCCTTATGTTACAGTGATCAAAAACTGGAGTTCACAAGGACATGGGAGAGTGTGTTAAAGGATTATATACAAAGTTAAAAGTTTAAGCTCCTTTAGCTTCTATAGTTCTTAGAGCTCTACAGTAAGGATTAAATCAATTGGGTTCCAGTTCTGGCTCTGTGACTTTCTAGCTGGGTAATTTGTTAAGATAGTAAACCTCTCTGTTGACACAGATTTCTTATCTGCGATATGAAAATGTTGGACTAGAATGTTGCTTCCAACAAAAAATGGAATGAATAATATTTTATAGCCTATAGAATTTATACTTTATAAAAATATTCCCATTTCCTCTCATTTGATCCTTGTAACATCCCTGGGAGTTGGTAGAAAGGTCCTGCTACTCCATTTAACAAATTATAAAACTATGGATCAGAAAAATTATATTATTTCTCCTAGATTTAATGTTCTTTCCACCACATAATGTTAAATTTAAAACTGAGACTTTATGGCCTCTTTTATCATCTACTTCTGAAATGCAGATATTCATGTTAACATTCATAAAAGTAAACCAAATTTACCATGGCGTGTTTTAATTTTCCATTAGCAAAAATAATTATGAAATTCCTGGGAAAACTTGGGCATGTGTTCTGAGTAGAAAGTTCTAAAGCTAGTTGAAACATCCCACCTAAAGCACATAGTCCCAGTCTGTAATTTATTGAGCAAATTACTGAATCAGACTGAGAAAATCTTGTTGAATAAAAGGAAGTTAAAAATCTAAATAAATGAAAAAAATGAGATTAAGTCTGTTTTTCGAGACGTGGACAGGAATCAATATTAGAGGTAGCATTTAGGACTTACTGCCTAAACCCTACATATTTTCGTGGCTATAAATACTCTATATTTTTTAAAGTTTTTATTTAAATTCAACTTAGTTAACATACAATGAAATAGTAGCTTCAAATGTACAATTTGAAGCTTACATACAATATTGGTGGTCATCACAAGTGCACTCCTTACTCTCCATCCTCTATTTAGCCAATCCCATATCCACCTCCCTTCTGGTAACCACCAGTTTGTTCTCTATAGTTAAGATTCTGTTTCATTGGGGGTGCCTGAGTGGTTCATTCTGTTGAGCACCCAGCTCTTGATCTCAGCCTAGGTCTTGATCTCAGGGTCGTGAGTTTGAGCTCCATGCTGGGCTCCATGCCAATGGGGCCCACTTAAAAAACAAACAAAACAAAACGAAACAACACAAAACAAAAACAAGACTCTGTTTCTTGGTTTGCCTCTCTTTCTCTTTTTTCCCTATGCTCATTTGTTTTGTTTCTGAAATTTAACATATGAGTCAGATCACATGGTATTTGTCTTTCTCTGAATAATTTATTTTGATGAGTTTAATACTCTCTAGATTCATCCACACCATTGCAAAGGGAAAGATTTCATTCTTTTTTTGTGACTAATACTCCATTGTATATATACACCACAACTTCTTTATCCATTCATTAGTCGATGGCCTTTTTTGGGTTCTTTTTATAATTTGGCCAATCTAGATGATGTTGCTATAAACAATGGGGTGCACGAAACCCTTGGAATTAGTACTTCTGTATTTTTGGGTAAATAACTAGTAGTGTAATTGCTCGATTATAGGGAAGTTCTATTTCTAAATTTTGAGGAACCTAAATACTGTTTTACGCATTGGCTGCACCAGTTTGCATTCCCACCAATAGTGCAAGAAGATTTCTCTTCCGCCACATCCTTTCCAACACATGTTGTTTCTTGTGTTGTTGATTTTAGCCATTCTCAGAGGTGTGAGGTGATATCTCATTGTAGTTTTTATTTGTATTTCCCTAATGATCAATGATGTTGAGCATCCTTTCATGTGTCTATTGGCCATTCAAAAGTCTTCTGTGGAACAAAAAAGTCTATTCATGTCTTCTGCCCATTTCTTAATTGGATTATTTGGTTTGGGGGTGTTTTTTGATAAGTTCTTTATATATTTTCGATACTGACCCTTTGTCAAATATGTCATCTGCAAATATCTTCCCCCATTCTGTAGGTTGCCTCTTAGTTTTCTTGACTGTTTCCTGTCCTGTGCAGAAACTTTTCATGTTGATTAATTCTCAATAGTTTATTTTTGCATTTGTTTCCCTTGTCCCTGGTGACATATCTAGTAAGAGATTGCTACAGCTGATGTCAAAGAATTTACTGCCTGTGTTCTCTATGATTTTAATGGTTTCCTGTCTCTAAACCATTTTGAATGTGTTTTTCTGTATGGTGTAAGAAAATGCTCCAATTTCATTATTTTGTATGTTGCTGTACAGTTTTTCCAGCATCACTTGTTGGTGAGATTTTTTCCTATTGGATAGTCTTTCCTGCTTTGTTGAGGATTACTTGATCTCATAATTGTGGGTACTTTTCTGGATTTTCTATTCTGTTCCATTGATTCAGGTGTCTCTTTTTCTTCCAGTATCATACTGTTTTGATCACTAAAACTGTGTAATATGATGTAAGTCTGGAATTCTGATGCCTCCAGTTTTGCTTTTCTTTTTCGAGGTTGTTTTTGGCTACTGAGGTTCTTTTGTGGTTCCATACAAATTTTAAGATGGTTTGTTCTGGCTCTGTGAAAAATGTTCTTGGTATTTTTATAGAGATTGCATTAAATGTGCAGATTACTTTGGATAGTATAGACATTTTAACAATATTTGTGGTTCTTACCTGTAAGCACGGAAAGTTTTCCATTTCTTTGTGTCATCTTCAATTTCTTTCATCAGTGTTTTATATTTTTCAGAGGACAGGTCTTTCACCTCTTCAGTTAGGTTTATTAATAAGTATATATGGTTTTTGGTGCCATTGTAAATGGTATTGATTCCTTGGTTTCTCTTTTTGATGCTTTATTATTGGTGTATAGAAATGCAACAGATTTTTTATACATTGATCTTTTTAATCCAGTGGCTTTACTGATTTCATGTATCAGTTATAGCAATCTTTTGGTACAGTTTTTCAGGTTTTCTATGTAGAGTGTTATGTCACCTGCCAATTGTGAAAGTTTGACAACTTCTTTGCCTGTATGGATACCTCTTATTTCTTTTGTTGTCTTATTGCTGTGGCTTGGAATTCCAGTACTATGCTAAATAATAGTTGTGAGAGTGGACATCCTTGTGTTCTTTCTGACCATAGAGAAAAACCTGTCAGTTTTTCCACATTGAGGATGATATGAACTGTGGATTTTTCTTATATGGCCTTTATGATGTTGAGGTATTTTCCCTCTATCCCTATTTTGTTGAGGTATTTTATCATGAATCAATGTTGTACTTTGTTTAATGTTTTTCTGGTATGTATTGAAAGGATCATATAGTTCCTACCATTTCTTTTATTAATGTGGTATAATAGGCTGCTTCATCTGCGAATATTGAACCACACTTGCAGCCCAGGAATAAATCCCACTTGATTATGGTAAATGATTCTTTTAACGTACTGTTGGATTTGGTTTGCCAATAATTTATTGAAACTGTAACATCCAAATTCACCAGGGATATTGGCCTGTGGTTCTCTTTTTTAGTGGAGTCCTTATCTGGTTTTGGTATCAGGGCAATGCTGGCTTCATAGAATGAATTTGGAAGGTTTCCTTCCTTTTATTTCTTTTTCTTTCTTTCTTTCTTTCTTTCTTTCTTCTTTCTTTCTTTTGGAATAGTTTGAGAAGAATAGGTATTAACTCTTTAAATGTTTGATAGAATAAACCTGTGAAGCTATCTGGCCCTAGGCTTTTATTTGTCAGGAGATTGTTTTGTTACTGCTTCAGTTTCCTGGTTGGTTATCAGTCTGTTTTAGTTTTCTATTTCTTTCTGTTTCAGGTTTGGTAGCTTATATCAATCCATTTTTCCAGGTTGTCCAATTTGTTGGCATATAGTTGGCATAATAATCTCTTATAATTATTTGTATCTCTGTGGTTGTTGGTTGGTTATTTCTCCTCACTAATTTGTGATTTTATTTGAGTTGTTATTGGTTGTTGGTTGGTTGTTATTTCTCTTCACTAATTTGTGATTTTATTTGAGTCCTTTCTCTTTTCTTTTTGATCAGTCTCCCTAGGGGTTTATCAATTTTTTTTTCAAAGAACCCGCTCCTGCTTTCATTTTATTGTTCTTTTAGGTTCTATATCATTTATTTCTTCCCTAATATTTATTCTTTCCTTCCTTCTGCTGGATTTAGGATTTGTTTGTTGTTCTTTTTGTAGCTCTTGTAGGTGTAAGTTTAGGTTGTTTATTGGAGATTTTGCTTGCTTCTTAATGTAGGTCTGTATTGCTATATACTTCCCTCTTATGACTTTTTTTGCTGCATCCCAAAGGTTTTGTACTGTGGTCTTTTTATTTTCATTTGTTTCCATGTAATTTTTATTTTCTTTGATTTTCTGGTTGAACAATTCATTCTGTACTACCATGTTGTTTAACCTCCATATATTTGTGGCCTTTCCAAATTTTTTCTTGTGGTTGACTTCAAGTGTCATAGTGTTGTGTTCAGAAAAGATGTATGATATGATATTTAACCTTTGGTATTTGTTGATGCCTGATTTGTGACCTAGTATGTGATCTATTCTGGAAAATGTCCCATATGCACTTGAAAAGAATGTGTATTCATCTGCTTTAGGATGGAATGTTCTGTATATGTCTGTTAAGTCCATCTGGTCCAGTGTGTCATTCAAAGCTATTGTTTCCTTGTTGATTTTCTGTTTAGATAATCTGATCTTTGATGCACATGGGTGTTAAAGTCCCCTAATATTATGTATTATTATCAACGAGTTCCTTTATGTTTGTAATTGATTGTTTTATATATTTGGCTACTCCTATGAGGGGTTCATAAATATTTACAATTATTAGACCTTTTTGGATTGTCCACTTTATTATTATATAGTGCTCATCTTCATCTCTTATTATAGTCTTTGGTTTAAATTCTAGTTTGTCTAATATAAGTATTGCTACACCAGCTTTCTTTTTCTACATCCATTTGATCATTAATAGTTCTCTATCCCCTCACTTTCAATCTGCAGGTGTCTTTAAGTCTAAAATGAGTCTCTTGTAGGCAGCACATAGATGGTTCGTTTTTTCTTTATCCATTCTGACACCCTGTGTCTTTTGATTGGAGTGTTAAGTCCACTTACATTCACAGAAATTATTGATAGTTATATAGTTATTGCTATTTTATTATTTATTATATAATTTATTCTTTAGATTTTCTCTGATCCTTTCTTGTCTTTGTCACTTTTGGTCTTCCTTTCCTCTCAAAGAGTGAACTATAATACTCCTTTCAGGGCTTATTTACTGGTCATGAAAGCCTTTAGTTTTTGTGTCTGTGAAAGTCATTTTCTCCCCTTCTTTTCTGAATAATAGACTTGCTAGGTAGAGGATCTTAGCTGCAAATTTTTCCCAATCAGCACTTTGAATATATTATGCCACCCTTTCTGGCTTGGCAAATTTCTGTTGAGATATATACAGCTAGCCTTATGGGTTTTCCCTTGTAATTGAAGGATTTCTCTAGTTTGCTGCCTTTCATATTTTTTTTCCTTATCACTATATTTTGCAAATTTAATCATAATATCTTTTGGTGTTCCCTGCTTTTGTTGATTTTGACGGAAGTTTTCTGTGCCTCCTGCATCTGGATGTCTGTTTCCTTCTCCAGATTAGGGAAGTTTTCTGCTATTATTTCTTGAAATAACACCCCCTCCTTTTCTCCATCTTCTTCTTCTGGGACTCCTGTAATATGAACATTAATATATTTGATGGAGTCACTGATTTCTCTAAGTCTATTGTCATCTTTCATAATTCTTCTTTCTCATTTTTGTTCAGCTTCATTATTTTCCATTATCTTTTTTCTTCTATATAGTTTATTGATCTTTCTGCTTCTTTTAGTCTTGTGTTCATTGCATCAAGCCTGTTACCAATTTCAGTTATTGTATTTTTCATTTCTGACTGATTCTTTTTTAATTCCTTTATCGCTGTGGTAAGGGTCTTCCTGAATTCTTCCATTCTTTTCTCAAGTTCAGTGTGTATCCTTATGGTTTTTCCTTTAAATTATCCATCAGGCATGTTACTTATATCTGTTTCGCTTAGATCTCTGGCTGTGGCCTTACCTTGTTTTTTTTGTTTTTTTTTTTTTTCATTTGAGATGAATTCCTCCATCTTGGCACTTTGTCTAAGTCTCCATTTTCTCTCTATTGGAAACATTTGTTATGTTTCCTGCTTCTGAGAGCAATGGGTTTATGAAGAGGTCACATAGTGTCCAGTGCCTGTCACGTCAAGGAGTGTCTCTAGTGCATACTGTGTGCACTCTGCTGCTGTGTTTTGACTATTCTATCCTTCAAACCAGTTGTCTACAGAGGCTCTCCTTGCTTGCAGTGGGCAGTTTTTAGTCATTGGCCAGAGTGTGGCAAGTTTTAACTAAGAGTATTCTGGTCTTCTTCTTAAATGAGACCTGATACTTCCAGTAAAACTGAATCCCTGCAGAACTCTCTGGTCAGGAGACATGGTGTGGGCAAGGGTTTCTGTTGGTCATCTGGGAAAGTACCCTGCAACACTGGGACCAAGGCTTGCATGACAGAGAAGGGAGTCCCACCAGAGTGCAGGGGTATGGGGCTTGGTTGAAGCAAGTTAGGCTCCCATTGCCCAAGCTATGCTTCATCTCACATGTGCCTCTGTTTATGTTGATGGGCTGGGGAAGGAAATGGTGCCCCCAGTTCCTTTGTCCCCAGAAAGGTGTCTCTGTGCACACTGCGTCTGAGGGAAGCATTCTGAGAACAGCAAATAATTTCCTCCCTGTGCATCCCAGGAGTTTTTCAGATCACTGTTTCCATAAGGTCCGCCTCTGGGTTGTTTACCTGCCTTCTTTACAGGAACAGCACAGTGGTCTCTATCTGGGCTTTACCCCAGCCAATCCTGACTTCTAAAACTACAGGTTAAACTACAAGAACATGGTGTGGGCAGGGATTTGTGCTGTTCTTATGGGGGAGGGGCCCACCACACTGGGCCTGAGGCAAGCTTGACTGAGTAGGGCAGGGTTGCCAGAGCACAGGGGTGTGGGTTTTGTCTAAGCAATTTAGGCAGCCAGTTCAGTTCTGTGTTGCTTTCCACAACTGGCTCCGTGTTTATGTTAAGGAACAGGAGAGGGAGTTAGTGTCAGCCATTTCCTTTGTCCCCAAAGAGGCATCTCCCTGAACTCTGCCTGTCAGGGATATGCTCCAAGAGGACAGAATAATCTCCCCACTGTGTGCCCCAAGTGTTATTCTGATAGCTTTTTTCATGCTCTATGCTCCCCGGGTTGTTTGCCTGCCTTCTCTCCAGAAGTAACACAGTACCCTCAGGGATCTAACCTTGACAAGCCCAGTGACCTTTAAAACTCTATGCTTTATTTGTCTTTCTGTTGCTTCATTATTAGTGTATAAGAATGTAAATGAATTCTGTACATTGATTTTGTGTCCTGCGACTTTGCTGAATTCATGTATCAGTTCTAGTAGACGTTTGATGGAGTCTATTGGGTTTTCCATGTATAATAAATATCATGTCATCTGCAAAAAGTGAAAGCTTAACTTCATCTTTGCCAATTTTGATGGCTTTGATTTCCTTTTGTTGTCTGATTGCTGACGCTAGAACTTCCAACACTATGTTAAGCAACAGCAGTGAGAGTGAACATCCCTGTCCTGTTCTTGAGCTCAGGGAAAAAGCTCTCAGTTTTTCCCCATTGAGGATGATATTAGCTGTGGACTTTTCATAAATGGCTTTTATGAGGTTTAAGTATGTTCCTTCTATCCCGAATTCTCGAGGGTTTTTAGGAATGCTGAATTTTGTCAAATGCTTTTTCTGCATCGATTGAGAGGATCATATGGTTCTTTTCTTTTCTTTTATTAATGTGATGTATTACATTGATTGACTTTTGAATATTGAACCACCCCTGGAGCCCAGGAATGAATCCCATTTGATCATGGTGAGTAATTATTTTTATATGCTGTTGAATTTGATTTGCTAGTATCTTGTTGAGAATTTTTGCATCCATATTCATCAGGGATATTTGCCTGTAGTTCTCTTTTTGTAGGGTCTCTTTTTGGTTTGGGAATCAAAGTAATGCTGGCTTCATAGAATTAGTCTGGAAGTTTTCCTTCCCTTTGTATTTTTTTGGAACAGCTTGAGAAGGATAGGTATTATCTCTGCTTTAAATGTCAAAACCCAGCATAAGAAGAGAAATAATAAAGACCAGAGCAGAAATAAACAATATAGAATCTAAAAAAACAGTAGAGCAGATCAAAGAAACCAAGAGTTGTTTTTTAGAAAAAAATAAAATTGATAAACCTCTATCCAGGCTTCTCCAAAAGAAAAGAGAAATGACCCAAATAGATAAAATCATGAATGAAAATTGAATTATTAGAACCATCCCTCAGAAATACAAGCAATTATCAGGGAATATTATGAAAATTATATGCCAACAAATTGGACAACCTGGAAGAAATGGACAAATTCTTAAGCACCCACACACTTCAAACCTCAAACAGGGAAAAATTGAAAATTGAACAAACACATAACCAGTGAAGAAATTGAATCAGTTATCAAAAATCTCCCAACAAATAAGAGTCCAGGACCAGATGGCTTCCCTGGAAAATTCTAACAAATTAGACTTTATTTTTTTTAACACTTTATTTTTTTTATTTTTTTCCAAAATATGAAGTTTATTGTCAAATTGGTTTCCATAAAACACCCAGTGCTCATCCCAAAAGGTGCCCTCCTCAATACCCATCACCCACCCTTCCCTCCCCCACCCCATAAACCCACAGCTTGTTCTCAGTTTTTAAGAGTCTCTTATGTTTTGGCTCTCTCCCACTCTAACCTCTTTTTTTTTTTCCTTCCCCTCCCCCGTGGGTTTCTGTTAAGTTTCTCAGGATCCATATAAGAGTGAAACCATATGGTATCTGTGTTTCTCTGTATGGCTTATTTCACTTAGAATCACACTCTCCAGTTCCATCCATGTCACTACAAATGGCCATATTTCATTCTTTCTTATTTCCACGTAGTACTCCATTGTGTATATAAACCACAATTTTTTTTATCCATTCATCAGTTGATGGACATTTAGGCTCTTTCCATAATTTGGCTATTGTTGAGAATGCTGCTATAAACATTGGGGTACAAGTGCCCCTATGCATCAGTACTCCTGTATCCCTTGGGTAAATTCCTAGCAGTGCTATTGCTGGGTCATAGGGTAGGTCTATTTTTAATTTTCTGAGGAACCTCCACACTGTTTTCCAGAGTAGCTGCACCAATTTGCATTCCCACCAACAGTGCAAGAGGGTTCTCGTTTCTCCACATCTCGCCAGCATCTATAGTCTCCTGATTTGTTCATTTTGGCCACTCTGACTGGCATGAGGTGATATCTGAGTGTGGTTTTGATTTGTATTTCCCTGATGAGGAGTGAGTTTGAGCATCTTTTCATGTGCCTGTTGGCCATCCGGATGTCTTCTTTGGAGAAGTGTCCATTCATGTTTTCTGCCCATGTCTTCACGGGATTATTTGTTTTTCAGGTGTGAAGTTTGGTGAGCTCTTTATAGATTTTGGACACTAGCCCTTTGTCCGATATGTCATTGGCAATTATCTTTTCCCATTCCGTTGGTTGCCTTTTAGTTGTGTTGACTGTTTCCTTTGCTGTGCAGAAGCTTTTTATCTTCATGAGGTCCCGATAGTTCATTTTTGCTTTTAATTCCCTTGCCTTTGGGGATGTGTCAAGTAAGAAATTGCTATGGCTGAGGTCAGAGAGGTCTTTCCTGCTTTCTCCTCTAGGGTTTTGATGGTTTCCTGTCTCACATTCAGGTCCTTTATCCATTTTGAGTTCATTTTTGTGAATGGTGTGAGAAAGTGGTCTTGTTTCAATCTTCTGCATGTTGCTGTCCAGTTCTCCCAGCACCATTTGTTAAAGGGACTGTCTTTTTTCCAGTGGATGTTCTTTGCTGCTTGGTCAAAAATTAGTTGGCCATACGTTTGTGGGTCTAGTTCTGGGGTTTCTATTCTATTCCATTGGTCTATGTGTCTGTTTTGGTGCCAATACCATGCTGTCTTGATGATGACAGCTTTGTAGTAGAGGCTAAAGTCTGGGATTGTGATGCCTCCTGCTTTGGTCTTCTTCTTCAAAATTCCTTTGGCTATTCGGGGCCTTTTGTGGTTCCCTAGGAATTTTAGGATTGCTTGTTCTAGCTTCGAGAAGAATGCTGGTGCAATTTTGATTGGAATTCATTGAATACATAGATAGCTTTGGGTAGTATTGACATTTTGACAATATTTATTCTTCCAATCCATGAGCACGGAATGTTTTGCCATTTCTTTATATCTTCTTCAATTTCCTTCATAAGCTTTCTATAGTTTTCAGCATACAGTTCTTTTACATCTTTGGTTAGATTGATTCCTAGGTATTTTATGCTTCTTGGTGCAATTGTGAATAGGATCAGTTTGTTTATTTGTCTTTCTGTTGCTTAATTATTAGTGTATAACAATGAAACTGATTTCTGTACATTGATTTTGTATCCTGCAACTCTGCTAAATTCATGTATTAGTTCTAACAGACTTCTGGTGGAGTCTATCAGATTTTCCATGTATAATATCATGTCATCTGCAAAAAGTGAAAGCTTAACTTCATCTTTGCCAATTTTGATGCCTTCGATTTTCTTTTGTTGTCTGATTGCCGATGCTAGAACTTCCAACACTATGTTAAACAACAGCGATGAGAGTGGGCATCCCTGTCGTGTTCCTGATCTCAGGGAAAAAGTCTCAGTCTTTTTCCATTGATGATGATGTTAGCTGTGGGCTTTTCAGAAATGGCTTTTATGTTCTTTAAGTATGTTCCTTCTATCCCGACTTTCTCGAGGGTTTTTATTAAGAAAGGTTGCCGAATTTTGTCAAAGGCCTTTTCTGCATCATTGACAGGATCATATTGTTCTTATCATTTCTTTTATTAATGAGATGTATCACTTTGATTGATTTGCGAATGTTGAACCAGCCCTGCATCCCAGGAATGAATCCCACTTGATCATGGTGAATAATCTTTTTATATGCTGTTGAATTCGATTTGCTAGTATCTTATTCAGAATTTTTAAATCCATATTCATCAGAGATATTGGCCTGTAGTTCTCTTTTTTTACTGGGTCTCTGGTTTAGGAATCAAAGTAATACTGGCTTCATAGAATGAGTCTGGAAGTTTTCCTTCCCTTTCTATTTTTTGGAATAGGTTGAGAAGGATAGGTATCTCTGCTTTAAACGTCTGGTAGAACTCCCCTGGAAAGCCATATGGTCCTGGAGTCTTATTTGTTGGGAGATTTTTGATGACTGATTCAATTTCTTTGCTGGTTATAGATCTGTTCAAGCTTTCTATTTCCTCCTGATTGAGTTTTGGAAGCGTGTGGGTGTTAACAAACTAGACTTTAAAACAAACATTGGAACAAGTGACAAATAAAGGCCCTGTACAATAATAAAGTGGAGAACCCAACAAAAAGACATAACAATTTTAAATATTTATGCAACCAACATGGGAACATCCAAATATATGAAACAAGTAAGAACAAACCTTAAATAATTAATGGATAATAATACAATAATAGTAGCAGCATTAACACCCCACTGACATCAATGGACAGATTTTCTAAACAGAAAATCTAACAGAAAAAAAAAAAACGTTGAATGACACACTGGAACAGATTAACTGAACAGATATATTTAGAAAATTTCATCTTAAAACAGCAGAATACACATTCTTTTCACATCCACATAGAATATTCTCCAGAATAGGTCACACATTAGGCCATAAAATAGGCCTCAACAAATACAAGAATATTGATGTCATACCATGCATCTTCTCTGACCACAATGCTATGAAAGTAGAAATCAACCACAACAAAAAAAATATAGAAAAACCACAGATAAATTAAGGTTAAAGTACAAGCTACTAAACAAAGAATGGGTCAACCATATAACAAAAGATTGCATGGAAACAATGAAAATGAAAACAGAATTGTCCAGTACCTTTGGAATGCAACAAAAGAGGTCATGAGAAGGAAGCATTTAGCAGTATAGGTCTACCTCAAGAGGCAAGAAAAGCCTGAAATAAACAACCTAACCTTACACCTAAAGGAGAGAGAAAAAGAAGAGCAAATCAAGCCTAAAGCCAGCAGAAGGGAGGAAATTATAAAGATTAGAGCAGAAATAAATAATTTGGAAACTAAAAAAAAACAAAAACAAAACAAAACAAAAGCAAAACAACAATAATGAAAGCAATAGAACAAATCAATGAAACCGGAGCTGTTTCTTTGAAAACATTAATAAAATTGATCAACATCTAAACAGGCTTATCAAAAAGAAAAGCAAAAGGACCTAAAAATCACAAATGTGACAGGAGAAATAAGAATCAAACACAAAAATACAAACAATTATAAGAGAATATTATGAAAAACTATATGCCAACTCTTTGGACAACCTAGAAAAAATTGATAATTATATATTTCTTAAAAACATATAAAAGACCAAAACTGAAGCAGGAATAAATGCAAAACTTGAACAGACTAATAACCTGCAAAAAATTAAATCAGTAGTCTAAAAACTCCCTACAAACAAAAGTCCAGGGCCGGATGGCTTCACAGGATAATTCTACCAAACATTTAAAGAAGAGTAAACATCTATTCTTATCAAACTACTTCAAAAAATAGAAAGGGAAGGAAAACTTAACAATTCATTCTATGAGACCAGAATTACCCTGAGACCAAAACCAAATAAAGAAACCACCAAAAAGGAGAACTACAGGCAATAAATCTAATGAGAATAGATAAAAAAAATCTTCAAGAAAATACTAGCAAACATAACACAATAATACATTTTAAAAAATCATTTAGTAGGATCAAGTGGGATTTATTCCTGGATTGCAAGGGTGGTTCAATGTTTGCAACTCAATCAACATGATATGTCACATGAGAAAAGGAAATGATAAGAACCACATGATCTTTTCAATAGATGCAGAAGAAGCATTTGACAAATACAACATTCATTCATGATGAAAGACCTCAAGAAAATAGGTTTAGAAGGGAGGTTTTTCCTTCCTTCCTTTTATTCTTAATGTATTGTATATATTTAATGTATTTAATGTATTGTTGTGTTACATTTGCTAGTATTTTGGAAAACAGTGTGGAAGTTCCTCAAAAATTAAAAATAGATCTACCCTATGACCCAACAATAGCACTGCTAGTAATTAACCCAAGGGATACAGGAGTACTAATGCATAGGGGCATGTGTACCCCAATGTTTATAGCAGCACTTTCAACAATAGCCAAATAATGGAAAGAGACTAAATGTCCATCAACTGATGAATGGCTAAAGAAGTTGTGGTTTATATATACAATGGAATACTACTTGGCAATGAGAAAGAATGAAATATGGCCTTTTGTAGCAATGTGGATGGAACTGAAGTGTATTATGCTAAGTGAAATAAGGCATACAGAGAAAGACAGATATCATATGTTTTCACTCTTATGTGGATCCTGAGAAACTTAACAGAAGACCATGGGGTAGGGGAAGGGGAAAAAACAGAGAAGGAGGGAGGCAAACCCTAAGAAACTCTTAAAGACTGAGAATAAAATGCTGATGGGGGTGGGAGGGAGGGGAAATTGGGTGATGGGCACTGAGGATGGCACCTGTTGGGATGAGCACTGGGTATTGTATGGAAACCAATTTGACAATAAATTTCATAATAAATAAATAAATAAATAAATAAAACTGTGCTTTAATTCAAATTGGATGTAAGATCTCTCGACTATCAGCCACTATTTTCTTCCCAGCCAATGGCTTTGGGGAAATGTTCTCCTTTTGTGTTCCTCTGTGTGCTCGTTTTTCCCTTACCTTTATCTCCAATCATGGTCCCCTCCCCTCCACAGCACCTGAAATCCATTCTCCCTGAAACCAGATCTCCACACTTCCTAGTTTCTTCAACGTGGCTTATTCTCTCCCTTTAGTTGTGGAATTTGTTCTGTTAGTCTTCAGGTTTATTTCTGGGGTATTTCAAATAATTTGATAGTTATCTAGTTGTGTTCATAGGATGAGCCAAGCCTAGCATCCTCCTACTCTGCTGCCATCTTCTTGAACTCATAAAATCTTACATATTTTGAAGAAAGTCCATCATTTACTTCCCAACCTTATATGTCAAAAATATTTATATGTCAAAATAATTGGTCAGAGGGAGTATTTTCAGTTTTATAATTGTAGTAACTTTTAACCAGTATGACAAATTAAAATCTAATGCAAATTAAAATCTAATGCAAAATCTCCCTATGCAAAATCCATTTATTTTCATTATATTGAGAACTCAAGGTATAGTAATAACTATGAGTGCAGGGCAAAAAAAAAAAGCACTACCTTAAATAATCTGTTTTGCATTGAACAGCTGAATTGATTAACTTTCCCCTTAAATCAGTAGAGCATTTCTGGTATCCTATAGATAGTAATAGTTTCTATCAAAAATGAACCGATAGAAGGACATGGTGTTTCTCCAACTGGTTTATTTTCAAAGGAGTATTTAGTGTGATGACAACTTTTCTCTTTGTCAGCACAAATTTATTTTCCTTTTGCTTACTCTGAATATTGAAAAGTGAGCTCCAATGCTATAAAATTTTTCCTGGATCTATGTTGTGACAGATGTCTGAGCATTGTCTTCAGTGAAGCAATACATTTTCTAAGGAAAATAAAAATGAATATCTACTTAAAAATGAAATAGTATTTGAGCCATGTCATCAGTTGATTAACAACACATCTATGAAAATACCTTGTTAACATTCTGTTAAATTATATGTACTTCTCAGGAGTCTAAGTAGTTTTTGAATTTTCAGATAGTGTCTGTTTCTTGTGACAACTCTTCCATCAAAATCAAAAGACAACATAATCCATTTTTCAATCAAGTTCTGTCTTTCTCCTTAGTGAATGTACTTCTCGGGTTTGGTTTGTTCTTTTGTGGGAAGTGTCAGCAATGGGAAAGAGTTGTTACAAAAGAAGACAGATAAATTCACAAACTTACATCATTCTGGTTCTTAATATGTCTCAGATAATGAACCTACCATCTTGGTATATATAAAATGTAATTTAAATGTGCTCAAATATTAAGCCTCTGGCTACATGGTATTGAAATTTTTATAAATATGTTTTCTTTTATAGATTATGTACGAATAACAAAGATCTAAATTCTAAACTAATTTAGATTGGTAAAACTTTGAAGTTCTAAGGCAAAATACATAGAAAGAGATATGAAAAAAATCCCATTTATTTCATTGCCAGGTCTAATCCAAAATTTGTGTCTGTGTAAGGTATGAGGTCATTTATTTTTTCTTTCTTTCTTCTTTCTTTCTTTCTTTCTTTCTTTGGATGAGGCCATTTCATGCTGTAATCAATTCAAGACAAATCTGGCATTCACTTGCAAACTTGAATATTATTTACTTTTCACAATCCCCACCAACATGGTTCCATTTATTCTGGTTGTTGTTTTTGCATTGTGTTTGTTAATTTTGCATGTGATCCTTTTAAGAATTTTCTTAAGGGCACAAAGCAATTACAAAGAAAAAAATGGAGTAAAAGATATTGTTTCCACATTATGTAAAAAATTATCTTCATAAAGTTATAAGTGAGTGTTATTCAATTTACTTGAGAACTTAAAATTGAAACTCTTCTAAGTACTAGTTGATCAAAAATTCTCCACTTAGTTTTAACCATTTCCTAACCCTTCGTGCTTGATTACTATTGAATTTGTTAGAATCTAGTAAATTAAGCTTTTGGTAAAATTGTTATTCACATTTTCATGAAATATTAAAATAGCTTTTCTATAATTACCACAGTATTCAACTATGTTCCAATTTTAATTAACAAGATATTTTTGCAATACTAACACAAAGATGTGTTTTTCATATACAAGTATCACACCATCCCACACAGGAATTTTCCTGTGAGTTCATTTTTATGAAGGATAATTTTGTTTGCCTGCAAAGATCTGTGATTTTTGTTGCATAAAAAAAGAGAAACTTTAAATAATGCAAGAAATTTTAGAAATTATCTAATCCAACCTTCTCATTGCACATATGATAAAAGTGAGGCCTAACGAAAGAAAAGTATTTACACATAATGAGGGGCTAAAACACTGAATGATCAAAAATATTTAATTAATGAGCAAACAAAATAAGGGGAACAAGAAATAGAGAATGAGTTGGGGGGGGGCAGACCTGGAGATAGAATGCACCTGAATTTTTATCAGTTTAAAAAATCCCAGCTTTTGGTAAATTCAAAAGTTTAATTGAGGGTCTTCTTTTTAGTTTTTAAATTAGGGCTAGATGCCTAAATAATCTGTGTCTTAGATACAAAAATATTTTATCCTTGCCTGTCTCAGAAAGACAGAAATATCAAAAGTGAAAGTATACAATGTGATTTTATTCACTAACACAAACAAGTCAATATTGTGTAGTGCAGTGCAGTGTAGTGTAGTGCAGATTACATTCTCTTTTATACATGTTTTACTGGAGAGAAAAAAATAAGAAAGAAAAAATGTCTATAAACGTTTTGTTTTGTTTTGTTTTGTTTTTGTTTTTGGGGTTTTTTTGAAAAAGAAATTCAATGAGCTATCACCTCACGCCGGTCAGAGTGGCTAAAATGAACAAATCAGGAGACTATAGATGCTGGAGAGGATGTGGAGAAATGGGAACCCTCTTGCACTGTTGGTGGGACTGCAAGCTGGCGCAGCCACTCTGGAAGACGGTGTGGAGGTTCCTCAAAAAATTAAAAATAGATCTACCCTATGACCCAGCAATAGTACTTCTGGGAATTTATTCAAGGGATACAGGAGTGCTGATGCATAGGGGCACTTGTACCCCAATGATTATAGCAGCACTTTCAACAATAGCCAAATTATGGAAAGAGATGAAATGTCCATCAACTGACGAATGGATAAAGAAGATGTGGTTTATATATACAATGGAATACTACTTGGCAATGAGAAATAATGAAATCTTGCCATTTTCAGCAACGTGGATGGAACTGGAGGGTATTATACTGAGTGAAATAAATCATGCAGAGAAAGACAGATGCCATATGTTTTCACTCATATGTGGATCCTGAGAAACTTGATAGAAGACCATGGGGGAGGAGAAAGGGGAAAAAGTTACAGAGAGGGAGAGAGGCAAACCATAAAAAACTCTTAAGGACTGAGAACAAACTAAGGGTAGATGGGGGGTGGGGGAGAGGGGAACGTGGGTGCTGGCCAGGGAGGAGGGCAGTTGGGATGAAAACTGGGTGTTTTATGGAAACCAATTTGACAATAAATTACATTTAAAAAAAAGAAAAAAGAAGTTCCAAATAAGACTAGATGTACTTTGAGTCTGTGCCTTAACATTATAAAACAATGGGGGTACCTGGGTGGCTCAGTTGGTTGAATGTCTGACTTCGGCTCAGACCATGACCTTGCAGTTTGTGAGTTTGAGCCCCACGTGGGGCTCTCTGCTGTCAGTGCAGAACCTGCTTCAGTTCCTCTGTTCCCCTCTCTCTCTGCACCTCCCCCACTCACACACTCTCTCTCAGAAATAAATAAACATAAAAAAATAAAACAATAGACCAAGGGGAGTTTGCACTTATCCAACTCATCTTGCTAAAGCACTGATTTAGAAGTCTAATTGTAAGAATTTACTGTCAGTACTGACAGTATCAACTATTTCCCCCCACTGTTACTCCCACAAGAAAACATATACACCACACATACACCACACACACACACACACACCACATTCTATCTAATCTATATCATCTATATATCTATATCTATCCACACATATTATTTTATAGCATAATTCAACATTATAGTTTTCTATATAATTGTTTATATTATAGTTTATAATATCAAATTATAATAATATTTTGAAGGGGTACCTGGGTGGCTCAGTTGGTTAGGCATCCAACTCTTTATTTAATATAATTGTTATAATATAATAAATTATAATAGTATAATTTTAATATAATTTATAATATAATATAATATAATTTATTTTCAGATTGGTTTCCTTACAACACCAAGTGCTCATCACAAGTTCCCTCCTCCCTGCCCATCATCCACTTTTCCCTCTCCCCCACCCCCCTCATCAACCCTCTGTTCTCAGTATTTAAGAGTCTCTTATGGTTTTCCTCCCTCCCTCTCTGTAACATTTTTTCTCTTTCCCCTCCCACATGGTCTTCTGTTAAGTTTCTCAAGATCCACATATAAGTGAAAACATACGCTATCTGTCTTTCTCTGCCTGACTTATTACAATTAGCATAATACCCTCCAGTTCCATCCATATTGTTGCAAGTGGCCATATCTCATTTCCAAGTAGTATTCCATTGTATATATAAACCACATCTTCTTTATCCATTCGTCAGTTGATGGACATTTTGGCTCCTTCCATAATTTGGTTATTGTTGAAAGCGCTTAAGCATCCAACTCTTGATTTTGGCTCGGGTCATGATATCATGAACTGTGAGATTGAGCCCTGCATTGGACTCCACACTGACAACATGAAGCCTGCTTGGAATTCTCTCTCTCTCTTTCTCTCTCTCTCTGTATGTGTCTTTCTTCCCCTCCTCCACTTGCGTGCACTCTCTCTCTCTCTCGATCTCTCTCTCAAAATAAATAAACTATAAAAAATAATATTTCTAAGTTTTAGGTGCTTTTACATTTTTAAATTTCCCAACCATTTTGCATCACTCATTTCAGACAGTTTATGATCATTCAAAAGGGAAGCATAAGAGGGAAGATGGTGGCATAGGAGGATGCTGGGCTCACCGTGCTTCTTGCTGATAACTTGGATTCCACCTACACCTGCCTAACTAACCCAGAAAACCGCCAGAGGATAAGCAGAATGGAGTCTCCAGAGACAAGAGCAGACGAGAGGCCCATGGAAGAGGGTAAGAAGGGCAGCGAGGCGGTGCCCGCTCCACAGACTGGCAGGAGGGAGCCGGGACGGAGGGGCAGCCCGCCGGCCAAGCAGAGCCCCGAGTCTGGCTTGCAAAAGTGGAGGGACCTGACGGAGTGTGTTCCGACAGCAAGCAGGACTTAGCATCTTGGAGGTCATAAGTTAACAGCTCTGCTCAAAAGCGGGAAGGCTGGAGGACAAAGGGAGGGAGAGTTGCTGAGCCCCAGGATGACAGAACTCAGTTTGGTGGGGAACAAAGGCTCTACCCAGTGCCATCTCCCTCGCCCATCCCCCAGCCAAAATCCCAAAGGGAACCAGTTCCTGCCAGGGAACTTGCTTGATCCACACAAACACCCAACGCTACGCTTCTGCAAAGCCAACCCTTCGGGAGTGGGTCTGACTCCCTCCCGCTGCCACAGTGCCCCTCTTGAAGTGGATCACTTAAGGAGAAGCAAGCTAAGCCTGCCCCTCCTGCCCCCGTGCACCTTGCCTACCCACCCCAGCTAATACACCAGATCCCCAGCACCACAAGACTGGCAGTATGCAAGTAGCCCAAACGGGCCATGCCACCCAACAGTGAATCCCGCCCCTAGGAGAGGGGAAGAGAAGGCACACACCAGTCTGACTGTGGCCCCAGCAGTGGGCTGGAGGCAGACATCAGGTCTGACTGCGGCCTTACCCAACAACTCCAGTTATACACCACAGCACAGGGGAAGTGCCCTGCAGGTCAGCACCACTCCAGGGACTATCCAAAATGATGAAACGGAAGAATTCCCCTCAACAGAATCTCCAGGAAATAACAACAGCTAATGAACAGATCAAAAAGGATTTAAATAATATAACAGAAAGTGAATTTAGAATAATAGTCATAAAATTAATCACTGGGCTTGAAAACAGTATAGAGGACAGCAGAGAATCTCTTGCTACAGAGATCAAGGGACTAAGGAACAGTCAGGAGGAGCTGAAAACCGCTTTAAACGAGATGCAAAATAAAATGGAAATGTCCACGGCTCAGATTGAAGAGGCAGAGGAGACAATAGGTGAACTAGAAGATAAAATTATGGAAAAAGAGGAAGCTGAGAAAAAGAGAGATAAAAAAATCCAGGAGTATGAGGGGAAAATTAGAGAACTAAGTGATACACTGAAAAGAAATAATATACATATAATTGGTATTCCAGAGGAGGAAGAGAGAGGGAAAGGTGCTGAAGGGGTACTTGAAGAAATAATAGCTGAGAACTTCCCTGAACTGGGGAAGGAAAAAGGCATTGAAATCCAAGAGGCACAGAGAACTCCCTTCAGACGTAACTTGAATCGATCTTCTGCACATCATATCATAGTGAAACTGGCAAAATACAAGGATAAAGAGAAAATTCTGAAAGCAGCAAGGGATGAATGTGCCCTAACATATAAAAGGAGAACCTATAAGACTCGTGACTGATCTCTCCTTGAAACTTGGCAGGCCAGAAAGGCATGGCAGGAGATGTTCAATGTGCTGAACAGAAAAAATATGCAGCCGAGAATCCTTTACCCAGCAAGTCTGTCATTTAGAATAGAAGGAGAGATAAAGGTCTACCCAAACAAACAAGAAGTGAAGTAATTCTTCACCCCTAAACCACCCCTACAAGAGATCCTAAGGGGAATCCTGTGAGACAAAGTCCCAGAGACATCACTACAAGCATAAAACATACAGACATCACAATGACTCTAAACCCGTATCTTTCTATAGTAACACTGAATGTAAATGGACTAAATGTGCCAACCAAAAGACATAGGGTATCAGAATGGATAAAAAAACAAGACCCATCTATTTGCTGTCTACAAGAGACTCATTTTAGACCTGAGGACACTTTTAGATTGAGAGTGAGGGGATGGAGAACTATATATCATGCGACTGGAATCCAAAAGAAAGCTGGAGTAGCCATACTTATATCAGACAAACTAGACTTTAAATTAAAGGCTGAAACAAGAGATGAAGAAGGGCATTATATAATAATTACAGGGTCTATCCATCAGGAAGAGCTAACAGTTATAAATGTCTATGCGCCGAATACGGGAGCCCCCAAATATATAAAACAATTACTCATAAACATAAGCAACCTTATTGATAAGAATGTGGTAATTGCAGGGGACTTTATCACTCCACTTACAGAAATGGATAGATCATCTAGACACACGGTCAACAAAGAAACAAGGTCCCTGAATGAGACATTGGATCAGATGGACTTGACAGATATATTTAGAACTCTGCATCCCAAAGCAACAGAATATACTTTCTTCTCGAGTGCACATGGAACATTCTCTGAGATAAATCATATACTGGGTCACACAACAGCCCTTCATAAGTTCACAAGAATTGAAATTAATCCATGCATCTTTCAGACGACAATGCTATGAAGCTTGAAATCAACCACAGGAAAAAGTCTGGAAAACCTCCAAAAGCATGGAGGTTAAAGAACACCCTACTAAAGAATGAGTGGGTCAACCAGGCAATTAGAGAAGAAATTAAAAAATATATGGAAACAAATGAAAATGAAAATACAACAATCCAAATGCTTTGGGACGCAGCGAAGGCAGTCCTGAGAGGAAAATACATTGCAATCCAGGCCTATCTCAAGAAACAAGAAAAATCCCAAATACAAAATCTAACAGCACACCTAAAGGAACTAGAAGCAGAACAGCAAAGGCAGCCTAAACCCAGCAGAAGAAGAGAAATAATAAAGATCAGAGCAGAAATAAACAATATAGAATCTAAAAAAACTGTAGAGCAGATCAACGAAAAGAAGAGTTGGTTTTTTGAAAACATAAACAAAATTGACAAACCTCTAGCCAGGCTTCTCAAAAAGAAAAGGGAGATGACCCAAATAGATAAAATCATGAATGAAAATGGAATTATTACAACCAATCCCTCAGAGATACAAGCAATTATCAGGGAATACTATGAAAAATTATATGCCAACAAATTGGACAACCTGGAAGAAATGGACAAATTCCTAAACACCCACACTCTTCCAAAACTCAATCAGGAGGAAATAGAAAGCTTGAACAGACCCATAACCAACAAAGAAATTGAATCAGTTATCAAAAATCTCCCAACAAATAAGACTCCAGGACCAGATGGCTTCCCAGGGGAGTTCTACCAGACGTTTAAAGCAGAGATAATACCTATCCTTCTCAAGCTATTCCAAGAAATAGAAAGGGAAGGAAAACTTCCAGACTCATTCTATGAAGCCAGTATTACTTTGATTCCTAAACCAGACAGAGACCCAGTAAAAAAAAGAGAACTACAGGCCAATATCCCTGATGAATATGGATGCAAAAATTCTGAATAGGATACTAGCATATCGAATTCAACAGCATATAAAAAGAATTATTCACCATGATCAAGTGGGATTCATTCCTGGGATGCAGGGCTGGTTCAACATTCACAAATCAATCACCGTGATACATCACATTAATAAAAGAAAAGATAAGAACCATATGATCCTGTCAATCGATGCAGAAAAGGCCTTTGACAAAATCCAGCACCTTTCTTAATAAAAACCCTTGAGAAAGTCGGGATAGAAGGAACTTATTTAAACATCATCAAAGCCATTTATGAAAAGCCCACAGCTAACATCATCCTCCATGGGGAAAAACTGAGAGCTTTTTCCCTGAGATCAGGAATGCGACAGGGATGCCCACTCTCACTGCTGTTGTTTAACATAGTGTTGGAAGTTCTAGCATCAGCAATCAGACAACAAAAGGAAATCAAAGGCATCAAAATTGGCAAAGATGAAGTCAAGCTTTCGCTTTTTGCAGATGACATGATATTACACATGGAAAATCTGATAGACTCCACCAAAAGTCTGCTAGAACTGATACATGAATTTTAGCAAAGTCGCAGGATACAAAATCAATGTACAGAAATCAGTTGCATTCTTATACACTAACAATGAAGCAACAGAAAGACAAATAAGAAACTGATCCCATTCACAATTGCACCAAGAAGCATAAAATACCTAGGAATAAACCTAACCAAAGATGTAAAAGATCTGTATGCTGAAAACTATAGAAAGCTTATGAAGGAAATTGAAGAAGAGATAAAGAAATGGAAAGACATTCCCTGCTCATGGATTGGAAAAATAAATATTGTCAAAAGGTCAATAATACCCTAAGCTATCTACACATTCAATGCAATCCCAATCAAAATTGCACCAGCATTCTTCTCGATGCTAGAAAAAGCAATCCTAAAATTCATATGGAACCACAAAAGGCCCCAAATAGCCAAAGGAATTTTGAAGAAGAAGACCAAAGCAGGAGGCATCACAATCCCAGACTTTAGCCTCTACTACAAAGCTGTCATCATCAAGACAGCATGGTATTGGCACCAAAACAGACACATAGACCAATGGAATAGAATAGAAACCCCAGAACTAGACCCACAAACGTATGGCCAACTCATCTTTGACAAAGCAGGAAAGAACATCCACTGGAAAAAAGACAGTCTCTTTAACAAATGGTGCTGGGAGAACTGGACAGCAACATGCAGAAGGCTGAAACTAGACCACTTTCTCACACCATTCACAAAAATAACTCAAAATGGATAAAGGACCTGAATGTGAGACAGGGAACCATCAAAACCCTAGAGGAGAAAGCAGGAAAAGACCTCTCTGACCTCAGCCGTAGCAATCTCTTACTTGACACAGCCCCAAAGGCAAGGGAATTAAAAGGAAAAATGAATTACTGGGACCTTATGAAGATAAAAAGCTTCTGCACAGCAAAGGAAACAGTCAACACAACTAAAAGGCAACCAACGGAATGGGAAAAGATATTTGCAAATGACATATCGGACAAAGGGCTAGTATCCAAAATCTATAAAGAGCTCACCAAACTCCACACCTGAAAAACAAATAACCCAGTGAAGAAATGGGCAGAAAACATGAATAGACACTTCTCTAAAGAAGACATCCGGATGGCCAACAGGCACATGAAAAGATGCTCAACGTCACTCCTCATCAGGGAAATACAAATCAAAACCACACTCAGATATCACCACACGCCAGTCAGAGTGGCCAAAATGAACAAATCAGGAGACTATAGATGCTGGCGAGGATGTGGAGAAATGGGAACCCTCTTGCACTGTTGGTGGGAATGCAAATTGGTGCAGCCACTCTGGAAAACAGTGTGGAGTTTCCTCAGAAAATTAAAAATAGACCTACCCTATGACCCAGCAATAGGACTTCTAGGAATTTACCCAAGGGATACAGGAGTACTGATGCATAGGGGCACTTGTACCCCAATGTTTATAGCAGCACTCTCAACAATAACCAAATTATGGAAAGAGCCTAAATGTCCATCAACTGATGAATGGATAAAGACATTGTGGTTTATATACACAATGGAGTACTACATGGCAATGAGAAAGAACGAAATATGGCCCTTTGTAGCAACGTGGATGGAACTGGAGAATGTGATGCTAAGTGAAATAAGCCATGCAGAGAAAGACAGATTCCATATGTTTTCACTCTTATGTGGATCCTGAGAAATTTAACAGAAACGCATGGGGGAGGGGAAGGAAAAAAAAAAGCGGTTAGAGTGGGAGAGAGCCAAAGCATAAGAGACTCTTAAAAACTGAAAACAAACTTAGGGTTGATGGGGGTGGGAGGGAGTGGCGGGTGGGTGATGGTTATTGAGGAGGGTACCTTTTGGGATGAGCACTGAGTGTTGTATGGAAACCAATTTGACAATAAATTTCATATATTGAAAAAGAAGGGAACCATAAGAGAGAAGCTAAAATGGTGTAGTAAGGGGACCCTATGGTAGCCTCATGCCATTAACTCAGCTAAATAAATACCAAATTATTCTGAACACCCAAGTAATAGATCTGAGGACTGAGAGAACAAACTGTACAACTAGAGAGTGAAAAGAGACCACATTATGGATGGTAGGGCGGTGTGGAGATCTGATTGGGGGAAAAAAAAAAGAATAACAGGAACTGTGGGAGAGAGGGACCCCTGTCATGGAGAGTGGAGAGAGGAGACAGAGAGAGAGGTGCACAAGGGATTGCACAAGAAAAACATTTCCTCAAAAAAGAGAGGGGCTGAGTATCACAAATTTTTACAAGGAGTGGAGCTCAATGGCTGAAGTTTTAAAATTCTGTGGAGCCTGGAAGGCATAGTGATGGTCCTGTGGATAAGGTGGGCAGAGGCATGGAAGAAGACAGTGTGGTCTGGGGATCCCCTGGTTTGCACTGATAGAAACAGTTCCCCTTCTTGGAGTGCATTTGGGAGATGTGGCACTGCCTCTCCATATCAAAGAGCCAGCTGGCGCCATTACACGGTTCTTTCCTCAGCATAGTGGCAGAGACACCTACTGAGGGCAGCTAATCTGGACACTGGTTTTTGGTGCACTTTATTATAAACTCCAAGACACTGTACTGTCCTTCTGGGACAAACCAGAACCAGCCACAGCATGGTGAAACCCTCCCAGAGGACCAACACGAGTCCATGCCAGCCAGTTCCCTAAAACTTGGAGTATTGAAACTCAGCATGCTTGAGATAAAACACAGGAGCACTGTGCCATCAGGGGGCAGGCAGCCCAGACACAGACAGGGTGAAGGCATGCATCTGAGGGATTCCTGGGACACATGAGAGAAGATCGTTTGATCTTCTATGAAGGCTTTCTGACAACAAGTGCTAACTCTCCTCTCCAGAGATGACAGAGTGGGTTGATGCCAATTTTTTGCCCCACCCATCAGCATGGATGGATATCAGTGAGCTGCAGCACAGCACCCACAGGTGAGGCTTGAGCCACTTGCACCATGCCCCACCAACTGCATTCTGTAGGTACTTTTTAGTACTTTTTAACCAGGGCAATTGTGCCTGAGGGCCAGAGCAGCAGTGGGCCCCTCCCTGAGAAGACCAGCACAGACTCCCCGCATGCACCAAGCCCATGGACCATAGACTGCTGCAGAGCTTCAGCTCTAGTGGAAATAGGATCTGGCCACTTTTAACAAGCAGACCAAAACAAACATAGTTAAAACTCAACACACACTGGGAAAGGCCCAAACACACTGGGAAAGATCTCCAATTAATAAAACCATTACTCTCAGGAGCAGAAATAATTATAGTCTTTCCTAACACAGAGAAGAAGACAGAGACCTATACAAATGCCAAGGTGGAAGAATTTACCCCAAAATAAAGAACAAGAAAAGGTCATGGTCAGGGATCTAATCAAAAAAGGAAAAATTAATATGCTTGATACAGAATTTAAAACAACAATCATAAGGATACTAGTTGGGCTTGAGAAAAGCATAGAAGACACCAGAGAGTCCCTTACTGCAGAGGTAAGAGACCTAAAACCTAGTCAAATTGAAATAAAAATGCTACAAATGATGGGGCGCCTGGGTTGCTCAGTTGGTTAAGCATCTGACACTTGATTTTTGCTCAGGCCATGATCTCACAGTTGTGAGATCCAGTCCTGTGTTGGGCTGTGCCCTGGGCATAGAGCCTGTTTAAAATTCTCTCTCTCTCTCTCTCTCTCTCTCTCTTTCTCTCTCTCTCTCAAAAACAAAAAAAATGCTATAAAGGAGATGGAAAACTGACTGGTGGTAACGACCACAAGGATGGAAGAAGTAGGGGAATAAATACGTAAATAGAAGATAAAATTATGAAAAATAATGAAGCTGAAAAGGAAGAAAAGAAAAATACTGGATCATGAAAATAGACTTGGAAACTCAGTAACTGCATAAAGTGTAAATAACATTCATATCATAAGAGTACCAGAAGAAGAAAAGTAAAAAGGAGCAGAATGTTTATTTGAGGAAACTATGTTGAAAACATCCCTAATCTAGGAAAGGAAACAGTCACGCAAATCCAGGAGGCATATACAACTCCCATGAAAATCAACAAAAGCAGGCTAATACCAAGATATATTGTAGTAAAATTTGAAAAACACAGAGTTAAGGAAAAAATCATAAAATAAGCTTCCAACACCATGTTGAACAATAGTGGTGAGAGTGGACATCCCTGTCGTGTTCTAATCTTAGGGGGAAAGCTCTCAGTTTTTCCCCATTGAAGATATTAGCTGTGGGCCTTTCATATACGGATTTTATAATGTTTAGGAATGTTCCCTGTATCTGACTTTCTTGACAATTTTTATCAAGAAATATGTGCATTTTGTCAAATGCTTTTTCTGCATCTCTTCACAGAATCATATGTTTCTTTTCCTTTTTTCTATTAATGTGGTGTATCACATTGATTTGTGAATATTGAACCAGCCCTGCAGCACAGGAATGAATCCCACTTGGTCATGGGGAATGATTCTTTTAATGTACTGTTGAATTCTATTTGCCAGTATCTTGTTGAGAATTTCTACATCCAAGTTAATCAGGGATATTGTCCTGTGATTCACCTTTTTAGTGAGATATTTGTTTGGTTTTGGAAATCAAGGAAATGCTGTCTTCATAGAATGAGTTTGTAAACTTTCCTTCCATTTCTATTTGCTGGAACAGTTTGAGAAGAATAGGTATTAACTCTGCTTTGAATGTTTGGTAAAATTCCCCTGGGAAGCCATCGGTCCCAGGACTCTTCTTTGTTGGGAGATTTTTTTTTAATTTTTTTTTCAACATTTATTTATTTTTTGGGAAAGAGAGAGACAGAGCATGAACGGGGGAGGGGCAGAGAGAGAGGGAGACACAGAATCGGAAACAGGCTCCAGGCTCTGAGATATTAACTCAGAGCCTGACGCGGGGCTCGAACTCACGGACCGCGAGATCGTGACCTGGCTGAAGTCGGATGCTTAACCGATTGCGCCACCCAGGCGCCCCTTTTGGGAGATTTTTGATTACTGATTCAATTTCTTTGCTGGTTATCAGAGTGTTCAAATTTTTTGTTTCTTCCAGTTTGACTTTTGGTAGTCCAGGTCTATAAACTTGTCCATTTCCTCCAGATTTTCCACTTTGTTGGCATATAATTTTTCATAGTATTCTCTTACAATTTGTTGTATTTCTGTGCTGTTGATTTTGACTCTCCTCTTTCATTCGTGTTGGAAGGCCTCACTTCAGCAAACAGACAATAAAATGAAATAAAAGGCATCCAAACTAATAAAAAAGAAGTCTAACTTTCATTCTTCACAGATGACATGGTACTGTACATGTAAAACTCAAAAGACTCCACCAAAAAACTGATAGAGATGGTACATGAATTCAGCAAAGTAGCAGGATATAAAATCAATGTACAGAAATCAGTTGCATTTCTATACATGAATAATGAAGCAACAGAAAGACATCAAGGAATCTTGATATCATTGCACTGTTGGTGAGAATGTAAAGTGGTGCAGCCCCTCTGGAAAACAGTGTTCAGGTTCCTCAAAAAATTAAAAATAAAACTACCCTACAATCTGGCTATTTAACAAATAAGAATTTATCCAAAGGGTACAAAAATGCTGATTCAAAGGGGCACATGAACCCCAATGTTTATAGCAGTGCTATCAACAATAACCAAATTGTGGAAGAGCCTAAATTCCATCATCTGATGAATTGATGGTATTCATGTGATACACACACACACACACACACACACTCAATGGATTACTACTTGGTGATGAAACAGAATGAAACCATGCCATTTGCAGCACTGTGGATGGAACTGGCGAATATTTATATATATATAATTTATCGTCAAATTGGTTTCCATACAACATCCAGTGCTCATCCCAATAGTGCTCATACAACATCCAGTGCTCATGCGCAGCCCTCCTCAATGCCTGTCACCGACTTTCCTCTCCCCCCCCCCCATTAACCCTTAGGTTGTTCTCAGTATTTAAGAGTCTCTTATGGTTTTCCTCCTTCCCTCTCTGTAACTTTCTCCCCCCTTACCCTCCCCCCTGGTTTTCTGTTAAGTTTCTCAGGATCCACATAAGAGTGAAAACATATGGTATCTGTCTTTCTCTGCATGGCTTATTTCACTTAGCATAATACTCTCCAAGTCCATCCAGGTTGCTACAAAAGACCATATTTCATTCTTTCCCTTTGCAAGCAGTATTCCATTCTATGTATAAACCACATCTTCTTTATCCATTCATCAGTTGATGGACATTTAGGCTCTTTCCATAATTTGGCTATTGTTGAAAGTGCTGCTATAAACATTGGGGTACAATTGCCCCTATGCATCAACACTCCTGTATCCGTTGGGTAAATTCCTAGCAGTGCTATTTCTGGGTCATAGGGTAGATCTATTTTTAATTTTTTGAGGAACCTCCACACTGCTTTCCAGAGTGGCTGCACCAGTTTGCATTAGCACCAACAGTGCAAGAGGGTTCCCGTTTCTCCACATCCTCTCCAGCATCTATAGTCTCCTGACTTGTTCCTTTTAGCCACTCTAACTGGAATGAGGTGTTATCTCCGTGTGGTTGTCATTTGTTTTTCTCTGATGAGGAGCGACTTTGAGCATCTTTTCACGTGCCTGTTGGCCATATGGATGTCTTCTTTAGAGAAGTGTCTATTAATGTTTTCTGTCCATTTCTTCACGAGATTATTTGTTTTTCAGGTGTGGAGTTTGGTGAGTTATTTATAGATTTTGGATACTAGCCCTTTGTCCAATTTGTCATTTGCAAATATATTTTTCCTATTATGTCAGTTGCCTTTTAGTTTTGTTGATTGTTTCCTTTGCAGTGCAGAAGATCTTTATCTTCATGAGGTCCCAATAGTCCATTTTTGCTTTTAATTTCTTGGTGTTGGAGATGTGCCAAGTAGGAAATTGCTGCAGATGAGGTCAAACAGGTTTTTTCCCACTTTACCCTCTAGAGTTTTGATGGTTTCCTGTCTCACATTCAGGTCATTTATCCATTTTGAGTTTATTTTTGTGAATGGTGTAAGAGGTGGTCTAGTTTTATTTTTCTGCATGTTGCTGTCCAGTTCTCCCAGCACCATTTGTGAAAGAGACTCTCTTTTTTTCATTGGATATTGTTTCCTGCTTTGTCAAAGATTAGTTGGCCATACTTTTGTGGATTCAATTCTGCATTCTCTATTCTATTTCATTGGTCTATGTGTCTGTGTTTGTGCCAATACCATGCTGTCTTGATGATTACAGGTTTGTAGTAGAGGCTAAAGTCTGGGATTGTGATGCCTCTCTCTTTGGCCTTCTTCAAAATTACTTTGGGTATTTGGGGTCTTTTGTGGTTCTATATAGATTTTAGGATTGCTTTTTCTAGCATCAAGAAGAATGCTGGTGCAATTTTTTGGGGGATTGCATGGAATGTGTAGATAGCTTGGGTAGTATTGACATTTTAACAATATTTATTCTTCCCTTCCATGAGCACGGATTGCTTTTCCACTTCTTTGTATCTTCATCAATTTCCTTCATAAGCTTTCTATAGTTTTCAGCATTCAGATCTTGTACATCTTTGGATAGGTTTATTTCTAAGTATTTTATGCTTCTTGGTGCAATTGCGAATGGGATCAGTTTCTTTATTTGTCTTTCTGTTGCTTCATTATTAGTGTGTAGGAATGCAACTCATGTCTCTACATTAATTTTGTATCCTGTGACTTTGCTGAATTCATGTTTCAACTCTAGCAGAAAAATAATAAAGATCAGAGCAGAAATAAACAATATAGGATCCTAAAAAAACAGTAAAGCAGATCAATGAAACAAAGAGTTGGTTATTTGAAAAAATAAACATAATTGATAAACCTGCAACCAAGCTTCTCAACAAGAAAATGGAGAGACCCAAATAGATAAAATCATGAATGAAAATGGAATTATTACAACCAATCCCACAGAAATACAAGCACGGAATACTATGAAAAATTATATGCCAACAAACTGGACAACCTGGAAGAAAGGACAAATTGCTAAACCCCCAACTGCTTCCAAAACTCAAGCGGGAAGAAATGGAAAATTTGAACATACCCATAACTAGTGAAGAAATTGAATCACTTATCAAAAATCTCCCAACAAATAAGAGTCCAGGACCAGATGGCTTCCATGAGGAATTCTACCAGACATTTAAAGCAGAGATAATACCTATCCTTCTCAAGCTATTCCAAAAAATAGAAAGGGAAGGAAAACTTTCAGACTCATTCTATGAAGCCAGCATTACTTTGATTCCTAAACCAGACAGAGACCCAGCAAAAAAAGAGAACTACAGGCCAATTTCCCTGATGAATATGGATGCAAAAATTCTCAACAAGATATTAGCAAACCAAATTCAACGGCATATAAAAATAATTGTTTATCATGATCAAGTGGGATTCATTCCTGGGCTCTAGGGCTGGTTCAAATTTCACAAATGAATTAACGTGATACATCACATTAACAAAAGAAAAGAACCATATAGTCCTGTCAATTGATGCAGACAAAGCATTTGATAAAATTCATCACCCTTTCTTAATAAAAACCCTTGAGAAAGTGGGAATAGAAGGAACATACTTAAACCTCATCAAAGCCATTTATGAAAAGCCCACAGCTAATATCATCCTCAATGGGGAAAAACTGAGAGCTTCCCCCTGAGATCATGAACACGACACGGTTGTACACTCTCACCACTGTTGTTTAACATAGTGTTGGAAGTGCTAGCATCAGCAATCAGACAACAAAAGGAAATCAAAGGCATCAAAACTGTCAAAGATGAAGTTAAGCTTTCACTTTTTGCAGATGACATGATATTATACATGGAAAACCTGATAGACTCCACCAAAAGACTGCTTGAACTGAGACCTGAAATGTTTTAGATTGTACATTTGCCCTCCCCAAATTATGATTCTCAGTGCAATGTACAAAGTAGATTTCAAAATTATTCAATCTATTTCTTTTCTCCCAAAACTAACAATTTGGCAAGTATAATGTATTAACATAACTTAGCATAAGTATGTTGTCGTTTTATATCAGTTTAATGAACCCATTTGTTTTATGTTTCCCTACAACTTCATTTGCCCAGTTTACATTTATTTAAAATGTTTCTGGAGAAGTCAGAGGAAGATGGCTGCGTAGGAAGACGCTGGGCTCATCGCATCCTGCTGATCTTTTAGATTCCACCCACACCTGCCTAATTTACCCAGAAAACCACCAGAAAACTAGCAGAATGGACTCTCCAGAGCCAAGCACAGATGAGAGGCTCACGGAAGAGGGTAGGAAGGGTGGAGAGGTGGTGCGCACTATGTGGACTGGCGGGAGGGAGCCAGGTGGTGGAGGGGCAGCCAGCTCACCTGGCAAGGCAGAGCCCCCAAGTCTGGCTTGCAAAAGTGGCGGGGCTGGACAGAGTGTGTTCTGAAAGCCAGCGGGACTTAATATCTGGAAGGTTATAAGTCAACATCTCCACTCAGAGAGCGGGAGGGCTAAAGGATAACGGGAGGGAGAGTTGTTGAGCACCGGAGGACAGAGCTCACCTTGGCAAGGAACAAAGGCAATTGAAAGCACCATCTCACTCATCCATCCCCCAGCCAACATCCCAAAGGGAACCACTACCCATGAATAACTTGCTTGCATTACACAAACACCCAACGCTGTGCTTCTGTGGATCCATCCCCCCGATGGGTCTGCCTACCTCTGGGTGCCACAGGGCCCCTCCCGAATTGGACCACCAAAGGCAAAGCGAGCTGAACCTACCACTCCTGCCCCTGTGCACCTTGCGGATCCACCCCGGCTAATATGCCAGATCCCATCGAAGCAGCACCACAAGCCTGGCAGTGTGCAAGTAGCCCAGACAGGGGCCACCCCACTCCACAGTGAGTCCTACCCCTGGGAAAGGGGAAAATAAGGTACACACCAGTCTGACTGTGGCACCATCTGTGGGCTGGGGACAGACATCAGGTCTGACTGTGGCCACACCCACCAACGTTATTCCAGACAGCACAAGGGAAGAGCACTGCAGTTCCCCGCCACTTCGGGGACTATTCCAAATAACAAAACGGAAGAATTCTCCTCAAAAAAAAAAACTCCAAGAAGTAGGGACAGCTAATGAATTGATCAAAAATGATTTAAGCAATATACCAGAAAATGAATTTAAAATAATAGTCATAAAATTAATCGCTGGGCTTGAAAAAAGTATAGAGGACAGCAGAGAATCTATTACTACAGAGATCAAGGGACTAAGAAACAGGACAAGCTAAAAAATGCTATAAATGAGATGCAAAATAAAATGGAGGGAACCACAGCTAGGACTGAAAAGGCAGAGGAGAGAATAGGTGAACTAGAATATAAAACTATGGAAAAAGAAGAAGCTGAGAAAAAGAGAGATAAAAAATTCCAGGAGTATGAGGGGAGACTGAGAGAACTAAGTGACATAACTAAACGAAGTAATATACATGTAATTGGGAATCCTGAGGAGGAAAAGAGAGGGAAAGGTAGTGATGATGTACTTGAAGAAATCATAGCTGAGAGTTTCCCTGAACTGGGGAAGGAAAAAGGCATTGAAATCCAAGAGGCACAGAGAACTCCCTTCAGACGTGACTTGAATCGATCTTCTGCATGACATATCATAGTAAACCAACAAAACAAGGATAAAGAGAAAAATCTGAAAGCAGCTAAGGATAAACATGCTCTACCATATAAAGGGAGACTGGTAACACTGGTGACGGATCTGTCTACTGAAACTTGGCAGGCCAGAAAGGAATGGCATGAAATCATCAATATGATGAACAGAAAAAAACACAGCCGAGAATCCTTTATCCAGCAAGTTTGTCATTCAGGATAGAAGGAGACATAAAGGTCTTCTCAAACAAACAAAAACTGAAGGAATTCATCACCACTAAACCAGCCCTCCAAGATATCATAAGGGGGATTCTGTGAGTGAAAAGTTGCAAGGACCACAAAGTACCAGAGACATCACTACAAGCATGAAACCTACAGACATCACAATGACTCTAAACCCATATATTTCAAAAATAACACAATGTAAATGGACTAAATCCTCCAACAAAAAGACATAGGGTATCAGAATGGATAAAAAAACAAGACCCATCTATTTGCTGTCTACAAGAGACTCATTTTAGACCTGAGGACACCTTCAGATTGAAAGTGAGGGGATGGAGAACTATCTATCATGCTACTGGAAGACAAAAGAAAGCTGGAGTACCCTTACTTATAGCAGACAAACTAACTTTAAATTAAAGCTGTAACAAGAGATGAAGAAAGGCATTATGTAATAATTACAGGGTCTCTCCATCAGAAAGAACTAACAATTATAAATGTTTATGCACCGAATACGGAAGCCCCCAAATATAAATAAAACCATTAATCACAAACATAAGCAACCTTGTTGATAAGAATGTGGTAATTGCAGGGGACTTTAATACTCCACTTACAACAAAGGATAGATCATCTACACACAGGATCAATAAAGAAAGAAGGGCCCTGTATGATACACTGGATCAGATGGTCTTAACAAATATATTTAGAACTCTGCATCCCAAGGCAACAGAATATAGTTTCTTCTCAGGTGCACATGGAACATTCTCCAAGATACATCACATACTGGGTAACGAAACAGCCCTTCATAAGTATACAAGAACTGAGAACATACCATGCACACTTTCACACCAAAATGTGATGAAGCTTGAAATAAACTTCAAGAAAAGGTCTGGAAAACCTCCAAAAGCATGGAGGTTAAAGAACACCCTACTAAAGAATGAGTGGGTCAACCAGGCAAATAGAGAAGAAATTAAAAAATATATGGAAACAAATGAAAACGAAAAGACAACAATCCAAATGCTTTGGGATGCAGCGAAGGCAGTCCTGAGAGGAAAATACATTGCAATCCAGGCCTATCTCAAGAAATAAGAAAAATCCCAAATAAAAATGTAACAGCACACCAAAAGGAAATAGAAGCAGAACAGCAAAGACACCCCAAACCCAGCAAGAGAAGAGAAATAATAAAGATCAGAGCAGAAACAAACACTATAGAATCTAAAAAAACTGTAGAGCAGACCAATGAAACAAAGAGTGGGTTTTTTTGAAAAAATAAGCAAAATTGATAAACCTCTAGCCAGGCTTTTCCAAAAGAAAAGGGAGATGACCCAAATAGATAAAATCATGAATGAAAATGGAATTATCACAACCAATCCCTCAGAAATACAAGCAATTATCACGGAATATGATGAAAAATTATATGCCAACAAACGGGACAACCTGGAAGAAATGGACAAATTCCTAAGTACCCACACACTTCCAAAACTCAAACAGGAAGAAATGGAAAGCTTGAACGGACCCATAACCAGTGAATAAATTGAATCAGTTATCAAAAATCTCCCAACAAATAAAAGTCCAGGACTAGATGGCTACCCAGAGGAATTCTACCAGACATTTAAAGCAGAGAAAATACCTGTCTTCTCAAGCTATTCCAAAAAAAAAACAAAATAGAAAGGGAAGGAAAACTTCCAGGCTCATTCTATGAAGCCAGTATTACTTTGATTCCCAAACCAGACAGAGACCCAGTAAAAATGAGAACTACAAGCCAATATCCCTGGTGAATATGGATGCAAAAATTCTCAATAAGATACTAGCAAATCGAATTCAACAGCATATAAAAAGAATTCTTCACTATGATCAAGGGGGTTTCATTCCTGTGATGCAGGGCTGGTTTGCAAATCAATCAATGTGATACATCACATTAATAAAAGAAAATATAAGAACCATATGATACTGTCAATCAATGCAGATAAAGTGTTTGGCAAAATTCAGCATCCTTTCCTAATAAAAACCCTCGAGAAAGTCAGGATAGAAGGAACATACTTAAACATCATGAGCCATTTATGAAAAGCCCACAGCTAATATCATCCTCAATAGGGAAAAACTGAGAGCTTTCTCCCTGAGGTCAGGAGCACGACAGTGATGTCCACTCTCACTGCTGTTGTTTAACATAGTGCTGGAAGTTCTAGCATCATCAATCAGACAACAAAAGGAGATCAAAGGCATCAAAATTGGCAAAGATGAAGTCAAGCTTTCGCTTTTCAGATGACATGATATTATACATGGAAAATCCGATAGACTCCACCAAAAGTCTGCTAGAACTGATACATGAATTCAGCAAAGTCGCAGGATACAAAATGAATATACAGAAATCAGTTTCATTCTTATACACTAATAATTAAGCAACAGAAAGACAAATAAAGAAACTGATCCCATTCACAATTGTACCAAGAAGCATAAAATACATAGAAATAAACCTAACCAAAGATGTAAAAGATCTGTATGCTGAAAACTATAGAAAGCTTATGAAGGAAATTGAAGAAGATATAAAGAAATGGAAAAACATTCTGTGCTCATAGATTGGAAGAATAAATATTGTCAAAATGTCAATACTACCCAAAGCTATCTACACATTCAATGCAACCCCAATCAAAATTGCACCAGCATTCTTCTTGAAGCTAGAACTAGTAATCCTAAAATTTGTATGGAACCAAAAAAGGCCCCGAATAGCCAAAGTAATTTTGAAGAAGGAGACCAAGCAGGAGGCATCACAATCCCAGACTTTAGCCTCTACTACAAAGCTGTCATCATCAAGACAGCATGGTATTGGCACAAAAACAAACACATAGACCAATGGAATAGAATAGAAACCCCAGAACTAGACCCACAAACGTATGGCCAACTCATCTTTGACAAAGCAGGAAAGAACATCCACTGGAAAAAAGACAGTCTCTTTAACAAATGGTGCTGGGAGAACTGGACAGCAACATGCAAAAGAATGAAACTAGACCACTTTCTCACACCATTCACAAAAACAAACTCAGAGTGGATAAAGGACCTGAATGTGAGACAGGAAACCATCAAAACCCTAGAGGAGAAAGCGGGAAAAAACCTCTCTGACCTCATCCGCAGCAGTTTCTTACTTGAAACATCCCCAAAGGCAAGGGAATTAAAAGCAAAAATGAACTATTGGAATCTTGTGAAGATAAAAAGCTTCTGCACTGCAAAGGAAACAACCAACAAAACTAAGAGGCAACCAACAGAATGAGAAAAGATATTTGCAAATGACATATTGTACAAAGGGCTAGTATCCAAAATCTATAAAGAGCTCACCAAACTCCACACCTGAAAAACAAATAATCCTGTGAAGACATGGGCAGAAAACATGAATAGATACTTGTCTACAGAAGACATCCAGATGGCTAACAGGTCCATGAAAAGATGCTCAACGTTGCTCCTTATCAGGGAAATACAAATCAAAACCACACTCAGACATCACCTCACGCCAGTCAGAGTGGCCAAAATAAACAAAACGGAGAGTATAGGTGCTGGCGAGGATGTGGAGAAATGGGAACACTCTTGCACTGTTTGTGGGAGTGGAAACGGTGCCGCCGCTCTGAAAAACAGTGTGTAAGTTCCTCAAAAAATTAAAAATAGACCTACCCTATGACCCAGCAGTAGCACTGCTAGGAATTTACCCAAGGGATACAGGAGTACTGATGCATAGGGGCACTTGTACCCCAATGTTTATAGCAGTACTCTCAACAATAGGTAAATTATGGAAAGAGCCTAAATGTCCATCAACTGATGAATGGATAAAGAAATTGTGGTTTATATACACGATGGAATACTACGTGGCAATGACAAAGAATGAAATATGGCCTTTTGTAGCAACGTGGATGGAACTGGAGAGTGTTATGCTAAGTGAAATAACTGATATAGAGAAGGACAGATTCCATATGTTTTCACTCCTATGTGGATCCTGAGAAACTTAACAGAAGACCATGGGGGAGGGGAAGGAAAAAAATGTTTAGAGAGGGAGGGAGCCAAAACATAAGAGACTCCTAAAAAACTGAGAACAAACTGAGGGTTTATGGGGGGTGGGGGGGTTGGGTGGGTGGGTGATGGGTATTGAGAAGGGCACCTGTTGGGATAAGCACTGGGTGTTTTATGGAAACCAATTTGACCATAAATTTCATATTTTAAAAAAGATGCAAAAAATAAAATAAATTAAATTAAATTAAATTAAATTAAATTAAATTAAATTAAAATGTTTTTGTAAGCATTATAAAGGCTCCATTAAGTGTTGTGAGTGTAAGAAGAGGATTTAAAGTATAAGTGAAACATGAGAATTTCATTTTTTTGTTTAAATACAAGCATAATTACCCCTTTTTTTTTAAAAAAAAAGAATGTTCATTTATTTTTGAAAGAGTGCCAGTGGGGGAGGGGCAGAGAAAGGGGGTACAGAGAATCTGAAGCAGGCTCCACACTGACAGCAGTGAGCCCCATTTGGGGCTCAAACTCACAAACCCTGAGATCATGACCTGAGATGAAGTCAGACAATCAACTGAGGCACCCAGGTGTCCCCAAACATAAGAATTTCAATGTGATTATTTCCCTATTCTTACTTTGACTAATTCAAGATATTAAAACTACTTTAGTAGTTCTGACAAATGTCAGTGTACCTCTTTTATTCTACACAAAGGAGAATAATTCTGTGAGTTTAGGCAGTTTGGAAGTTGTCTGTAAATACACTGAATTTGTTCTTCAGCAGGAGGGTGGGGATGAGGAGAAAGGTCCCTATATTTACCCACTTGGTAAAAAAAGCCTGTATGCAAGGCGCTGTTTACTACTTTAGTCCGCAGACTTTTTAAAAATGTATCTTGGTTACTCCACAATCTCCCTGGTAATCACCTCATCTTCTTGCTCAGGTGCCTCCAATTCTGATTCTGAAGCATTATTTGGTAAACTAAATCATTCATAACCCAGCTAGGAAGGACAAAAAAAAAAAAAGAATGCTTCTGAGTGGTGAAAAATCAATGTCATAAAAACCATGCATTGAAGATTTCTTCATATGAGAGCCACTGTTCAGCCACCTACACAATTCTAGCCAGTTTACCTATCCAGTTTACCAATGCACAGATGTTTAAAAATAATAAATTAAAATGAAGTTACTGCTGCTACAGCTTATTATCAATATTTATTTCATGTTACTAGCTACTAAACATTGTGCTAAGCCTTTTACATGTTTATTTCACTAAATCTTTGCAACAAGTCCGTAAATTTAAATATAATTTATAGCTTCATTTTACAGTTTCATAAACTGAATTTTAGACTAAATTTTAGGACTAAATAATTTTCACATTTGTCTATACTTAGTATGGACAGGCATATAGGTAATGGTGTGAAGGGTTATGAGAAAGCCTGAGAGCCAAATATTAGAAAAAAAATTAAAAAGAAATTACATGCAGTTTGAAAGAACAGCAATTTGGAGGTATTTAATTTGGAGACAACTACTTTATACCTCTCAACAGGTTTCAGAAGGTAACATGGTGGACCAAAACACAGTAAAGGAGTTGGTTTGTGTAACTATGACCCCCAAACCATTAAAAATAAATTAAATTATGTTTGGAATCATTTAGTTAAGAATGGAGAAACAAGTGCAATGCATGCTATAAATATTTCTTTATTTTAATTGGTAAGGTAAATCTCAACTGTGTGCTTTGGATTCTCAAAAGGAAGTCTTAAATTATCTGAAAAAGTCATAAAAATAGAACGCAATATTCCCTGATAATGGTAGTATATTTAATTTGTGGTGTGTTTCTAAAGACTAAACCATGAAAGGGAGAGGGAATATAACCTGATTTGCAAAGTATTTTACTTTCCTTGTCAAAGCCTCTGTATTCTGATCCAGTTAGCCCAGGAATTTTGCTGTGGTTGGGGCATATTCCATCAACAGTGTTTATCCAATGTGCTGACTAATGTGGAACCGACCATTTTATTTATTTTATTTTTATTTTTATTTTGTGAATCATTTTTTATTTTTTTTTCAATATATGAAATTTATTGTCAAATTGGTTTCCATACAACTCCCAGTGCTCATCCCAAAAGGTGCCCTCCTCAATACCCATCATCAACCCTTCGCTCCCTCCCACCCTCCATCAACCCTCAGTTTGTTCTGTTTTTAAGAGTCTCTTATGCTTTGGCTCTCTCCCAATCTAACCACTTTTTTTTCCTTCCCCTCCCCCATGGGTTTCTGTTAAGTTTCTCAGGATCCACATAAGAGTGAAAACACACGGTATCTGTCTTTCTCTGCATGGCTTATTTCACTTAGCATCACACTCTCCAGTTCCATCCACATTGCTACAAAGGGCCATTATTCGTTCTTTCTCATTGCCTTGTAGTACTCCATTGTTTATATAAACCACAATTTCTTTATCCATTCATCAGTTGATGGACATTTAGGATCTTTCCATAATTTGGCTATTGTTGAGAGTGCTGCTATAAACATTCGGGTAAAAGTGCCCCTATGCATCAGTACTCCTGTATCCCTTGGGTAAATTCCTAGCAGTGCTATTGCTGGGTCATAGGGTAGGTCTATTTTTAATTTTCTGGGGAACCTCCACACTGTTTTCCAGAGTGGCTGCACCAATTTGCATTCCCACCAACAGTGCAAGAGGGTTCCCATTTCTCCACATCCTCGCCAGCATCTATAGTCTCCTGATTTGTTCATTTCGGCCACTCTGACTGGCGTGTGGTGATATCTGAGTGTGGTTTTTATTTGCATATCCCTGATGAGGAGCGACGTTGAGCATCTTTTCATGTGCCTGTTGGCCATCCGGATGTCTTCTTTAGAGAAGTGTTTATTCATGTTTTCTGCCCATTTCTTCACTGGGTTATTTGTTTTTCGGGTGTGGAGTTTGGTGAGCTCTTTATAGATTTTGGACATTAGCCCTTTGTCCGATATGTCATTTGCAAATATCTTTTCCCATTCCGTTGGTTGCCTTATAGTTGTGTTAGTTGTTTCCTTTGCTGTGCAGAAGCTTTTTATCTTCATAAGGTCCCAGTAATTCATTTTTCCTTTTAATTCCCTTGCCTTTGGGGATGTGTCGAGTAAGAGATTGCTACGGCTGAGGTCAGAGAGGTCTTTTCCTGCTTTCTCCTCTAGGGTTTTGATGGTTTCCTGTCTCACATTCAGGTCCTTTATCCATTTTGAGTTCATTTTTGTGAATGGTGTGAGAAAGTGGTCTAGTTTCAGCCTTCTGCATGTTGCTGTCCAGTTCTCCCAGCACCATTTGTTAAAGAGACTGTCTTTTTTCCAGTGGATGTTCTTTCCTGCTTTGTCAAAGATGAGTTGGCCATACGTTTGTGGGTCTAGTTCTGGGGTTTCTATTCTATTCCATTGGTCTATGTGTTTGTTTTTGTGCCAATACCATGCTGTCTTGATGATGACAGCTTTGTAGTAGAGGCTAAAGTATGGGATTGTGATGCCTCCTGCTTTGGTCTTCTTCAAAATTACTTTGGCTATTCGGGGCCTTTTGTGTTTCCATAAATATTTTAGGATTGCTTGTTCTAGCTTCGAGAAGAATGCTGGTGCAAATTTGGTTGGGATTGCATTGAATGTGTAGATAGCTTTGGGTAGTATTGACATTTTGACAATATTTATTCTTCCAATCCATGAGCAGGGAATGTCTTTCCATTTCTTTATATCTTCTTCAATTACCTTCAAAAGCTTTCTATAGTTTTCAGCATACAGATCTTTTACATCTTTGGTTAGATTTATTCCTAGGTATTTTATGCTTCTTGGTGCAATTGTGAATGGGATCAGTTTCTTATTTGTCTTTCTGTTGCTTCATTGTTAGTGTATAAGAATGAAACTGATTTCTGTACATTGATTTTGAATCCTGCAACTTTGATGAATTCATGTATCAGGTCTAGCAGACTTTTGGTGGAGTCTATCGGATTTTCCATGTATAGTATCATGTCATCTGCAAAAAGCGAAAGCTTGACTTCATCTTTGACAGTTTTGATGCTTTTGATTTCCTTTTGTTTTCTGGTTGCTGATGCTAGAACTTCCAACAATATGTTAACCAACAGCGGTGAGAGTGGGCATCCCTGTCGTGTTCCTGATCTCAGGGAAAAAGTCTCAGTTTTTCCCAATTGAGGATGATGTTAGCTGTGGGCTTTTCAGAAATGGCTTTGATGATGTGTAAGTATGTTCCTTCTATCCCGACTTTCTCAAGGGTTTTTATTAAGAAAGGGTGTTGGATTTTGTCAAAGGCCTTTTCTGCATTGATTGACAGGATCATATGGTTCTTACCTTTTCTTTTATTAATGGGATGTATCACGTTGATTGATTTGCGAATGTTGAACCAGCCCTGCATCCCAGGAATGAATCCCACCTGATCATGGTGAATAATTCTTTTGATATGCTGTTGAATTCGATATGCTAGTATCTTATTGAGAATTTTTGCATCCATATTCATCAGGGATATTGGCCTGTAGTTCTCTTTTTTTACTGGGTCTCTGTCTGGTTTGGGAATCAAAGTAATACTGGCTTCATAGAATGAGTCTGGAAGTTTTCCTTCCCTTTCTATTTCTTGGAATAGCTTGAGAAGGATAGGTATTTTCTCTGCTTTAAACGTCTGGTAGAACTCCCCTGGGAAGCCATCTGGTCCTGGACTCTTATTTGTTGGGAGATTTTTGATAACTGATTCAATTTCTTTGCTGGTTATGGGTCTGTTCAAGCTTTCTCTTTCCTCCTGATTGAGTTTTGGAAGAGTGTGGTTGTTTAGGAATTTGTCCAGTTCTTCCAGGTTGTCCAATTTGTTGGCATATAATTTTTCATAGTATCCCCTGATAATTGTTTGTATCTCTGAGGGATTGGTGGTAATAATTCCATTTTCATTCATGATTTTATCTATTTGGGTCATCTCCCTTTTCTTTTTGAGAAGCCTGGCTAGAAGTTTGTCAATTTTGTTATTTTTTCAAAAAACCAACTCTTGTTTTCGTTGATCTGCTCTACAGTTTTTTAGATTCTATATTGTTTATTTCTGCTCTGATCTTTATTATTTCTCTTCTTCTGCTGGGTTTAGGCTGCCTTTGCTGTTCTGCTTCTATTTCCTTTCGGTGTGTTGTTAGATTTTGTATTTGGGACTTTTCTTGTTTCTTGAGATAGGCCTGGATTGCAATGTATTTTCCTCTCAGGACTACCTTCAGTGCATCCCAAAGCTTGTGGATTGTTGTATTTTCATTTTTGTTTGTTTTCATATATTTTTTAATTTCTTCTTTAATTGCCTGGTTGACCCACTCATTCGTTAGTAGGGTGTTCTTTAACCTCCATGCTTTTGGAGGTTTTCCAGACTTTTTCCTGTGGTTGATTACAAGCTTCATAGCATTGTGGTCAGAAAGTATGCATGGTATAATTTCAATTCTTGCAAACTTATGAAGGGCTGTTTTGTGACCCAGTATATGATCTATCTTGGAGAATGTTCCATGTGCCCTCGAGAAGAAAGTATATTCTGTTGCTTTGGGATGCAGAGTTCTAAATATATCTGTCAAGTCCATCTGATCCAATGTGTCATTCAAGGCCCTTGTTTCTTTATTGACCATGTGTCTAGATGATCTATCCATTTCTGAGGGTGGAGTGTTAAAGTCCCCTGCAGTTACCACATTCTTATCAATAAGGTTGCTTATGTTTGTGAGTTATTGTTTTATATATTTGGGGGCTCCGGTATTTGGCGCATAGACATTTATAATTGTTAGCTCTTCCTGATGGATAGACCCTGTAATTATTATATAATGCCCTTCTTCATCTCTTGTTTCAGCCTTTAATTTAAAGTCTAGTTTGTCTGATATAAGTATGGCTACTTCAGCTTTGTTTTGTCTTCCAGTAGCATGATAAATAGTTCTCCATCCCCTCACTCTCAATCTAAAGGTGTCCTCAGGTCTAAAATGAGTCTCTTGTAGACAGTAAATAGATGGGTCTTGTTTTTTTTTATCCATTCTGATACCCTATGTCTTTTGGTTGGCGCATTTAATCCATTTACATTCAGTGTTATTATAGAAAGATACGGGTTTAGAGTCATTGTGATGTCTGTATAATTTATGCTTGTAATGATGTCTCTGGTACTTTGTCTCACAGGATCCCCCTTAGGATCTCTTGTAGGGCTGGTTTAGTGGTGACAAATTCCTTCAGTTTTTGTTTGTTTGGGAAGACCTTTATCTCTCCTTCTATTCTAAATGACAGACTTGCTGAATAAAGGATTATCAGCTGCATATTTTTTCTGTTCATCATATTGAAGATTTCATGCCATTCCTTTCTGGCCTGCCAAGTTTCAGTATACAGATCCATCACGAGTCTTATCAGTGTCCCTTTATATGTTAGAGCATGTTTATCCCTAGCTGCTTTCAGAATTTTCTCTTTATCCTTGTATTTTGCCAGTTTCACTGTGATATGTCATGCAGAAGATCGATTCAAGTCACGTCTGAAGGGAGTTCTCTGTGCCTCTTGGATTTCAATGCCTTTTTCCTTCCCCAGTTCGGGGAAGTTCTCAGCTATTATTTCTTCAAGTACACCTTCAGCACCCTTCCCTCTCTCTTCCTCCTCTGGGATACCAATTATGTGTATATTATTTCTTTTTAGTGTATCACTTAGTTCTCTCATTTTCCCCTCATACTCCTGGATTTTTTTGTCTCTCTTTTTCTCAGCCTCCTCTTTTTCCATAACTTTATCTTCTAGTTCACCTATTCTCTCCTCTGCCTCTTCAATCTGAGCCGTGGACGTTTTCATTTTGTTTTGCATCTCATTTAAAGCGTTTTTCAGCTCCTCGTGACTGTTCCTGAGTCCCTTGATCTCTGTAGCAAGAGATTCCCTATTGTCCTCTATACTGTTTTCAAGCCCAGCAATTAATTTTATGACTATTATTCTAAATTCACTTTCTGTTATATTATTTAAATCCTTTTTGATCAGTTCATTGGCTGTTGTTATTTCCTGGAGATTCTTTTAAGGGGAATTCTTCCATTTGGTCATTTTGGATAGTCCCTGTAGCAGTACTGACCTGCAGGGCACTTCTGTGCTGTGGTGTATAACTGGAGTTGGTGGGCGGAGTCGCAGTCAGACCTGATGTCTGCCCCCAGCCCACTGATGGGGCCACAGTCAGCCTGGGGTGTGCCTTCTCTTCCCCTCTCCTAGGGGTGGGATTCACTGTGGGGTGGCGTGGCCCATCTGGGCTACTTGCACACTGCTAGGCTTGTGTTGCTGGGGATCTGGCGTATTAGCTGGGGTGGGTAGGCAAGGTGAACGGGGGCAGGAGGGGCAGGCTTAGCTCACTTCTCCTTAGGTGATCTACTTCACGAGGGGCCCTGTGGCAGCAGGAGGGAGTCAGACCCGCTGCTGGAGGGTTGGCTCCACAGAAGCACAGCGTTGGGTGTTTCCACGGAGAAAGCACGTTCCCTGGCAGGAACTGGTTCCCTTTGGGATTTTGGCGGGGAGATGGGTGAGGGAGATGGCTCTGGCTAGCGACTTTGTTCCCCGCCAAGCTGAGCTTTGTCATCCCGGGGCTCAGCAGCTCTCCCTCCCTTTGTCCTCCAGCCTTTCCGCTTTCTGAGCAGAGCTGTTAACTTATGACCTCCCAGATGCTAAGTCCTGCTTTCTGTCAGAACACACTCCATCCGGCCCCTCCACTTTTGCAAGCCAGACTCGGGGGCTCTGCTTGGCCGGCGGGCTGCCCCTCTGCCCCGGCTCCCTCCCGCCAGTCCGTGCAGCGCGCACCGCCTCTTCGCCCTTCCTACCCTCTTGTGGGCCTCTCTGTGCTTGGCTCCAGAGACTCCATTCTGCTAGTCTTCTGGTGGTTTTCTGGGTTAGTCACGCAGGTGTAGGTGGAATATAAGTGATCAGCAGGATGGGCGGTGAGCCCAGCATCCTCCTAAGCCGCCATCTTCGGAACCGACCATTTTGAAAGGAGACTTGGGAATATGACTGATTAGATGTGTGATTTGAAGTTGACAAAGTCAATCCCCAACCCTACTCTTTACTAGGGCAAAAATATCTCTCCCATTGCCCAACCTAAAATGGTCACGTGGCCCAGATTCAGGATTTGATTATAATTTGTCATGAGAAAAGAAGGTCACTTCTCAAGAGGCCTGGGGTACCTGGGGTTTGCTTGGTGCACCTGAGTGGCTCAGGAAAGAATGAGAACCCTGGGCCAAGACATTCAGAATAAGTCAGTGTCCCTGCAAGACTGCAACAAGTACAACAAAATTGGCCTCATCCACAATCTTACCCTATTATACCTTGCCTAGATCTATTCATGGTAAAGTTCCCAAGAAAACATGTCAGGAAAGGATCCTAGGGACTGAGTAGGTGGGATGTGGAAGGGGCTGAGGGACTGTAGGCTGCACTCTAAGAATTAAACAAATGGCCTAGTGTGGATGGATTAAGGGGAGGTTACATGAGACAGACATAAAAAATAATGTCCCAAACCACTGTGGTCATTCAGAAATGTTCGCAACTTTTCACAGGGGCTGTGGTATTATTCCAAATTTCCTATCAAATATTTATTAAATTAACCAAGGACAGAGTATATCAGGCTACCTCACATCAGTGCAGCATCTCATTTTCCCTGTGGTCCTAAACTGTGAGGTACTGTGAAAAACAAACAAGCAAACAAACAAACACAAAAAAACTTCTTCCACACTCTAAATAACTAGGTTACAGAGGGAAGTTGGAATGTGTTCTGGTAGTGGGTGTATTTGGTTTAGTTCAGTGTGTGCAAGGAAAGGCAAGCCTCCACAGCCATTTAAACATTTTCCTCCTCAACGATGGGTACACAGATAGCCGAGCTCCTGGACTAAGTTTGAGGCATTTTATAAATAATATGCATGTGTCTGCTAAGCGCATATATATATTTAGTCAACTTTTGCTTATTTTCTCCTGAGGCTGGTCTTGTGCGGTTACTTATGTGGTATGATTTCTGAGGTGTCAGAAAGAGTTTCTACCTCAGCCACCCAAAAATATCTCTTGGGTTGGCCCACCACAGAACCTAAAATCTCATCTTCCAACATTTGATTTAATCACCAAAAGCAGCTGTTAAAAAACAAATATTATATTGGGATATTGAGCAGATATAATAAAGACTGTGTAAAACAGAAAAGATTATGGTGAAATTGATTCTAATGTTAAGTTTTAAAAGAAGAAGGCCAGGGGTGCCTGCGTGGCTCAGTTAGTTGAGTTTCTGTCTTCAGCTCAGGTCATGATCTCACAGTTGGTGAGTTTGAGCCCTGCATCAGGCTCTGTACTGAAAGCTGAGAGCCTGGAACCTTCTTTGGATTCTGTATCTCCCTCTCTCTCTGCCCCTCCCCTGCTCTCTCTCTGTCTCTCTCTCTTTCTCAAAAATAAATGAACTTTAAACAAATTTTTAAAAATTAAAAACTAAAAGAAGAATGCAAATTGGCATACACAGTCTGGATCAGATGTTATACTTAAAATGTCATGGGGTCAGAACCAGCATATGACTCACCTCATGAATATGAACCTGTAGTAACAGAAACCCAGCATTGTTAGTCAGGTTTTGTTCTCATTATTTGTTCCTCCTCATGAGTGCCTTCCACAGTTTCTCATCTTCAGATCCCACTCTCTTTACAGTGTATTTCACACCTTCTTTGCTGACCACCGGAGGCTCCAGGTGACCTGGAAATCAACCATGCTGGGGCCCAAATCCCTACCGCCTGGAAAATTCACAGAGCCTGACATCTTTTAGAAAGGATCTTTTTCTAAAAGGAGCTTTTAGAAGAACTACCCAATTTTCCCTTGGTAACAAACTGCCAAACCAAGCCCATTTTCACAGATGGTGGAGGACTTAGCAGCCTCCTGTATTGCTTTGAAGTTCAAGAATGAAATTCTGAAGGCCCAAGTGCAGTGGCCAATGGAACAAAATGTTGTCTTATAGGCTCAGATCCCAGAGCTCCAGAAGCCCTGAACAACCAAGGAGGTTCAACCACTCCAGAATCCTTCAGAGACCCAGGATCCTAGGAACCCCCAGAACCCCTGGATCTCCCAACAGTCTGAGAGCACCAAGAATTACCAGGAGTTGAGGATCCCTCATATCTCAGAGAGCCCCAGAAGCTCCCAGCCTGGGAGCCCCTAGCTTCCCAGGAGCATCAGAAAACACCAGTGGTACAGGAGACAAAAGAAGACTTTGGAACCCTCAGCAGCCCCAGAGTCCCTGGAGCTTCCAGGAACTCATGAGTCCCAGGCACCTTCAGTGGTCTATGAGCTCTCAGCAGCCTGAAATTCCAAAATCTCCTACAGGTCAAAAAGCTCCAGAAGCATCCAATGGCCCAGGAGGCCTACAAAGCCCTAGAAGTTAAGAAGGCCCAGGAGCTCCCAGATACCTGGGATGTCCCAGTGGCCCAGAAGGCCCAGAATTCAGAGCACCAAGATCTTCCAAGTTCCAGGAGCCCCAGGAGGTACCAGGAAACCGCAACGCACCTGGAACCCCTAAGCTTCCAACTCTCCAGGAGTTACTGGAACCTAGAGTGCTCCATGAGCCCCTGGATCCTTTAGATGCCCAAGAATTCCTAGAGCCCTCCGCACTCCAGGAGTCCCTAAAGTGTCTAATAGCTGCTTTGACATCAGCAGGTTCAGAGTTCCCACAGTCACCCAGTGAGCTAGAGGCTGAAGCTTTCTCCCTAGAATACTGTTTAGCCTTCAATGGAGATGTCCAGAAGCTTTCTGAGTTCCTGGTTCAATTGAATAGTTACATGAGAGTCAGTTACATGTAACCTACTGAAGCATCTGTGATGAGCTTTGTTGGCAAGTGCTTCTCAGATGAGGCAGGGATGTGATTTCAGCCCTTACTAGATATACAAAGCCCCCTGCTGGAGCAATTTGAAAATCTCATACAGTGCTCCAGGATACTTTTGACAATCCAGAAAACATGGAATATGTCAGTCACTGCATCCATCAGCTCTGCCAAAGGGAGGATCCTGCACATCAGTATGTGATCCACTTCCATCTCATTGCTCAAGAGCTAAACTGGAATGAAAGCACTCTCTGCATACAATTTCAGGAAGGGCTTGACAGTTCTATACCAGATGAACTGTCTCACACAAGCCCAGCCACTGTCCTATCTACTCTGATCACTTAATGCCTAGAAGATAAGCTAAACTGTAAGCCTGATCCAAATCCACAAGGATCAAGGCACTCTGAGGAGAGACCTGGGCCTGAAACCTCACTAGCTGAAAACCAGCCTGTGCAACCTTCAAGCAATTGCACACCTCAGTGAAGCTGAACAGGCCCACTGCTGTGAAGCCTACTTGTGCCTCTGCTGTGGTCATCCTTGTCATGTTGCCATAGATTGTCCTGTCAAGCTTCATCATGCACAGCAGGCAGGAAACATTTGAGGCCCAGCAGTAAGGGGGAACCCCAGTGGGCCAATCTACAAATATGCATCCCCCTCACTTCCAATATCCATGTCTCATACCCTATGGCTTACTGTTGAAATCCTACTGGGAAGACGACAGTTCTTTGAGCAAGCAATGGTGGATTCAGGCTGCTACAGAAACAGCATTGACCATTTTGTGGTTCTTAGAGAGAAGCTGCCCATCTGCAATATCTTCCTTCTGATGCTTGAAATGGTAAATGAGCGTCCACTGATTAATGGACCCATAACCAAGGAAACACCAACTATGGAAGTTAAAATTTTAAACCATGTTGAAGAGCTCCAGTTTGCCATTATTCATGTGCCATGGTACCCTCTGATTCTTGGAACTCACTGGCTTGAAACACATGATCCAAATACTGAGTGGAGTGCATTGTGTCCTTTCCATCCCATTATTGTCACTACAATTGCTTCAGACACAGGTGGCATAGAAGATGTCATGATGAAATAAGTGCTGAATAGATCTTGTGTCCTAGTGACTGCTCCTAATGACCTGTCTTCTGATACCTCAGTTGTCATCAGCATTTGCTGCTCTCAGAATCTTCCACTGAGTCTCTAAGAATGAAATAAGGTACTTGTACAATGACACTGCCTCTCTGATCATGTAATGATCTCACATCAGGCAATAAACCTGATGACTTTGAGCTGTGTTTTTTTTTCACCAACTCTGCATGCCCCCACCTTGAACCCTGTGTTAATGTGGGGCTGTTTTAATTATAATTGATGTTAACAATATGCATGAAAATAAATATTAGAAACTAACATTGAAAAAGTGTAATTGTTAGCCTGACTTGACTTTTTATCAAGATTTTCTTTAGCACAACAATTGCAACATTTTCTCAATGAAGAAAATAAAATTGCAAGTGATATTTTTTAAAAACACAATAAACATTGACAATTTCTAATGCTGTTTGAATTATTTCATGGCTTAGCTGAGGGAAGAGGAAAGGGACAAGTAAATTGGGAGACAGGGGATTGGAAAAGGCTTAACGTTTGGGTGAGGTTCTGAATATTGCAGGAATAGTCAGATCAGTGGGTGATGGGGTAGGGGACAATGGAGAGAGTAGGGGAATAGTTGTGGTAAATGGAAATTTGTTAAGGTATGGAGGGTTTAGGGGAAAGGTAGAGGGAAGTTGAGAAGAGGGTTTAGGGAAGATTGGGAGGAAAAGTTGGAAAGGTTTCAGTTGAGAGCTAGGTGGTGCTGAGGGCAGGGGTGACAGGAAGGGAAAATTCCTACAAAAATAAAGGGGGCATAAACAGAGATATTGAGCAGCTTTTAAAGAAATTTTTTGGACTTCATAAGTTAACCAAACAAAAGCACTGAAGAAGGTAGTGAAGCCCCTCAGTGACCAAAATTTCTCAGTAAAGTGACAAGTTCTTATTCTCTGCGCCAGGGAAATTTGCCCTAGGGCTCAAGACTGTTAATCTCTTTTTGCTGATGCATAGACATGAGGTGGCAGGGATCAACTTTCAACACATGCAGTTCATTAGTAGCCAACTATACCTCTCTACATATACAGGTTGCTCTGCCCTGCTAACCATGCTGCTTGCATGACACACAGAGAGCCAAGTCAATGAAAGGAACTTATGTTCTTATGGGCCTGAGAGGAGGTAGTGTCCTAACTTAAAATCACACAAACATACACATTCCCACAAACTACAGGGTGAGGGGAATCCAGGGTGGGAGCTTTAGGTAAGATATAAAAAAAAATGATCAAAGTAAACTCTAATGCTTTTCCTCTGTGTTTTCAACATTCCTTTGAAAGTCTCTTTCTAAGGCCACTTGAAGGAGATTCTGACTTACTTAGACAAATAATCAAATACATAGTCATAACCCTAGAATGAGATAAATGAGGAGCCTACCATTCATTGAGCCCCTAATATGTTCCAGCTACAATATTAGGCATATCATACACATTAACTTATGCCCCAGAATAACCCAGTGAAGAAAGTATGTTTGCTCTTATTTTATCAATGAGCAAATAGAGTCCCAACAAGGCCAGTTCACTTGCCTAAAGTCACAAAGTTAGTAAGTGGCAGAGACCTGTTGGGTCTTCATAGCCTGTGCCCTTTTTCCTACAGCATGCCAGTCTTCCTAATGTGGAGGTGTAAGGGCCAAATAAGATTGTTGCAGCAGAGAGCTAATTGAGATAAACCTAAAAAGGTAGGGTGGGGCTTAGAATAAAAATTTCAGGGACCATTTGGGTAGTAGTTATGTTTCTCCTGTTCCCTTGATCTCACCCCCAATCCCCTCACCACCCCATTAACTCCCAAACTTCTTATTTCATCTCTTGGAAGATCTCCTTTTGTTAAACTAATGACACAACTGAATGTTCATTTCACACAGTTAGCATAGATAATAAAATGTGTGACAGTAACAAATAAGCCAAACTGAAACTCTGTACAAGATGATAAAATTAACAGTAATAACTACCATCTAATGAGCACTTGGGTTTTGCCAGACATTGGACTAAGTGATTCGGGTTTTTTCAAATGGCTGCAAGGTAGATATTATTGGCCTCTTTATATAAATCAAAGAAGTGAAACCCACTGAGATGTCACTTGCCAAAGGTCACACTGCTAGGAATTAGTGGATTCTAAAAACAAACCCTGATCTGTCTCATTTCAAAGCTGGAATTCTAGCCAATACACAGCACTACTTCTCAGGCTAAGTAAACTTTACTCTTTATTAACCACTTTAACAATATTCACTAGACATGATTTCTATTACTTTAGAAAAAAGATATTAATTTGTTAGTGCATTTATTTATTCACTTAGCAAGCATAGCTGAATGCTTGTAGTGTGCCAGACACAGGCATCGAGGAAAAGGAAGAGAGGCACAAAGATGCCTTATGTATATGACTCACAGTTCTTGCTCTGACCACAGTTAACAGGGGAAGCTGTTGTGCAATATAGCACTTCTGGTATACAGAAGAGAGCACTAATTTTGCTGTGAACTAAAAAGTGTGTTTTGAGCTGGGTCTTGAAGGAATCTCATTGAAAACAAAAGGGAGAGCATGTTTTTCTAGACTGAATAAAGTGCTCACCAAAAAACAAGTTGGAAGGAAAAATAATAATGTCATTAGAAAAGATAGCTCATTTCACTGGAGAGTAGGGATATGTGTACATATGTACAGGGTGAGTGGTGGGTGCCAGTGGGGAGATGACACTTAACAAGAAAGCTGGAAGTCTCAGGTAAAAGACCTATCTACCTGGATAAAGCATTTAAACTTTATCCTATGGGCAATTTGAAATCTTTTTTTTTCCTGTCTTTCCCCCCCCCCCCATTAGATTTGTGGTTTTTTATTTTCCTTTCTTGTGGAAAAGTAATACACATTCATTGTAACAAATTCATATATATCAGAAGTTTATAACATAAAAATAATATGTCCCTTAACTCACAAATTAGAATTTAAATAGAAAGAAACATGACTCATATATATTTTAGAAATTTCATAGCAATGTAGAAAATAAAAGGCAAAGTGATAAAGTACCCCCATTATTTTTTACTTTCTAAGATTTTATGAAGATGGGCTCAAACCATCAAAGACAAAGAATTAGAAATAAATTAAGTCTAATTTTCCTCAAATATTTACGTTGAGTCCTTAGTATGAGCAAGACATTGAAGTATATACACACATATGCAGGATATCCCAACCATCAAAAAAATTTATAGTCTAATAATGGATAAAAAGTTCATGAATTATAAGAAACTGCTTTTCCATTTGGGCATTTCAAATTTTAAAGATTTTAAATGGAAAGGATTTTCTAAAAAATATATATTCTGCAATATTGGCACAGATACAAAGAAAATAGTTCCCTGTTTCCCTATTTAGCTAAGTTTTCTAACGTTAAACTTTAATAGAAAAAATAATCCTTATATCTTTTGGTAGCCTCCCTTCCTGGTTTGTTTCCTTAAAAAATATTTCATATTTCATGCTATCAAAGTACACCTGAAGTAGTCATGGTCATTCTATGGAGGAATTTATATATCCTTAAAATAACTGTTTATTTCTAAAGGTGTGTATATTTCTAAAACCATGTCCTTAAAGAACCTGTGTATTTCTAAAAGTATTTTATTGTTGTACTTTTTTAAATGTTTAATTACTTTTGAGAGACAGAGAGAGATAGAGCATGAGAGAGAGGGGGAGGAGCACAGAGAGAGGGAGACACAGAATCTGAAGCAGTCTTGAGGCTCTGAGCTGTCAGCACAGAGTATGATGTGGGGCTTGAACTCACGAAATGTAAGATCATGACCTAGGCCAAGATCAGATGTTCAATTGACAGAGCTACCCAGATGCCCCTAAAAGTTTTTAAAAAGATTTTGTAGTTTATAGAGGGAGGGAGCCAAAACATAAGAGACTCTTAAAACCTGAGAACTGAAGTTTGATGGGGGGTGGGAGAGAGGGGAGGGTGGGTGATGGGTATTGAGGAGGGCACCTGTTGGGATGAGCACTGGGTGTTGCATGGAAACCAGTTTGACAATAAATTTCATATTAAAAAAAATAAAAACATAAATAAATAAATAAATAAATAAATAAATAAATAAATATTTTGTAGGGACAGATGATTTTTTAAAATCCTACTGTAATAAACTTTGACATCTAGCATATTACTAGATATCAAATATTAAATGACAAAAGTAATATAGGGATCAGAGAATTAGAAGTCAGGATTAAGCTTCTGAGTTCATTGCTTACTTGCTGTATGACCTGTTTCATTTTCATTTCACTTTGGCATATATATTTATATTTGGCATATACAGATTTATATTTGTATAAATGCATAAATTCAGGTGCAAGAAACTTATGTCAAAGTGGCCACAAGATTGTTTAATAGGAGACAGACAAATATAACTCCTTGTTTACTGCTAGAAACCAAACCTTTGTGTGAAATCATGAAATTTATTAGGACAGTGAGTGGGTACGAAAACTTATACCTATCTGTTCTTTCCCTCATCCCTACCTCTCATTTCTGAACTGCAAGAGACTGAGCCCCCTTCGTCTTTCATGAGTCCATCACTAGGGAGTGTTTATTTGAAGGTTAATTTTGTTGCATTGGGTACTTCCTTTCTAACTTGCTATTATTTTGTAACACATATACTGACCCTTTTCCCTTCTCTCTGTACCCTGGGAAAATACAATGAAAAAATAAAAACTTATTGATTAAAAAATAAAAATACTGGAACATATTAATAGTTTTCCATTCAAAATTGTTCATTCTTAAGTGTGATTTTATTTTGCCTTGTCCCTAATTGGTCTCTTTCTCATTATTTCAGACACAAGTACAATTTTACAATGAAAGTCAGTGTTAAAAATAAGTTGAAATATGGAAATTCTCTTTGGCATTTACTTTTGGGGAATGCCTTTAAATAATGTTGGAGTTCAGCTGCCTTGTTTCTAATAACCATAAGAGCTTCACTGGCAATACAGCTGGTTCATTCGTTGCTTATTATGTGGTATTTGTGGTATAACTGACAGGAAAAAGCAATGTGAAAGGCTAAGAAAAACAGTGAGCTCAGGTGTAGAGTTTTAGACATTCTGTTCTGTGTGGTTGTAAAATTTCATGCTTTCTTTTTCCCATGCAAATTTTAGGTTACCAGATATCCTGTGTACATATGACTGTTCTGTGTTGCTGTGTAATATCCCATTTTCATCTATATCAGAATACATAATGGTTCTCTCATTTGAGCCAAGTCAGGCACATTTTGACTACTGTTAGCATTTGTTCCCCACCCCCACTATCAACCTGATTGGAATATGTCACACATTTTCCAAACTAAAACACTTCACCAAACTTTCTCACATATTTGAATTATTTTGAGGCAGAATAATAACCAAAGTAATGGCCCTGTTAATCATATTAAATGATGATGGTAGTTGTTTCCTGTAGACATTATGACTTACTCAGAGGCCAGTCAAGTTTGACCTTTTAACTGTCAATTGTTTTACCTAGAAATTATAGAAATAAATTCAAAATGGAAAATATGACAGTTTTATGAGTTTTACTTTTTAATTTAATTTTCTTTTGGTGGGGACATGAAAATTAGTCTGTTCAGACTTGTTTTCTTTAGTTTGAGCTAAATAGATGAAGAAATAAGCTCAGGCCAATTTTAGAAAATTATCACTTAGGTGATATACCTCAGGAAAGAGGTAGCATTTTAAATAATGTAGGAGGAAGAGGGAAGATGGCAGCGTAGGAGGACGCTGGGCTCACTGCGTGTCCTGCTGATCACTTAGATTCCACCTACACCTGCCTAAATAACCCAGAAAACCGCCAGAGGATTAGCAGAATGGAGTCTCTGGAGCCAAGCGCAGACGAGAGGCCCACTGAAGTAGGAAGGGCGGCAAGGCAGTGCGCGCTTCACGGACTGGCGGGAGGGAGCCGGGGGGAGGGAGCCGGGGCGGAGGGGCGGCTAGCCGGCCAAGCAGAGCCCCAGAGTCTGGCTGGCAAAAGCGGAGGAGCCTGACGGACTGTGTTCCAGCAGCAAGCAGGACTTAGCATCTGGGAGGTCATAAGTTGACACCTCTGCTCAAAAAGCGGGAAGGCTGGAGGACAAAGGGAGGGAGAGCTGCTGAGCCCCCTGATGACACAGCTCAGTTTGGTGGGGAACAAAGGTGCTCCCCAGCGCCATCTCCCCCGCCCATTCCCCAGCCAAAATCCCAAAGGGAACCAGTTCCTGCCAGGGCACTTGATCGCTCCCCGCAAACACCCAACGCTGTACTTCTGTGGAGCCAAAACTCTGCCAGCAGATCTGACTCCCTCCTGCTGCCACAGGGCCCCTCCTGAATTGGATCACCTAAGGAGAAGGGAGCTAAGCCTGCCCCTCCTGCCCCCGTGCACCTTGCCTACCCACCCCAGCTAATACGCCAGATCACCAGCATCACAAGCCTGGCAATGTGCAAGTAGCCCAGACGGGCCACGCCACCCCACAGTGAATCCCGCCCCTAGGAGAGGGGAAGAGAAGGCACACACCAGTCTGACTGTGGCCCCATCAGTGGGCTGGAGGCAGACACCAGGTCTGACTGTGGCCCCGCCCACCAACTCCAGTTATACACCACAGCACAGGGGAAGTGCCCTGCAGGTCCAGACCACTCCAGGGACTATCCAAAATGACCAAACAGAAGAATTCCCCTCAGAAGAATCTCCAGGAAATAACAACAGCCAATGAACTGATCAAAAAGGATTTAAATAATATAACAGAAAGTGAATTTAGAATAATAGTCATAAAATTAATTGCTGGGCTTGAAAACAGTATAGAGGACAACAAAGAATCTCTTGCTACAGAGATCAAGGGACTAAGGAACAGTCAGGAGGAGCTGAAAAGCGCTTTAAACGAAATGCAAAACAAAATGGAAACCACCACAGCTCGGCTTGAAGAGGCAGAGGAGAGAATAGGTGAACTAGAAGATAAAGTTATGGAAAAAGAGGAAGCTGAGAAAAAGAGAGATAAAAAAATCCAGGAGTATGAGGGGAAAATTAGAGAACTAAGTGATACACTAAAAAGAAATAATATACACATAATTGGTATCCCAGAGGAGAAAGAGAGAGGGAAAGGTGCTGAAGGGGTACTTGAAGAAATTACAGCTCAGAACTTCCCTAAACTGGGGAAGGAAAAAGGCATTGAAATCCAAGAGGCACAGAGAACTCGCTTCAGACATAACTTGAATTGATCTTCTGCACGACATATCATAGTGAAACTGGCAAAATACAAGGATAAAGAGAAAATTCTGAAAGCAGCAAGGGATGAACGTGCCCCCACGTATAAGAGGGACCTACAAGACTCGTGACTGATCTCTCTTTTGAAACTTGGCAGGCCAGAAAGGATTGGCACGATATCTTCAATGTGCTAAACAGGAAAAATGTGCAGCTGAGAATCCTTTATTCAACAAGTCTGTCATTTAGAATAGAAGGAGAGATAAAGGTCTTCCCAAACAAACAAAAACTGAAGGAATTTGTCACCACTAAACCAGCCCTACAAGAGATCCTAAGGGGGACCCTGTGAGACAAAGTACCAGAGACATCATTACAATCATAAAACATACAGACATCACAATGAATCTAAACCCGTATCTTTCTATAATAACACTGAATGTAAATGGATTAAATGCGCCAACCAAAAGACATAGGGTATCAGAATGGATAAAAAAACAAGACCCATCTATTTGCTGTCTACAAGAGACTCATTTTAGACCTGAGGACACCTTTAGATTGAGAGTGAGGGGATGGAGAACTATTTATCATGCTACTGGAATCCAAAAGAAAGCTGGAGTAGCCATACTTATATCAGACAAACTAGACTTTAAATTAAAGGCTGAAACAAGAGATGAAGACGGGCATTATATAAAAATTACAGGGTCTATCCATCAGGAAGAGCTAACAATTATAATGTCTATGTGCCGAATACTGGAGCCCCCAAATATATAAAACAATTACTCATAAACATAAGCAACCTTATTGATAAGAATGTGGTAACTGCAGGGGACTTTAACACCCCACTTACAGAAATGGATAGATCATCTAGACACACGGTCAATAAAGAAACAAGGGCCCTGAATGACACATTGGATCAGATGGACTTGACAGATATATTTAGAACTCTGTATCCCAAAGCAACAGAATATGCTTTCTTCTCGAGTGCACATGGAACATTCTCCAAGATAGATCATATACTGGGTCACACAACAGCCCTTCATAAGTTTACAAGAATTGAAATTATACCATGCATATTTTCAGACCACAATGCGATGAAACTTGAAATCAACCACAGGAAAAAGTCTGGAAAACCTCCAAAAGCATGGAGGTTAGAGAACACCCTACTAACGAATGAGTGGGTCAACCAGGCAATTAAAGAAGAAGTTTAAAAATATATGGAAACAAATGAAAATGAAAATACAACAATCCAAACGCTTTGGGATGCAGCGAAGTCCTGAGAGGAAAATACATTGCAATCCAGGCCTATCTCAAGAAACAAGAAAAGTCCCAAATACAAAATCTAACACCACACCGAAAGGAAATAGAAGCAGAACAGCAAAGGCAGCCTAATCCCACCAGAAGAAGAGAAATAATAAAGATCAGAGCAGAAATAAACAATATAGAATCTAAAAAAACGGTAGAGCAGATCAACGAAACCAAGAGTTGGTTTTTTGAAAAAATAAACAAAATTGACAAACCTCTAGCCAGGCTTCTCAAAAAGAAAAGGGAGATGACCCAAATAGATAAAATCATGAATGAAAATGGAATGATTACAACCAATCCCTCAGAGATACAAACAATTATCAGGGAATACTATGAAAAATTATATGCCAACAAATTGGACAACCTGGAAGAAATGGAAAAATTCCTAAACAACCACACTCTTCCAAAACTCAACCAGGAGGAAATAGAGAGCTTGAACAGACTCATAATCAGCGAAGAAATCGAATCAGTTATCAAAAATCTCCCAACAAGTAAGAGTGCAGGACCAGATGGCTTCCCAGGGGAGTTCTACCAGATGTTTAAAGCAGAGATAATACCTATCCTTCTCAAGCTATTCCAAGAAATAGAAAGGGAAGGAAAACTTCCAGGCTCATTCTATGAAGCCAGTATTACTTTGATTCCTAAACCAGACAGAGACCCAGTAAAAATGAGAACTACAGGCCAATATCCCTGATGAATATGGATGCAAAACTTCTCAATAAGATACTAGCAAATCGAATTCAATGGCATATAAAAAGAATTATTCACCATGATCAAGTGGGATTCATTCCTGGGATGCAGGGCTGGTTCAACATTCGCAAATCAATCAACGTGATACATCACATTAACAAAAAAAAAGAGAAGATCCATATGATCCTGTCAATCGATGCAGAAAAAGCATTTGACAAAATCCAACACCCTTTCTTAATAAAAACCCTTGAGAAAGTCGGGATAGAAGGAACATACTTAAACATCATAAAACCCATTTATGAAAAGCCCACAGCTAACATCATCCTCAATGGGGAAAAACTGAGAGCTTTTTCCCTGAGATCAGGAACACGACAAGGATGCCCACTCTCACCGCTGTTGTTTACCATAGTGCTGGAAGTTCTAGCATCAGCAATCAGACAACAAAAGGAAATCAAAGGCATCAAAATTGGCAAAGATGAAGTCAATCTTTCGCTTTTCAGATGACATGATATTATACATGGAAAATCCGATAGACTCCACCAAAAGTCTGCTAGAACTGATACAGGAATTCAGCAAAGTTGCAGGATACAAAATCAATGTACAGAAATCAGTTGCATTCTTATACACTAACAATGAAGCAACAGAAAGACAAATAAAGAAACTGATCCCATTCACAATTGCACCAAGAAGCATAAAATACCTAGGAATAAATCTAACCAAAGATGTAAAAGATCTGTATGCTGAAAACTATAGAAAGCTTATGAAGGTAATTGAAGAAGATATAAAGAAATGGAAAGACATTCCCTGCTCATGGATTGGAAGAATAAATATTGTCAAAATGTCAATACTACCCAAAGCTACCTACACATTCAATGCAATCCCAATCAAAATTGCACCAGCATTCTTCTCGAAACTAGAACAAGCCATCCTAAAATTCATATGGAACCACAAAAGGCCCCGAATAGCCAAAGTAATTTTGAAGAAGACCAAAGCAGGAGGCATCACAATCCCAGACTTTAGCCTCTACTACAAAGCTGTCATCATCAAGACAGCATGGTATTGGCACAAAAACAAACACATAGACCAATGGAATAGAATAGAAACCCCAGAACTAGACCCACAAACGTATGGCCAACTCATCTTTGACAAAGCAGGAAAGAACATCCACTGGAAAAAAGACAGTCTCTTTAACAAATGTTGCTGGGAAAACTGGACAGCAACATGCAGAAGGTTGAAACTAGACCACTTTCTCACACCATTCACAAAAACAAACTCAGAGTGGATAAAGGACCTGAATGTGAGACAGAAAACTATCAAAACCTTAGAGGAGAAAGCGGGAAAAGACCTCTCTGACCTCAGCCGTAGTAATCTCTTACTCGACACAGCCCCAAAGGCAAGGGAATTAAAAGCAAAAGTGAATTACTGGGACCTTATGAAGTTAAAAAGCTTCTGCACAGCAAAGGAAACAACCAACAAAACTAAAAGGCAACCAACGGAATGGAAAAAGATATTTGCAAATGACATATCGGACAAAGGGCTAGTATCCAAAATCTATAAAGAGCTCACCAAACTCCACACCCGAAAAACAAATTACCCCAGTGAAGAAATGGGCAGAAAACATGAATAGACACTTCTCTAAAGAAGACATCCGGATGGCCAACAGGCACATGAAAAGATGCTCAACGTCACTCCTTATCAGGGAAATACAAATCAAAACCACACTCAGATATCACCTCACGCCAGTCAGAGTGGCCAAAATGAACAAATCAGGGGACTATAGATGCTGGAGAGGATGTGGAGAAACGGGAAACCTCTTGCACTGTTGGTGGGGATGCAAATTGGTGCAGCCGCTCTGGAAAGCAGTGTGGAGGTTCCTCAGAAAATTAAAAATAGACCTACCCTCTGACCCAGCAATAGCACTGCTAGGAATTTATCCAAGGGATACAGGAGTACTGATGCATAGGGGCACTTGTACCCCAATGTTTATAGCAGCACTCTCAACAATAGCCAAATTGTGGAAAGAGCCTAAATGTCCATCAACTGATGAATGGATAAAGAAATTGTGGTTTATATACACAATGTAATACTACGTGGTAATGACAAAGAATGAAATATGGCCTTTTGTAGCAACGTGGATGGAACTGGAGAGTGTGATGCTAAGTGAAATAAGCCATACAGAGAAAGACAGATACCATATGGTTTCACTCTTATGTGGATCCTGAGAAACTTAACAGAAACCCATGGGGGAGGGGAAGGAAAAAAAAAAAAAGAGGTTAGAATGGGAGAGAGCCAAAGCATAAGAGACTGTTAAAAACTGAGAACAAATTGAGGGTTGATGGGGGGTGGGAGGGATGGGAGGGTGGATGATTGGTATTGAGGAGGGCACCTTTTGGGATGAGCACTGGGTGTTGTATGGAAACCAATTTGACAATAAATTTCATATATTAAAAAATAAATAAATAAATAAATAAATAAAATAATTAAATAATGTAACATTCTGATAAATAGAGTGCTTACGTATATTACATATATATGTATTATATAATACATATATATGAAAAATATAAATCTTTATATGCCAAATATAAATATATATGCCAAAGTTGTTATTTCTATTTTCAAATAATTTGATTATAATTATACCAAGGCTACTTAGTAAAACAATTATATGAAACTTTATTGGATCTTGCTTTGATTGACAATATAGAATACCTGATGGATAACAAATACTTACCAGAGGTTTTTGATTTAAATTAATTCAATTTAATTTAAACAGGTATTTTATTTATTTTTTCATTATTAAATATGCGCTTATTACTATGAGCTAAATTCTTATTCGTTTATTTTCTAATGGCATTTTCTTTTGTATATGGTCTTTTGTACATCCATTTATTGAGGTAGATCTTATTGTCTTAACAATGTTATGTACTCCTTATAACTAATATTAACTTTTGTCATATTTATTAAAATTATTGTTCTGTTGATTGCTTTACTTTATTTAATTTTTTTTTCATTTGAGTAGAGCTGACACACAATAATACATTAGTTTCAGGTGTACAACATAGTAATTCAACTTCTCTGTACCTTATGCTATTTTCACCACAAGCATAGCTACCTTACAACAGTATAAAATTATCATTGACTATATTCCCTATGCTGTGCCTTTTATTCCTATGACTGATTCGTTCCCTAACTGGAAGCTTGGAGCAGGCATTTTAGTACCATGAAGGTCTTTGGGGTCATCGTTACAAACATAAGATATTATAATATTTTTATTTAACCAACATTTTTAACTTTCATGATGGTTTTTTAACATGAGTTTTTTTTTCATTTGATACTTCCTCTAACTTCATTGGGTAGATAAAGCAAGTATTATTATTCCCATTTCATAAATGAAATGGGTGAAATAGGTGAAACTTTTAACTTCTTGAGTGACTTGGATATACATTCATCTTCTCTTTCTTAGTCACCTGACCCTACTTTCTGCATGGAAACACCCCACTCACTGATTCTGCTTCTCTCAACCCTAAGATTAGAGATTAACATAGGTTTGGTCCATCCAAATACAAGTGTATTAGTATAAATCACATAAAGGAATGGTTTTGACACCAGACACTGGGAACAAGGGATGGAGTGTTGTTAGCTTCTTCAGGATTTTTGCACTAATTACTTAAGAGTGGTGGGAAGATACCCCACAAATCAAATATGTATGTGTAAGGGCTTTTATTGGGAAGGGGAATGGAAGAGAGGATATGGTAGGAGTCAAGTTTTTAGGACAGAAGATCTGGCCCAAAATAGGAAAGAGGAGAATGGGAACACATAAGAAAGGATGGCTCAAGACGTCCACACTTCAAGAGGGGTCACCAAGCTGTGTTTCAGATTCTTTTCCTGGTGCAGAACTTTTTGTTAAAGATGATTTAGCTATTTTTCTCAATACAAAAAGAAGTTTGTAAATGATAAAATCCCAAAATAACATGGAAAAAAACCAACACATTATATTTACACAAATCAGGCCACCTAGCAATCTTACCTAACAATCAGACATTAATGAAGTCTTGCAAAACTCAGACAAATACAATAACTAGAAGGGGGCAGCAATTGGGAGAGGAAAGAACACAAGATCAGACACCCATTACCCAGTGTGTTCTATTGCATTTGCCCTGTTTCAATAGAGGAAGGTAGGTTTGTGGTGATCTCACAGCATGTAAATAAAACCTTATTTTCTCCTTTAGCTACCACTACACTAATCACTGATGCAGCAGGGCAGAACACTAGCTCTGGGCACCACAAAGAAGACATGGTTTAAGATATCTCTGGAAGCCAAGAAAAGCCCAGAATTTATACAGGTTAATAAATTTAGTCTTTCTTCAAGCACCCATGCCTGGGAAGCTCAAGATGGGTGCAGATGTATTGTTCTTAAACCTATCCTTATCAACTCATTTTTTTAAACACACACACACACACACACACACACACACACTATTGTGAATGGTAGGCCTAACCCAATCCAGTGAAAGATGGATCTGGTATGTAAAGTGAGTCCTTTGCCTTGGAAGTATAGATCCAGAAAAGGAATCCTTTATTACACCTATGTATCAGTTCTAGCAGAATTTTGGTGGAGTCTATCAGGTTTTCCATGTATAATATTATGTCACCTGCAAAAAGTGAAAGCTTAAATTATCTTTGCCAATTTTGATGCCTTTGATTTCCTTTTGTTGTCTGATTGCTGATGCTAGCACTTCCAACACTATGTTAAACAACTGCAGTGAGAGTGGACATCCCTGTCGTGTTCCTGATCTCAGGGAGAAAGCTCTCAGTTTTTCCCCATTGAGGATTATATTAGCTGTGGGCTTTTTATAAATGGCTTTTATGATGTTTAAGTATGTTCCTTCTATCCCGACTTTCTCAAGGGTTTTTATTAAGAAAGGGTGTTGGATTTTGTCAAAGGCCTTTTCTGCATCGATTGACAGGATCATATGGTTCTTCTCTTTTCTTTTATTAATGTGGTGTATCACATTGATTGATTTGCGAATGTTGAACCAGCCCTGCATCCAAGGAATGAATCCCACTTGATCATGGTGAATAATTCTTTTTGTATGCCGTTGAATTCGATTTGCTAGTATCTTATTGAGAATTTTTGCATCCATATTCATCAGGGATATTGGCTTGTAGTTCTCATTTTTACTGGGTCTCTGTCTGGTTTGGGAATCAAAGTAATACTGGCTTCATAGAATGAGTCTGGAAGTTTTCCTTCCCTTTCTATTTTTTTTTTAGAACAGCTTGAGAAGGATAGGTATTATCTCTGTTTTAAACATCTGGTAGAACTCCCCTGGGAAGCCATCTGGTCCTGGACTCTTATTTGTTGGGAGATTTGTGATGACTGATTCAATTTCTTCGCTGGTTATGGGTCTGTTCAAGCTTTCTATTTCTTCCTGTTTGAGTTTGGAAGTGCGTGGGTGTTTAGGAATTTGTCCATTTCTTCCAAGTTGTCCAGTTTGTTGGCATATAATTTTTCATAGTATTCCCTGATAATTGCTTGTATTTCTGGGGGATTGGTTGTAATAATTCCATTTTCATTCATGATTTTATCTATTTGGGTCATCTCCCTTTTCTTTTTGAGAAGCCTGGCTAGAGGTTTGTCAATTTTGTTTATTTTTTCAAAAAACCAACTCTTGGTTTTATTGATCTGCTCTACAGATTTTTTAGATTCTATATTGTTTATTTCTGCTCTGATGTTTATTATTTCTCTTCTGCTGGGTTTGGGTTGTCTTTGCTGTTCTGCTTCTATTTCCTTTAGGTGTGCTGTTAGATTTTGTATTTGGGATTTTTCTTGTTTCTTGAGACAGGCCTGGATTGTAATGTATTTTCCTCTCAGGACTGTCTTCACTGCATCCCAAAGCTTTTGGATTGTTGTCTTTTCATTTTCATTTGTTTCCATATATTTTTTTAATTTCTTCTCTAATTGCCTGGTTGACTAATTAATTCTTTAGTAGGGTGTTCTTTAACTTCCATGCTTTTGGAGGTTTTCCAGACCTTTTCTTTAAGTTGATTTCAAGCTTCATCGCATTGTGGTCTGAAAGTATGCATGGTATGATCTCAATTCTGGTAAACTTATGAAGGGCTGTTTTGTGACCCACTATGTGATCTATCTTGGAGAAGGTTCCATTTGCACTGGAGAAGAAAGTATATTCTGTTGCTTTGGGATGCAGAGTTCTAAATATATCTGTCAAGTCCATCTGATCCAATGTATCATTCAGGGCCCTTGTTTCTTTATTGATCCTGTGTGTAGATGATCTATCCATTTTTGTAAGTGGAGTGATAAAGTCCCCTGCAATTACCACATTCTTATCAGTAAGGTTGCTTATGTTTGTGAGTAATTGTTTTATATATTTGGGGGGCTCCCGTATTCGGTGCATAGACATTTATAATTGTTTACCTCTTCCTCATGGATAGGCCCTGTGATGATTATATAATGCCCTTCTTCATCTCTTGTTACAGCCTTTAATTTAAAGTCTAGTTTGTCTGATATAAGTATGGCTACTCCAGCTTTCTTTTGACTTCCAGTATCAGGATAGATAGTTCTCCTTAATTAACAGGTGGTAGTGAAAAAATTGCCTTCATGCATCTTAATTTGAGTACAATGGTGTCAAATTTTTTGTATTAGGCCATTTATACTTATTGAGAAGCAAGTTCCCATGCTTGATCAGGGAAACCTTCAAAAAAATCTGAATTTCTACCTCCTGAAATAGCTGGAGAACACAAAATAGCTCCCACTCACCCCGGTTCTACACCTGGATGGTGTGGGATGGCTTCCATTTGACCTTGAATGCCTATAAGTGTCCAAATCTGGTGGCAATAATACCAATATTGTCTGGTCACTATTTTCCTTTAATAATTAATTGCTCAAAGGTAAATCAAGTAGAGAAATCTCAAATGGCGAGATTTATTCCCTAATCTTCAAGCTGCCAATATCTGGGTGAGCCATTTACCAGTGAAATAACAAGTGTATCAGCAAGGGATTTGATGAATGAGTTTGGGAATGTTGCACAACCATGTCTGATCATAATTTAATTATTTGCATCATCCATCATTCCATTTTATGGGAAGAATATTAAATACATTCTACTAATAGAGAACCTTTGCTGATTATAACTTCTTTTGAACATAGCTTCAATTCTTAGCTATAAAAACGAATGGTTTATATGAAGTCTTAAGTAAAGAAGTAACTCCATTCCAGGGTGCCACTAAAGAGAGATTAGGGAAGGGAGGAAGACTTAAGAATTACTCTTCTTGAGTTTTGAATAAAGCATAAATACAACTATTGCAGGTTCATAAAGTAATCTCTTGAAAATCCACTCATTTTCTTCCAGTCAAGCAAGGGATTTCTTGGTGGCCTTCTTCAAATACTTTTTCACCCATACTATCATTCCAAAGCAGATAACTGACTTTCTAGACACCCTTCTCATTTGAGGAACTATGAAACTAATGGGTACCACCACTATGAACAGGCTAGAGGAATAGAGACCTTTGATTATCTGCCTTTCCCATTCTTACCCTGATCAACGATAATCTCAGTCTGGCTGTAGCACTAAAACAGAACTAGGAAAACTTTTTGTATCAAGTGTTATTGATTCAAGTGGTTGGGGGGAATTAAATGGAAGTCAATATACAAGTCAGAATTATATTTACTAATTCAAGTTTTGTGAAGAGTAGTGAGCAAATGTTCAATTCCTCTGCTTTTTAAGTTCAGAAAACAAAGTTTTCTTAAAATAAATGTAAAAATAATAACACAGTTTTATTGAAAGAGAGATATACTTGGATGGAGGAACACAAGGATTGGTGAATGATGAAACAATAAAAAATTGGAATGATAAAACAAAGGACAGAGATAAGCATTTATCTCTCCTTCCCTGGATCAGACCCCCACGCTCCTAAATTCTGTGTCTCATCTGGAAGTCTTCCTGTTCCAACCCCTATGGCATCCTGGATTCCTAGAAATTCCCACCTCAAGCTTTACAAGTTGTTTGATTCCCAGTTCTCCATATTTTTACTGTCTTTACAGTCTTTAAAAGATTATTTCTCTTCCTGCCTTAGCCTCTCTGGTTTCACGAGATAGTTATGCTGTGGTTGCTTGTTTTTTCCCCAAGTTTCTAGTATTTTTTTTTTACTTTCAGCCATCTGTATCCTGAGATTTTAGATAGTTTCCAGGGTTTTCTGAGTTATTAATCTTTAAATTCCACCTCTTATTTTTTCCTACCCCATATCTGTATTTTGTCAATATTCCAGTTTGGATTTTTTTTTCATCTTTCTAAATGATGTTGAATTTAGTGGAATTTCAAAGTTCAAAGAAGCTATGAAGGTCATCAAATTCATTCCACATGTTGAAATTTTAATCTCCCTCAACTCCCTCAATCTCCTCACCCTAAGTGCATCCCTCTGGCTATTAGAAAGGATTTTCTTAGATTTAGCTTATATTTTTCTTTCTGTGTCTTCATTCTTGGGATTACATAGAACAAAACTGTTGTCATTACCCTATGATAACATTTCAGCTCTCTGAATAAATTTACTGTATCCCCCATTCCACTGAAACCTCAAGCCTTCTCCAGATTAAACAGACCAAGTCCCTTTGAGAGTTATGTAATAGACATATTTTAAAAGCCCCACAGAATTATTGTTTTCCTCAAAATAATAATAATAATAATAATAATAATATCATATAGTTTCTGTACACAAAAAGTCCTCTGTCTTGTAGTACTCTATTTACCTAATTGGCATTTAGAATATGATCACTAAATATGCTTAAAATAACTGACATTTTAGTTTTTAGCATAAGTGGGTTTAACAATGGGACAAAAGTTGATGACTGCCATGCTTTCCTTAAATCATTTCTTGATCTCCACATTCTTCCAAGTAGGTTAGATAATCTTAGATTTTTTTCTTCACAGCATTTTCATCACTTTAACATTTTTGTAATTATTTCTTTAATCTCATCTTTCTGAGTAGAGTATAAGCTCCAATAAAGCCAAGAGTAAAGAACAAAGTTCGTTTATACGCAAATGCTAATACAGAGTCTGGCACATAATAGAGCTTTCACATATATTTATTGATAAAAAGCATGAATCAAAGAGTTCTGTTATAGTCCTGGAATTTGAAGAGAACATAGGGCCCTTATTTTTCATATAGGTAACCTGATGTCTATGGAAGTCAAGGAATTTATCCAAGATCACATGACTGTTTGGTGAGATCTGTAATTTTAGATTTTGACATCCTTCCGACTCTACTGTTATCCTACAATTTTAGGTCATGCTCATGTTGTTAATCCAGGGACTGTAGCTATATTAGTTGCTCATATGAATAAAATATTGCCACCAAGAATAATTCCTCTGTCTATTCATTTCCTGAATATCAAAGTGAAAAGATCTACATTTTTCAAAGCATAAAATTGTTGTATTGTACTTTTGGTTTGAATTGAAAATGCACAATGTTCAGATGGGCTATGCCATCCTGTTCACCATGGGATTTTCATAAAGATTAAATAGAAAAAAATAAAATAGATCAACTTAAGTCTCTTGGTTAAAAAGATTCTAAAACTGCTTCTTCCCTAAGATGTCACCACTTTAGACCTACACTGTTCAATATAGCATCTATGAGCCACCATGTGGCTGGTCCAAATTGAGATGTGCTGTAAGTTTAAAACATACACCAGGTTTCTAAGATTTAGTACAAAAACTATAAAATATCTCATTAATAATTTTATACTTTTTTACATAAAAAACAAAAATTTGTATATACAGGGTTAAATAAAGTAATTACAATTAGTATTACTTTTAAAAAACTTTTTATAAGGCTTTTAAAGAATTTTAAATCACGTATGTACCACCCATTCATGATAAAAGTACTCAGAAAAATAGGAAAAGAGAGAGACTTTCTCAGCTTGATAAAATACATCTTTATCTCACCCACTGTACAAAAAAACTTACTGGTATCATCATATTTAATGATGAAAGGCTGAATATTTTTCCTCTAAGATCAGGAAGAAGGCAAAGATATGCACCCTGATCACTTTTATTTCACATAACGCTGGAAGATCTATCTGCTGCAATAAGGCAAGGAAAATAAATAAAAGGCAAATTGGAAGAGAAGAAATAAAACTGTGTCTATTTGCAGACATTATTGCCTTTATAGAAATCCCAAGGGGGGCATCTGGGTGGCTCAGCCAGTTAAACATTTGACTTCAGCTCAGGTCATGATCTCATGGTCGGTGAGTTTGAGCCCCGCATCGGGCTCTGTGTGGACAGCTCAGAGCCTGGAGCCTGCTTCCGTTTCTGTGTTTCTGTCTCTCTCTACCCCTCCCCTGCTTGTTCTATGTCTGTCTCTCAAAAATAAACATTTAAAAAACATTTTTTTTAAAAAAGAAAAGAAATCCCAAGGAATCTAAAAAATACTTCTAGCACTAATAAGTGTATTCAGCAAGATCACAGATAGAAGATAAAGAAATGAAAACCAATTACATTCCTATATACTAACAATGAAACTGAAGTTAAAAAGAAAATACCTTAGTGCCGCTTAAGGAATCCACTTCTGAAATCATTGTTGCGCTATATGCTAACTAATTTGGATGTAAATTTTAAAAAATAAAAAATAAAACAAGTTAATAATTAAAAAAAAAGAAACCTCAAAACTTTTTTTAAAATTTTTTTTTCAACGTTTTATTTATTTTTGGGACAGAGAGAGACAGAGAATGAACGGGGGAGGGGCAGAGAGAGAGAGGGAGACACAGAATCGGAAACAGGCTCCAGGCTCTGAGCCATCAGCCCAGAGCCCGACGCGGGGCTCGAACTCACGGACCGCGAGATCATGACCTGGCTGAAGTCGGACGCTTAACCGACTGCGCCACCCAGGCGCCCCTCAAAACATTTTTAAAGAAAAAAAAGTATAACTATATCAAAAAAAAAGAAAAAAAAAGAAAATACCATTTATAATCACTCCAAAGAAAATAAAATGCTCAGGTATACCTTTAACAAAATATGCATGGGAATCAGTAGGCTGAAAATTATAAAATTCTGGTTAAATAAATCAAAGAAGACCTAAATATCATGATCATGAGGTGGAAAACTCAACATAAAAAAAGATATCAATTCTCTCCAAATTGATTTACAGGTTTAAAGCAATTTCTATAAAAGTACCAGCAAGAATTTTTGGAGACATGGACAAGTTTATTCTAAAATTTATAGGATGTGGAATTTAAGAAGTAAAACAAACAAGCAAAAGAAAAGAGAGAGAGAGAAACCAAGAAACAGACTCTTAACTATAAAGAAACAAACAGATGTGAGGTGGGTGGGGGTATGAGTGAAACAGGTGATGGAAATTAAGGAATACCTTTATCGTGATGATCACTGGGTGATCTGTAGAATTGTTGAATCACCATATTGAACACCTGAAACTAATATAACACTGTATGTTAACTATACTGGAATTGTAATAAAAAAAGAAAATTGGATGTTTTCGAATATTACAATATGGTAGCTTTGGAAAGCAGATTGTCTCCCTTTTCTTTCTTTCTTCTTTCTTTCTTTCTTTCTTTCTTTCTTTCTTCTTTCACTAATTATTGTTGATCATAGGTTTGTTTTTCTATTCTTTTAGTAAAGACTATATGTTTGATCATGCATGTCCATTGAACTATCCATTCCACTAGTTAAATGGTCAGCTAGTGAGGGCGCCTGGGTGGTTCAGTTGGTTGGGCTACCAACTCCGGCTCAGGTCATGATCTCATGGTTCGTGAGTTTCAGCCCCGAGTCGGGCTCTGTGCTGACAGCTCAGAGCCTGGAGCCTACTTCAGATTCTGTGTCTCCCCTCTCTCTACCCCTCCCGTGCTCACGCTCTGTGTCTTTCTGTTTCTCAATAATAAATAAAACGTTAAGAATAATAAATAAGTAGGGGCGCCTGGGTGGCTCAGTCGGTTGAGCGTCTGACTTCGGCCCAGGTCATGATCTCTCTGTCTGTGGGTTTGAGCCCTGCATCAGGCTCTGTGCTGACAGCTCGGAGCCCAGAGCCTGTTTCGGATTCTGTGTCTCCCTGTCTCTCTGACCCTCCCCTGTTCATGCTCTGTCTCTCTGTCTCAAAAATAAATAAACATTAAATAAATAAATAAATAAATAAATAAATGGTTAGCTAGTGATTTGTACAAGTCTCCTCAAATGCCAGTGCCCCCAATGTATAATTACTGACATGTTTAATATAATTGCTTTTAGAAATCATTTAAGAAAACAAATATCCATTTATATTGCCTTATAGTGACATAATAACTTTTAATTGTGCTCTTGGTTTTTTTTTTAATGTGCATTTATATTATTATATGAGCTCATTGGATTTCAATCTGAAGAACATTGTTTACTATTACTTGTAAGGTGGGTCTTCTAGCAAAAGATTATCTCAGTTTTTATTTATCTTGAGTGACTTCATTTTACCTTTATTTTAGTAGTTGATGTTAAAAGACTGCTTCCCCATGAGATGTGACAATTGACAGAAGTGCTCTCTTACACCACACCCAAGGAAGGGACTCTTGGGTCTTGGCCCTGGAGGATGAGGGGAGAAGGTGACAAATAAAATCTTTTGGAGTGACATGAACTGGGAGTCATCAAACAGGACACAAATCAGAGGAACACGTTTTCCTATGTATGATGCAGTGCACATGCATGAAGTCCTGGAAGATGCAGCCAAATAGAATCCTCTCTGACATGAGGGTGGGTGGGCAGTAACTTGGGTCTATACCTGGTGGAGGAGTGAGCAGAGATAATTTGGGCAGCAGGTACAAAGGAACCCCACAATTCTGGAGCCCCAACTGTCTTAGCAACCCCAACTGTCACCCTCCTGCTAGTACTTCCTCCTGGAACACTGTCTTTGTCATTCCCATGGGGATCCTCTCACCCTTAGTTTGAAATAATCAACTTCAGTTGAGTTAAATTTAGTGTTTTTTTCTTAGAGTCTACACTTTTCTTGCTCTTAATATTCTACATTTAGTGTTTTTTTCTAAGTCTCTGCATTTTTCTTGCTCCTCATATTCTCTGCTCCTTTTTTTGTTGAAGCATTTGTTCTTTTCTTATATTGATTTTGAAGTTTTTTCTTTGGATATTTTGTAAATTTATTGGCCCATCTTTCTTGTAGATGGGCATTTCCCAAGTCTGATTTTATTCATTTAATTTTATTTTCTAATTTGTTGTTGCTGGTTGATAATAATCATTTTGAGTTTATGTATTTAAATTTATTTATTAATTTCAATTGTTTTGTTTTCTGGCTGTTATTTCTTTTTCATTTTGTTTTTATTTCAGCTTTATCTCCTTTTTTCTTTTTTAAAATTTTATTTCAATTCCAGTTAGTTAACATACAGTGTAACATTAGTTTCAGGTGTACAATTTAGTGATTCAATACTTTCATACATAAAGACATGAAAATCAATTACATTCCTATATATTAACAATGAACACATATAAACTGAAATTAAAAAGAAAATATCATTTATAATCACTCTAAAGAAAATGAAATGCTCAGGTGTACTTTTAACAAAATATGCATGGGAATCAATATGATGAAAATTATAAAATTCTGGTTAAATAAATCAAAAAAGACCTAAATATCATGGTCATGAAGTGGAATACTCAACATAAAAAAGATATCAATTCTCTCCAAATTGATTTACAGGTTTAATGCAATTTCTGTAAAAGCACCAGCATGGATTTTTGGAGACATGAGCAAGTTTATTCTAAAATTTATAGGATGTGAGATTTAAGAAATAAACAAGCAAAAGAAAAGAGAGAGAGAAATCAAGAAACAGACTCTTAACTCTAAAGAAACAAACAGATGAGAGGTGACCGGGGGGTATGAGTGAAATAGGTGATGGAAATTACAAGTGCATACGACTTTGGCTCAGGTCATGATCTCTTGGTTTCTGATTTCCAGCCCCACATTGGGCTCTGTACTGACAGCTCAGAGCCTGGAGCCTGCTTCAGATTCTGTGTTTTCCTCTCTCTCTGCCCCTCTCCTGCTCATTCTCTCTCTCTCTCTCTCTCTCTCTCTCTCTCTCAAAAATAAGAATATTTAAAAATTAAAAATTTAAAAAAAAAAGCTGGAAGCCTGAATGACTGGTGTCTGACCTTGGGCAAGTTCTATCTTCCCCTATTTTTCTTATCTTCAGTGAGAAGGGATTACATGACATGATGTCTAAGATTCTTACCACCGCAAACCTTCTGTGGATATCTTTAGGCAATTCCATCTATGTCAAATGAACAAAAACCAAACAAACAAATAAAAACTAAGACTGAACTTCTACGGACAGAGCTCAGTGTTATAATCAAAAAACACTCAGTACAAAGTCAATCCGATGAATGGTTAATAGTTTTCACAAGCATTATTTTTCTGTAAGGTGATTATAAAAAACAAATGACAACTTTTACATTTCTCCCAAGGATGTTCTGCTGACAGCTATACTACTTTAATCATTTATTTGGGGTAGTAAAGTAGAAGCAGCTTTCTGGGGCTCAAACTTTCTCCTATGCAATTGCCCAGGGAAACAGAAAACTGGGGACCAGATCTATCTCAACGAGACACAGCCCAACCCCTAAGAGAATAAAAGTATAGGGAAAGAGCAGGGAGGCAGAGAACATAAATCTGTAGTCTCCCAGGCAAAGAATCATTAGAAGAGCACTTGTTGGGATGAGCACTGGGTGTTATATGTAAGTGATAAATCACTAAATTCTGCTCCTGAAATCATTATTGTAGTATATGTTAAGTAACTTGGATTTAAATATTTTTTTTAAAAAAGAATCACTTAGGAGAAGGGAGAATCTGTTCTTAAACCACCTAGATTTGTAGCCCCAGGGATTGTAAGTGACCAAGCTAGAAATATGGAGTCTGACAGACTTAGGTTCCAATCCTAGGTCCACTAGCTAGGTAACCTTAGTAAAGGTGTTTTATCTAAATATTGAATAATAATAATATCATACTTCACTGGGAGGAAAAAATGAGATAATATGAGTTTGCAAGGTAGAAAATATGTAATAAATGATAACACCTCTAGTTAAGGTTTTCTTGAAATCCCAGTCTCCACTAACCCACAGGCCAGTTCCAAGATGTTGGCACCTAGAACAGAGTGGACAATAAAATCCATAGAGTCATTGGGTATAAGGCATCCTGATCTCACCCTTTGGCTATGGAAGTTGATATCTGAAAATGGCCCAGAGAAACCAACATAGTTTAGTCCTCTGTTTTAGATAGAAAAAAAAAAAAACAGTGAAAGAGGAAAGCAAATCAGTGTTCTGTTCCTACCTCCTCCTGCAAACTCCAAAATCTAGCCTACCAAAATCAGTCTGGGGACTCAGCATTCAGGTAAGGAATCAATTTGAAAAGAAAAAGAAGAAAATGCACTCTGGGGACTATTAGCGATACATTGATGTATAGCCTGAAGCTGCTTTTCTAATACCTAACACAGCAATGTTCTGGAAATGAGACAGGATAAAGAGGGACAAGAACCTTCAGCAGTAGGAAAGTGAGGCTTAGATGGGCTGTTTTACATTTGCTTAGATTGGGGCAACCGCAGTAGGGTTTCTGAACTATTCTGCTGACCCCATTAGTAATGTTTCTCCTTGTATTCAAAATTAACCCTAACCTATCCTTAACCCAAAGGGACTAGAATGAAGATTTATATGGTAGACTGCAACTATAACCAAAACAACAATGTTTTTGTTCGTCTACCACAACCTCCATATCTACAGCTTTTGAGCAGGCAGTTTCCTTGTGTTCCATCCCCATAAAGTTGTGTTCTCTGGTATAATGTATTACAACCTTCTCTCCAAGGTTTTACTTGATTAGAGTTCCAAGTACTTCCTCTTCCACAGATAATTACATTTCACGAGGAAATTCTGAGAGATACAAAGGAATAAACTTAATGGTAGAATAGTAAGCTTCCATCTTTTTCTCCCAAGTGTTGCTTCCAACACTAAAATCAATCATAGCTAACTTAACTAACTGCTGGCCTCACTCCAGATGGAACTCAACAATAAATAATTTTTGAACCTCTACCATGTTCCAGACACTTTCACACACATTGTCTCATGCCTTTTCCGGAAAATAGCCAAGTATGTGTTATTAACTCTATTTTACAAATAAGAACACTGAAACAAAGGAAGATTGAGTGCGATTCTCATGAGTAAACAGCTAGAAAAAGAAGGTGTTGAGGATGTAAATTAAGACTACCTTATCTCAAGGCTACTGTACTTTCCACTACATACATTAAGTGTTCTTTTCTGAAATCACAATGACTGAAAGCTCACGTTCAAGTCTCAATTTACTGGCCCTGAGAGAACTAGGAAGATCCTGCTCTTCACAGAGCCCCTGATGAGCTAGTGGTTGGTTAGGAAATAAAAGGGTGTCATTATCTTCCAAATCTTTTCCCCTTGCCACTAAAAATCTGACCAAGAACTCAACCAGCTTAGGAGCCACATTATTTCTTCTGTCAAACTCATCTCCATGTTATTATCATAGTATAAGGTGGGATCTTGGATCTCCATGATAGGCCTTCACCCAATAAAATATCTTTCCCAGCTGTAGGTGAAGGCCTTCAATGAATTTCTCAGCCTCCAAAATCTTTAATTATACGTGGGAGATCAAGCTTAGAACAAACACCCCAGGCAAAGAAGCGAGTAACTTCATTTTAATTAAGGACAAATGAAAGATATTAAGACACTTCTCTAAAGAAGACATCCGGATGGCCAACAGGCACACGAAAAGATGTTCAGTGTCGCTCCTTATCAGGGAAATACAAATCAAAACCACACTCAGGTATCACCTCACGCCAGTCAGAGTGGCCAAAATGAACAAATCAGGAGACTATAGATGCTGGAGAGGATGTGGAGAAACGGGAACCCTCTTGCACTGTTGGTGGGAATGCAAACTGGTGCAGCCACTCTGGAAAGCAGTGTGGAGGTTCCTCAGAAAATTAAAAATAGACCTACCCTATGACCCAGCAATAGCACTGCTAGGAATTTATCCAAGGGATACAGGAGTACTGATGCATAGGGCCACTTGTACCCCAATGTTCATAGCAGCACTCTCAACAATAGCCAAATTATGGAAAGAGCCTAAATGTCCATCAACTGATGAATGGATAAAGAAATTGTGGTTTATATACACAACGGAATACTACTTGGCAATGAGAAAAAATGAAATATGGCCTTTTGTAGCAACGTGGATGGAACTGGAGAGTGTGATGCTAAGTGAAATAAGCCATACAGAGAAAGACAGATACCATATGGTTTCACTCTTATGTGGATCCTGAGAAACTTAACAGGAACCCATGGGGGAGGGGAAGAAAAAAAAAAGAGGTTAGAGTGGGAGAGAGCCAAAGCATAAGAGACTGTTAAAAACTGAGAACAAACTGAGGGTTGATGGGGGGTGGGAGGGAGGAGAGGGTGGGTGATGGGTATTGAGGAGGGCACCTTTTGGGATGAGCACTGGGTGTTGTATGGAAACCAATTTGACAATAAATTTCATATATAAAAAAAGGGGGGAGGGAGGGAGAAGGAGGGAGGGAGGGAGAGAAATAGATCTACAGAAGATCCAGACCTTATAGTTATCAAAAACAGACTTATCATTTTCAGTGACATAAATATCCTAAGAGTAATTAGTATGTGTAATTAGTATATTCAGAAGTTAGAGAAGATGGGGATTTTAGAAGAGAACAAGAAACCATAAAAAGGAACCAAATGTAATTTTTAGAACTCAAAATACAAAAAATGGCCATAAAAATTCAACTATTGTGCTCAGTAGCATATTAGATGCAGTTGAAGAAAGAATTAGAAGAATGGAAAATATGCCAGAATAACATATCCAGAGTTTATATGAGAGTTGTGTAACACAACAAAAAGTCCTAATACAGGTGTAGTTGGATTCCACAAAATGAGGCACAGAAAGAATGGAACAGAAGTAGATAATGAAGAGACGACAGGTCAGCATTTCCCAAAACTGATAAAAGGCATCAAGTTGCATATTAAAAAATTAAAATATATCCTAAGCATGATATAAACAAAGAGAATTACACTAACTACAGAGTTATACCATTGAAAACCAAAGATAAAGAAAAATCTTAAAAACAAGAGATTAAAAATATTTTGCCTTCAAAGGAGCAAAAATGAGACCAATAACTGATTCATCAACTAAAAAAACTGAGACCAGAAAACAACAGAATTCCAGCGTCTAATGCTGAAACACAAAGAACAACCTGCCAATTTAAAATTTAACATAGTAAAATCACCATGAAAAATGCAGGAAAAATAAAGACATTTTCAGACAAAGGAAAGCTGCAAGAACGCATTACCTGCAGACCCACTATAAGGAAATATATAGATATTCTTCTTTTTTTAAAAAAAAAAAACATTTTTTTCAACGTTTTTTATTTATTTTTGGGACAGAGAGAGACAGAGCATGAACGGGGGAGGGGCAGAGAGAGGGAGACACAGAGTCGGAAACAGGCTCCAGGCTCTGAGCCATCAGCCCAGAGCCCGACGCGGGGCTCGAACTCACGGACCGCGAGATCGTGACCTGGCTGAGGTCGGACGCTTAACCGACTGTGCCATCCAGGCGCCCCTAGATATTCTTCTTTAAGGTGGAAGTAAAATGACCCCAGATGGAAGTATGGGGATAAAAGAAGGAATAAATATTAATGGAAAGAATAACTACATGGATAAATAAAAACAAACGTGTTGACAAAAACATGGAGAAATTAGAATACTTGTGCAATGTTGGTGGGAATTTAAAATGGTATATCCATTTGCAAAACAGTACGAAGTTTCCTCAGAAATGTAAAATAGAGCATCCACATGATCCAGGAATACCACTTCTGGTTAGGTATCCAGAGGAATTGAAATGAGAATCTTAAAGAGGTATCTGTACGCTCATGTTCACTGCAACATTATTCACAATAGCCAAGAGACAGAAACAACCCAAATGTCCATAGAAAGATAAATAAACAAAATGTGTTACATACATAAGATGGAATATTACACAGTCTTTAAAAACAAGGGAAAAATTTGCAATAACGTGGATGAACCTTGAAGATCTTATGCTAAGTGAAGTGAGCCAGTCAATATGATTCCACTTACATGAGGTACCTATAATATGCTTATAGAAACAGAGAATAGAATGGTAATTTCTATTACCTGAGGAGAGGGGGAAATGGGGAGCTGTTTAGTGGTATAAAGTCTCCATATTTAACATGAATAAGTACTAGAAACCCATTGTACAACACAGTGCCTACAGTTAACAACATAGTATGATATACTTAAAAATTTGTTAAGAGAGGGGATCTTATGTTTAAGTGCTCTTATCTCCTTCCCCACACATACTCATGAAAGAGTGAAAAAACAACTTTTGGAAGTGATGGGTATGTTTATTCCTTTGATTTTGTGATAGTATCAGAAGTGTATTGATATATCCAAACCTAATAAATTGTATACATCAAAAAAAATAAAAAAAAAAAGTCTAGTGTGTCTGACATAAGTATGGCTACTCCATCTTTCTTTTGACTTCCAGTAGCATGATGGGTAGTTCCCCATCCCCTCACTTTCAATGTGAAGGTGTCCTATGGTCTAAAACAAGTCTCGTGTAGACAGCAAATAGATGGGTCTTGTTTGCTTTATCCATTTCAATACCCTATGTCTTTTGATTGGAGCATTTAGTCCTTTTACATTCAGTGTTATTATTGAAAGATATGGGTTTATAGTCATTTTTATGCCCATAGGTTTCACGCTTGTAGTTATGTCTCTGGTACTTTGTGGTCCTTGCAATATTTCACTCACAGACTCCCCCTTACAGTCTCTTGTAGGGCTGGTTCAGTGCTGAAGAATTCCTTCAGTTTTTGTTTGGGAAACCTTTATCTCTCCTTCCATTCTGAATGACAGTCTTGCTGGATAAAGGATTCTTGGCTGCATATTTTTCCTGTTCATCACATTGAAGATTTCCTGCCATTCCTTTCTGGCCTGCCAAGTTTCAGTAGACAGGTCTGCTACTATCCTTATGTGTCTACCTTTGTATGTTAAGGCCCGTTTCTCTCTACCTGCTTTCAGAATTCTCTCTCTTTGTAGTTTGCCAGTTTCACCATGGTATGTCATGGAGAAGATCAATTCAAGTTATGTCTGAAGGGAGTTCTCTGTGCTTCGTGGATTTCAATGCCTGTTTCCTTTCCAGATCAGGGAAGTTCTCAGCTATGATTTGTTCAAGTACACCTTCAGCCCCTTTTTCTCTCTTCTTCTTCTTCTGGAATTCCTATGATATGGATATTGTTACCTTTGCATCACTTAATTCACTAATTCTCTCCACTTTATCCTGGATTTCTTATCTCTCTTTCTCTCAGCTTCCTCTTTTTCCATAATTTTGTCTTTAATTCACCTATTCTCCCCTCTGTCTCTTCAATCCGTGCTGTGGCCACCTCCATATAATTTTGCACCTCATTTATAGCATTTATTAATTCATCATGACTATTTTTATTTATTTATTTATTTTTTTTAATATATGAAATTTATTGACAAATTGGTTTCCATACAAACCCAGTGCTCATCCCAAAAGGTGCCCTCCTCAATACCCATCACCCACCCTCTCCTCCCTCCCACCCCCCATCAACCCTCAGTTTGTTCTCAGTTTTTAACAGTCTCTTATGCTTTGGCTCTCTTCCACTCTAACCTCTTTTTTTTTTTCCTTCCCCTCCCCCATGGGTTCCTGTTAAGTTTCTCAGGATCCACATAAGAGTGAAACCATATGGTATCTGTCTTTCTCTGTATGGCTTATTTCACTTAGCATCACACTCTCCAGTTCCATCCACGTTGCTACAAAAGGCCATATTTCATTTTTTCTCATTGCCAAGTAGTATTCCGTTGTGTATATAAACCACAATTTCTTTATCCATTCATCAGTTGATGGACATTTAGGCTCTTTCCATAATTTGGCTATTGTTGAGAGTGCTGCTATGAACATTGGGGTACAAGTGGCCCTATGCATCAGTACTCCTGTATCCCTTGGATAAATTCCTAGCAGTGCTATTGCTGGGTCATAGGGTAGGTCTATTTTTAATTTTCTGAGGAACCTCCACACTGCTTTCCAGAGTGGCTGCACCAGTTTGCATTCCCACCAACAGTGCAAGAGGGTTCCCGTTTCTCCACATCCTCTCCAGCATCTATAGTCTCCTGATTTGTTCATTTTGGCCACTCTGACTGGCGTGAGGTGATACCTGAGTGTGGTTTTGATTTGTATTTCCCTGATAAGGAGCAACGCTGAACATCTTTTCATGTGCTTGTTGGCCATCCGGATGTCTTCTTTAGAGAAGTGTCTATTCATGTTTTCTGCCCATTTCTTCACTGGGTTATTTGTTTTTCGGGTGTCGAGTTTGGTGAGCTCTTTATAGATTTTGGATACTAGCCCTTTGTCCGATATGTCATTTGCGAATATCTTTTCCCATTCCGTTGGTTGCCTTTTAGTTTTGTTGGTTGTTTCCTTTGCTGTGCAGAAGCTTTTTATCTTCATAAGGTCCCAGTAATTCACTTTTGCTTTTAATTCCATTGCCTTTGGGGATGTGTCAAGCAAGAGATTGCTACGGCTGAGGTCAGAGAGGACTTTTCCTGCTTTCTCCTCTAAGGTTTTGATGGTTTCCTGTCTCACATTTAGGTCCTTTATCCATTGTGAGTTTATTTTTGTGAATGGTGTGAGAAAGTGGTCTAATTTCAACCTTCTGCATGTTGCTGTCCAGTTCTCCCAGCACCTTGTTAAAGAGGCTGTCTTTTTTCCAGTGGATGTTCTTTCCTGCTTTGTCAAAGATGAGTTGGCCATACGTTTGTGGGTCTAGTTCTGGGGTTTCTATTCTATTCCATTGGTCTATTTGTCTGTTTTGGTGCCAATACCATGCTGTCTTGATGATGACAGCTTTGTAGTAGAGGCTAAAGTCTGGGATTGTGATGCCTCCTGCTTTGGTCTTCTTCTTCAAAATTCCTTTGGCTATTCGGGGCCTTCTGTGGTTCCATATGAATTTTAGGATGGCTTGTTCTAGTTTCGAGAAGAATGCTGGTGCAATTTTGATTGGGATTGCATTGAATGTGTAAATAGCTTTGGGTAGTATTGACATTTTGACAATATTTATTTTTCCAATCCATGAGCAGGGAATGCCTTTCCATTTCTTTAAATCTTCTTCAATTTCCTTAATAAGCTTTCTATAGTTTTCAGCATACAGATCCTTTACATCTTTGGTTAGATTTATTCCTAGGTATTTTATGCTTCTTGGTGCAACTGTGAATGGGATCAGGTTCTTTATTTGTCTTTCTGTTGCTTCATTGTTAGTGTATAAGAATGCAACTGATTTCTGTACATTGATTTTGTATCCTGCAACTTTGCTGAATTCCTGTATCAGTTCTAGCAGACTTTTGGTGGAGTCTATCGGATTTTCCATGTATAATATCATGTCATCTGCAAAAAGCGAAAGCTTGACTTCATCTTTGCCAATTTGGATGCCTTTGATTTCCTTTTGTTGTCTGATTGCTGATGCTAGCACTTCCAGTACTATGTTAAACAGCAGCGGTGAGAGTGGGCATCCTTGTCGTGTTCCTGATCTCAGGGAAAAAGCTTTCAGTTTTTCCCCGTTGAGGATGATGTTAGCTGTGGGCTTTTCATAAATGGCTTTTATGATCTTTAAGTATGTTCCTTCTATCCCGACTTTCTCAAGGGTTTTTATTAAGAAAGGTGCTGGATTTTGTCAAAGGCCTTTTCTGCATCGATTGACAGGATCATATGGTTCTTCTCTTTTTTTTTGTTAATGTGATGTATCACGTTGATTGATTTGCGAATGTTGAACCAGCCCTGCATCCCAGGAATGAATCCCACTTGATCATGGTGAATAATTCTTTTTATATGCCGTTGAATTCGATTTGCTAGTATCTTATTGAGAATTTTTGCATCCATATTCATCAGGGATATTGGCCTGTAGTTCTCTTTTTTGACTGGGTCTCTGTCTGGTTTAGGAATCAAAGTAATACTGGCTTCATAGAATGAGCCTGGAAGTTTTCCTTCCCTTTCTATTTCTTGGAATAGCTTGAGAAGGATAGGTATTATCTCTGCTTTAAAAGTCTGGTAGAACTCCCCTGGGAAGCCACCTGGTCCTGGACTCTTATTTGTTGGGAGATTTTTGATAACCGATTCAATTTCTTCGCTGGTTATGGGTCTGTTCAAGCTTTCTATTTCCTGCTGATTGAGTTTTGGAAGAGTGTGGGTGTTCAGGAATTTGTCCATTTCTTCCAAGTTGTCCAATTTTTTTGGCATATTATTTTTCATAGTATTCCCTGATAATTGCTTGTATCTCTGAGGGATTGGTTGTAATAATTCCATTTTCATTCATGATTTTATTTATTTGGGTCATCTCCCTTTTCTTTTTGAGAAGCCTGGCTAGAGGTTTCTCAATTTTGTTTATTTTTTCAAAAAACCAACTCTTGGTTTCATTGATCTGCTCTACAGTTTTTTTAGTTTCTATATTGTTTATTTCTGCTCTGATCTTTATTATTTCTCTTCTTCTGCTGGGTTTAGGCTGCCTTTGCTGTTCTGCTTCTAGTTCCTTTAGGTGTGCTGTTAGATTTTGTATTTGGGACTTTTCTTATTTCTTGAGATAGGCCTGGATTGCAATGTATTTTCCTCTCAGGACTGCCTTCGCTGCGTCCCAAAGTGTTTGGATTGTTGTATTTTCATTTTCGTTTTTTTTCCATATATTTTTTAATTTCTTCTCTAATTGCCTGGTTGACCCACTCATTCGTTAGTAGGGTGTTCTTTAACCTCCATGCTTTTGGAGGTTTTCCAGACTTTTTTCTGTGGTTGATTTCAAGCTTCATAGCATTGTGGTCTGAAAGTATGCATGGTATAATTTCAATTCTTCTAAACTTATGAAGGGCTGTTTTGTGACCCAGTATATGATCTATCTTGGAGAATGTTCCATGTGCACTCGAGAAGAAAGTATATTCGGTTGCTTTGGGATGTAGAGTTCTAAATATATCTGTCAAGTCCATCTGATCCAATGTGTCGTTCAGGGCCCTTGTTTCTTTATTGACCGTGTGTCTAGATGATCTATCCATTTCTGTAAGTGGGGTGTTAAAGTCCCCTGCAATTACCACATTCTTATCAATAAGGTTGCTTATGTTTATGAGTAATTGTTTTATATATTTGGGGGCTCCGGTATTCGGCGCATAGACATTTATAATTGTTAGCTCTTCCTGATGGATAGACCCTGTAACTATTATATAATGTCCTTCTTCATCTCTTGTTACAGCCTTTAATTTAAAGTCTAGTTTGTCTGATATAAGTATGGCTACTCCAGCTTTCTTTTGGCTTCCAGTAGCATGGTAAATAGTTCTCCATCCCCTCATTCTCAATCTAAAGGTGTCCTCAGGTCTAAAATGAGTCTCTTGTAGACAGCAAATAGATGGGTCTCGTTTTTTTATCCATTCTGATACCCTATGTCTTTTGGTTGGCGCATTTAATCCATTTACATTCAGTGTTATTATAGAAAGATCCGGGTTTAGAGTCATTGTGATGTCTGTATTTTTTTTTTTAATTTTTTTTTCAACGTTTATTTATTTTTGGGACAGAGAGAGACAGAGCATGAACGGGGGAGGGGCAGAGAGAGAGGGAGACACAGAATGGGAAACAGGCTCCAGGCTCTGAGCCATCAGCCCAGAGCCTGACGCAGGGCTCGAACTCACGGGCCGCGAGATCGTGACCTGGCTGAAGTCGGACGCTTAACCGACTGCGCCACCCAGGCGCCCCATGATGTCTGTATTTTTTATGCTTGTAGTGATGTCTCTGGGACTTTGTCTCACGGGGTCCCCCTTAGCATCTCTTGTAGGGCTGGTTTAGTGGTGACAAATTCCTTCAGTTTTTGTTTTTTTGGGAAGACCTTTATGTCTCCTTCTATTCTAAATGACAGACTTGCTGGATAAAGGATTCTCGGCTGCATATTTTTTCTGTCTAGCACCCTGAAAATCTCGTGCCAATCCTTTCTGGCCTGCCAAGTTTCAAAAGAGAGATCAGTCACGAGTCTTATAGGTCTCCCTTTATATGTGAGGGCACGTTTACCCCTTGCTGCTTTCAGAATTTTCTCTTTATCCTTGTATTTTGCCAGTTTCACTATGATATGTCGTGCAGAAGATCGATTCAAGTCACGTCTGAAGGGAGTTCTCTGTGCCTCTTGGATTTCAATGCCTTTTTCCTTCCCCAGTTCAGGGAAGTTCTCAGCTATTATTTCTTCAAGTACCCCTTCAGCCCCTTTCCCTCTCTCTTCCTCCTCTGGGATACCAATTATGCGTATATTATTTCTTTTTAGTGTATCACTTAATTCTCTCATTTTCCCCTCATACTCCTGGATTTTTTTATCTCTCTTTTTCTCAGCTTCCTCTTTTTCCATAACTTTATCTTCTAGTTCACCTATTCTCTCCTCTGCCTCTTCAAGCCGAGCTGTGGTGGTTTCCATTTTGTTATGCATTTCGTTTGAAGCGTTTTTCAGCTCCTCGTGACTGTTCCTTAGTCCCTTGATCTCTGTAGCAAGAGATTCTCTGCTGTCCTCTATACTGTTTTCAAGCCCAGCGATTAATTTTATGACTATTATTCTAAATTCACTTTCTGTTATATTATTTAAATCCTTTTTGATCAGTTCATTAGCTGTTGTTATTTCCTGGAGATTCTTCTGAGGGGAGTTCTTCCGCTTGGTCATTTTGGATAGTCCCTGGCGTGGTGAGGACCTGCAGGGCACTTCCCCTGTGCTGTGGTGTATAACTGGAGTTGGTGGGCGGGGCCACAGTCCGACCTGATGTCTGCCCCCAGCCCACCGCTGGGGCCACAGTCAGACTGGTGTGTGCCTTCTCTTCCCCTCTCCTAGGGGCGGGATTCACTGTGGGGTGGCGTGGCCCGTCTGGGCTACTTGCACCCTGCCAGGCTTGTGATGCTGGGGATCTGGCCTATTAGCTGGGGTGGGTAGGCAAGGTGCACGGGGGCAGGAGGGGTAGGCTTAGATTGCTTCTCCTTAGGTGATCCTCTTCAGGAGGGGCCCTGTGGCAGCGGGAGGGAGTCAGATCCGCTGCCGGAGGTTTGGCTCTGCAGAAGCACAGAGTTGGGTGTTTGCGCGGAGGGAGTAAGTTCCCCGGCAGGAACTGGTTCTCTTTGGGATTTTGGCTGGGGGATGGGTGGGGGAGATGGTGCTGGTGAGCGCCTTTCTTCCCCACCGAACTGAGCTCTGTCGTCAGGGGGCTCAGCAGCTCTCCCTCCCTTTGTCCTCCAGCCTTCCCGCTTCCCGAGCAGAGCTGTTAACTTATGACCTCCCAGACGCTAAGTCGCGCTTGTTGTGGGAACACAGTCCGTCAGGCCCCTCCGCTTTTGCCAGCCAGACTCGGGGGCTCTGCTTGGCCGGCGAGCCGCCCCTCCGCCCCGGCTCCCTCTCGCCAGTCGGTGGAGCGCGCACCGCCTCGCCGCCCTTCCTACCCTTTTCCGTGGGCCTCTCATCTGTGTTTGGCTCCGGAGACTCCATTCTGCTAATCCTCTGGCGGTTTTCTAGGTTATTTAGGCAGGTGCAGGTGGAATCTAAGTGATCAGCAGGACGTGCGGTGAGCCCAGCATCCTCCTAAGCCGCCATCTTGCCCTCCATCATGACTATTTTTAGTCCCTTTATCTCTGTAACAATAGAGTCTCTGCTCTCTTCTATATTTTTTTGAAGCCCAAAAATTAATTTTACGACTATTATTCTAAATTCTTATTCAGTTATATTGCTTAAATCTGTTTTGTTCATTTCTTTAGCTGTCTCCACTTCCTGGAATTTCTTTTGAGGAGAATTCTTCCTTTTAATCATTTTGGCTAGTTTTCTGTCCCTAATGAGTTTAAAAAGCTTGTTATGTACTCTGTACCAGTGAGCACTGCTATATTAAAGGGGGGGGGGTCATACACTGCTGTCTCTTGTTGTGACTCTGGTTGCTTTATCTCCCTACTCATAGTGATTGTTTGGACCCTCCATGAGGTGTGCTTTGATTTGTTCCTTGAAGTAGCCCTGTAAAAGAAAACAAACCAACAGACAAACTGGAGAGAAAAACATGGAAACACACAGACAAATAAAATAAACAAACATCAACTAAAAACTAAAAACGATCCAAACAAAAAACCAGAAACACTAGCTACAAGTAAAAAAAACAGGGTGGAGGCAGTGCTGATAGAAGAGCACATACAAAGAGAGAAATGACAGGAGCGGGGGAAAGAAAAAATAAACATTTACCAGGCAGAGTGACTCAAAAGCTTAATCTAGAGAGAGAAAAGAAATTAAGGAAAGAGCATGGGGAAAAGAAACGAAGATAAAGTTACCAAGACAGAGAAACTATACGGCTTGAATATTCCTGAGAGAGAGAAAGGAATGTAAAAAAAGAGGTGTAGAACATGTATGAAAAGAATGGAAAAATATGTTTAAACAAACCAATAACCAGTGTAACCAGCCTAGAGAAGGGAAAAGATAAGACAGTGAAATGCGGGGGGAGAATATATCTATATATCAAGAATTGTCCTAGAATTAATCCCAGGCAATGCTGCAGCATTGGTCCAGAGGAGCTGTCTATCTAGTTCCACAGCATCTATCCTGTTCCATTAGGTACCCAGCTACCCGGAGTGGAGGGGCATCGTTTGGCATAGGCTGGCCCCATCTGTACTGTGGGCCCTGTGGAACAATCCCTGAGGCCCCACCTTGGTGGTGCTGGGGAGAAAAATAGCAACCCCCCAGTCACTTCTCCACAACCCGGTGTCCCAAATCACTCCTTTGGAGTCATCCTCACTGTGCCGCAGGTGCAGATGAGGCTGTCTGTCTCACTCAGCCACCTTCTATGCACCAGGGGCTTGTCTGGGATTTAAACTCCTGTTCCATCCACCCTGGTACTGGGATACTGGGGAAGAGTCTCCCGATATGAGGTCCTGGCTGGTTTTGTTCTCTGCTACAGCCCTTCAGGGGAGGGACCAGTTTCTCTTGCTGCAGACTGCACTCCTGATTTACCACTGAACCCTAAGGTGGCTCCCCTCCTCCCCAGGTGTGTGAACAGGGCAGTGGGCCCCAGTCTGAAGGTGGCATCTGCAGTTAGAGATCCTCTAACCTGCAGTTAGAGATGGGATCCCTTTCTGTAAGCCCTATGTTTTTTCTCTTGTCCAGATACAGTCCTACACTTCCCAGGATGTTCTTTCTCTTCCCTTTGTCTCTTGGCAGAAGGGGACCCTTCCCCTCCATGCCTATGCTGCCCGTTTTATCTCCCCCAGTTTGCACTCACCCACTTATGGTCTAAGTTGTCCCGTTTTCTTCCTGGTAGATTCAGTCTCTTTTCCTCCCAGACTCATGGAGTTCAAAGTCCTTTGGCTTCAGCCCTACTTTGGGAGACGTGGGAAGTATGGATCCTCCTACTCCTCCATCATGTTGGCCCATTCCTATTTTAGTCAATTCTTGATTGTTTTATCATTGTTTCATGGGAGACCAAGGCATGGAGCTTCCCAGTGTGCCAGTTAGCTTATATCACCATCATCTATTTCCTTCCCCCTTAAGGTTTATTTTGATTTAATTGACATATAATATTGTGTAAATTTAATTTGAAATGTGGTGATTTGATACATGTATATATTGTGAAATGTTTACTGCAGTTAATGGACACATACATCACCTCGTATAATTACCATCATTTGTCATTATGCTGAATATGTTTAAGACTTACTCTCAAAGCAAATTACAAGTTCACAATTCAGTATTCTTAACTATAATCAATATGCTATACATTAGTACCTTGGTATTTATTCATTTTATCATTGAAAGCTTGTACCCTTTGAACAACATCTCACCATTCCCACTTCTTGTACCCATCAGGAAGAGTTCAGTGATTTTAGATTCCACATGTAAGTGAAAACATAAAGTATTTGTGTTTTCCTTTGATTCATTTCACTTAGCATAATGCCCTCAAGGCCAATCTATGTAGTCACACATGACAAGATATATTTTTTTTAAGTTGAAAAAGATTCTTATGTATATGTACATATGTGCACAAACACACACACACGCAAAGTTTTCTTTATCTATTCATCCATTGGTGGATACAGGTTGTCTTCATATCTTGGCTATTGTGAATAACACTGCAATGAACATGGGAGTGCAAATATCTCTTAGAAACAGTGATTCCATTTCCTTTGTATATACACCCAGAAGTGACATTGCTGAAACATATTGTAGTTCTATTTTAAGATTTTGAGGGAAACTTTATACTGTGTTTTAAAGTGGCTGTACCAATTTACATACCCAAGAAAAGTCCACAAGTGTTCCCTTTTCTCCACATCCTTTTCATAATCTGTTTCTTTCTTTCTTGTTTATGATAATACCCATTCCAACAAGTGTCAGATGATATCTCAGTATACTTTTTTTTTAACATTTATTTATTTTTAATAGACTGAGACAGAGCATGAGCAGGGGAGGGGCAGAGACAGAGGGAGACACAGAATCTGAAGCAGGCTCCAGGTTCTGAACTGTTGGCACAGAGCCTGACGTGGGGCTTGAACCCATGAACTACGAGATCAAGACCTGACACAAAGTCAGATGCTTAACTGACTCAGCCATCCAGGTGCCCCCATTTGTATACCTTCTGAAGAAAAATGTTTTATCAAGTCCTCTTCCCATTTTTAAATTATTATTTGTTTTTTGCTATTGAGCTGTATGAGCTCCATATATACTTTGGATATTAACCTCTTATCAAATAGGAAGTTTATAAGCATTTCTCTTATTCTGTAAGTTGGCTATTCATTTTTTTTTCTTTTGCTGTGCGGAAACATCTTAATTTGATGTGCTTACTCATTGATTTTTGCTTTGGTTGCTTGTGCACTTGATGTGTCAGGGGACTTGTAGTTTATGTATTAATTTAATAATGTGCAAACTATGGCCTGCTGAATGAGTAAAACACTGGAGTCATTTTGACTGAAAACACTGTTTACACTCACACAAAGGAAGTAAATTTATATGATTTATTACTGACAAATCCCAGAAATAAGGAGTGAAATGATCTGGGGGAAGGACAGTTTTCCATCTTAGGTCACAAATTAGCAGGAGATAGCAGGACATCAATACAGTATTACTTATAACATGGTTGGGGGAGTGGTCACTATCCATAGACACAGCTCCAAGTGGTTATTCTAAAATGCAACACAACAAAAGCAAAGTGGGAACTTGTGGCAGGAATCTTGAGATCAGCTCCTTATCTTAGTGTCTAGATTCAGGGTCAACAGTGTTGCTATACTATAAAATGCTTTGGCTGGAAATCAAAATGGCTTTGTCTCTTCACACATATTTTTAAAAATCTTGCAAAAATCACGGAGGCTTTCCTGATTTTTTATTCTAGGAGTTTTACAGTTTTTTTGCCTTAGTTCTAAGCCATTAATCCATTCCTAGTTAATATTTCTGAATTTTACATAAGGGTTCAACAAACACTGTCTGCAGCAAGCAAAGAGAGCTTCTACAGATGACTGACCTGAAGGATAGAGCAGCTAAAACATAACAGAAGAACTCACAAAATGCAAACCAGAGACACTCCCTAAAGTGCCACACCCTGGGTACTACATGACCTCTTCTTCATAAAGACATTATTTTCAAGAGCAGGACACATAACTGGCTTTTCTAACACACAAAAGAAGGCGAAACTTAGACCAGGCCAAGAGAGAGGAATTTATCCCAAATGACAGAACAAGATAAGGCTACAGAGATCTACATGAAACAGGTATAAGTAACATGCCTGAAGGAGAATTTAAAGCAACAATTATAAGGATACTCACTGGGCTTGAGAAAAGAATAGAAAACATCAGGGGGACCCTTACCACAGAGATAAAAAGGTTAAGAATTAATCAGAAATAAAGAAAGTAATAAATGAGATTGGAATAAAGCTTGATGCAATGAACAGCAGGATGGAAGAAGAGAAATGGATTAGTGATATAGAAGAAAAAATAATGGAAAACAATGAAGCTGAACAAAAGACAGAAAAAAGAATTATGGAACATGAGAATAGAATTAAGGAACTCAGTGACTTCACCAAAAGTAATAACATTCTTTTTATATGGGTCCCAGAAGAAGAAGAAGAGAGAAAATGGGGCAGAAAACTTATTTCAGAAAATAATAGCTGAAAATTTCCTTAATCTGGGGAGGGAAACAGACATCCAAATCCAGAAAGCACAGAGAACTCCCATCACAATCAACAAAAGAAAGCCAACACCAAGTCATGCTGTAATTAAAATTTCAAAATATAGTGATAAAGATAAAATCTTAAAGAAGCAAGGCAAAAGAAGTCCTTAATTTACAAGAGAAGACTTGTAAGACTAGCTGGAGACTTCTTAAGAAACACGTGGCAAGCCAGAAGGGAGTGGCATGATATATTCAAAGAACTGAATGGGAAAAATTTGCAGCCAAGAATATTCAGCAATGCTATCATTCAGAGTAGAAGACGAGATAAAAAATTTCCCAGACAACCAAAAACCAAAGGAGTTCGTGACAACTAAACCTGTAAGAAATATTAAAAGGGACTCTTTGGGTGCAAAGGAGAGACCAAAAGTTACAAAAACAAGAAAGAATGAGAGAAATATCCAGAAACAATAACAAAGCATGTAACAAAATGGCAATAAATACATATCTATCAGTAATTACTTTTAATTTAAAAGGCTTAAATGCTCCAGTCAAAAGGTAGGGTGTCAGAATGGATAAAAAAAAAATCAAGGGCCATCTATATGCTACCTACAAAAGACTAATTTTAGACCTAAAGACACCTGCAGATTGAAAGTGGGGGGATGGGGAAATATTGATCATGCAAATGGATGTCATATTCAAGCTGGAGTAGCAACACATATATATGACAAAATAGACTTTAAAACAAAAATTTAAACAAAAGAGAAAGTAGGGCACTGTATCATAATAAAGGGCAAAAATCCAACAAGAAGATCTAACAATTGTAAATATTTAGGCGCACAAGATGGAAGCAACCAAATATATAAAACAACAACAAACATCAAGGAACTAATTGATAATAATAAAGTAAAAGTAGGGGATTTAAAAACCCCATTTATATCGGGGCACCTGGGTGGCTCAGTCGGCTAAGCGTCCAAATTGGGCTCAGGTCATGATCTCACAGTCTGTGAGTTCAAACATCAAATCAGGCTCTGTGCTGACAGCTCAGAGCCTGGAGCCTGTTTCATATTCTGTGTTTCCCTCTCTCTCTCTGCCACTCCCCCACTCGTGCTTTCTCTCTCTCTCTCTCTCTGAAAAATAAATAGACATAAAAAAAATTTTTAAGTAAAAAAAAAAAAATTTACACCAAGGACAGATCACCTAAGCAGAAAATAAACAAGGAAAACATAACTTTGAATGACACATTGGAACAACTGGACTTACATATATTTAGAACATTCCATCATAAACCAACAGAGTACACATTCTTTTCTTTTCAAGTGCACGTGGGATATTATCCAGAGTAGATCACATATTAGGTCACATCAGGCCTCAACAAACACAAAAAGATTGAAATCATACCAAGTATGTTTTCTGACCACAACATGAAACTAGAAGTCAACCACAAGAAAAAATTTGGAAAGACCACAAATACATGGAGGCTAAACTAAAAAGTGATGAATGTGAACCATGAAATCAAAGAAGAAATTTGGAAAATACATGGAAACAAATAGAAATGAAAACACAATGGTCCAAAACTTTGGGATGTGGCCAAAGCAGTTCTAAGAGGGAAGTATGTAACAATACAAGCCTACCTTAGAAAGCAAGAAAAATATCAAACAATCAACCCCACCTTACACCTAAAAGAGATATAAAAAGAACAATAAACGAAGCCTAAAGCCAGCAAAAGGAAAAGAATAATACACATTAGAGCAGAAATAAATGACAAATTTTTTTAAAAGTAGAATAAATCAATGAAACCAACATCTGGATCTTTGAAAATATTATTAAAATTGACAAACCTTTAACCAGACTTATTAAAAAGAAAATCAAAAGGAACCAAGCAAACAAAATAAAGAAAGAGGGAAAATAACGAATACTACAGAAATACAAACAATTATAAGAGAATATTCTGGAAAAACTATATGCCACAAGATTGGACAACCTGGATGAAATGGATAAATTCCTAGAAGCATATAAACTACTAAAACTGAAATAGGAAGAAATATAAATTTTAACAGGCTGATAATCAGCAAAGACATTGAATCAGTAATCAAAAAATTCCCAACAAACCAAAGTACAAGGCCAGATGGCTCCATAGGAGAATTCTACCAAACATTTAAAGAAGAGTTAATACCTATTCTTCTCAAACTATTCCAAAAAAACAGAAAAGGGAGGAAAACTTCCAAATTCATTCTATGAAGCCAGAATTATCCTAATACCAAATCCAGGGAGACTCCACTAAAAACGAAAAATACAGGTCAAAATCCTTGAGGAACATGGATGCAAAAATTCCCAATAAAATACTGGCAAATAGAATCCAACAGTACATTAAAAGTGTTATTCACCACGATCATGTGGGATTTATTCCTGGGCTGGAGGGTGGTTCAACATTTGCAAATCAGTCAACATGTTACACCACATTAATAAAAGAAAGGATAAGAACAACATGATCCTCAGAATGGATGCAGGAATACCATTTGACAAAAATATAACAAGCATTCATGATAAAACCCCACAAGTAGATTTAGAGGGAATATACCTCAACAAAATAAAGGCCATATATGAAAAACCCACAGCTAATATCATTCTCAATGGGGGAAAAACTGAGAACTTTTCTTTTACAGGCAGGAACAAGACAGGGATGTCCACTCTCAACACTGTTATTTAACACAGTACTGCAAATCCTACCCACAGCAACCAGACAACATAAAGAAATAAAGGCATCCAAATCAGCAAGGAAGTAGAAACACTTTCACTATTTGCAGACGACATGATACTCTACATAGAAAACCTGAAAGACTCCACCCAAAAGTTGCTAGAACTGATACATGAATTCAACAAAGTTGCAATATACAAAATCAATGTACAGAAATCTTTTGCATTTCTATACACAAATAATGAAACAGCAGAAAACATAAATTATGAAATTAATCCTATTTACAATTGCACCTAAATAGTGGCTCCTGGGTGGCTTAGTCGTTTGAGTGTCTGACTTCAGCCTAGGTCGTGATCTCATGGTTCATGAATTCAAGCCCTGTGTCAGGCTCTGTGTTGACAGCTCAGAGTCTGGAGCCTGATTTGGATTCTGTGCCTCCCTCTATCTCTGATCCTCCCCGACTCACACTCTGTCTCTCTCTCAAAAATAAGTAATAAAATAAAAACATAAAAAAATTACAATTGCACATAAGCCAATAAGATGCCTAGGAATAAACCTAACCAAAGAGGTGAAAAACCTGTACTCTGAAAACTATAAAACACTGATGAAATAAATTGAAGGTGACAGAAAGAAATGGAAAGACATTTTGTGCTCAAGGATCAGAAGAATAAATATTGTTAAAATGTGTACATATCCAAAAAAATCTACACATTTAATGCAGTCCCTATCAAAATAAAACCAGCATGTTTTACAGAGCTGGAGCAAACAATACTAAAATTTATATGGAATCACAAAAAGCCCTGAATAGAAAAGCAAGCTTGAAAAAGTAAAGCAAGCTGGAAACACCAGAATTCCAGATTTTAAGTTATATTACAAAAGTGTAGTGATCACACTATATGGTACTGGCACAAAAATAGACACATATAGATCAGTAGAACAGAACATATTACCCCCCAAATTAACCCCAACTACAGGGTCAATTAAGGTTCAACAAAGCAGGAAATAGTATCCAATGGGAAAAAGACAGTCTTTTCAACAAGTGGTGTTGAGAAAACTGGACGGCAACATGGAAGAGAATGAAACTGGACGACTTTCTTACACCATACACAAAAATAAATTCAAAATGGATGAAAGACCGAAATGTGAGACCTGAAAATCCTAGAGGAGAACAAACCAAGAAACAGACTCAACTACAGTGAAAACTTGATGGTTATCAGAGGGCAGGTGTGTTAGGGGATGAGTTAAATAAGTGGTGGGGATTAGAGCGTTCAATTGTGGTGAGCAGAGGGTGTTTTATGGGGTTGAATCACTATATTTTACACCTGAAACTAATATTAAGTTGTATGTCAACTGGAATTTACATAAAAACTTTTAAAAAATTTCTTGGGGTTTCTGTGAAAATTAAATGCTTTGATTAACTCTTGACACTGGGACAAAGCAAGGGCAGTTAGAACAGCCAGCAATTACCAAGCCATTATACACAGCTTTTAATCTTCAGAGCTTTTCAATGTAGCAACTCCTAGTAATATCTTCCTTTTAGATAAACTGAGCAAACAGAACCTTAAAGCTGATGAGTGCAGGAGTGAGGACTAAAACACAAGTTTCTTCTTTGTGATGCTCACAAATCTCTGCTACTCTTAGAAATTCCTTTTTTCTTGGAGGGACTTCTTGCAAGCAAAACTGACAATAAAGTGAATTCTTGTGCCATGAGTTCCTATGGCTTTGTCTTCCAAATTATTTTATTTTTATTACTTCATAAGAATACTCTTAAATAAAACTAAGTTCAAAACTAATTTTGAACCATTTCATATTATCTTGTTCTTTCATTTTGGATAAATTCCTCTGTCTTTTCATTTTGTTTAAGTCTCTGCCTTCTTCTCTATTTAGAGAAGCCAATTATGTCTCCTACCCTGAAATTAATGTCCTTATGAAAAGTTATACAGTCCCCAAGGCCTGGTGTTTCAGGAAGTGCCTCCAGTGTGTGTTGCATGTGCTCTAATGTTGTGTTATGGCTGCTCCGTCCTTCAGGCCAGTTGTCTGCAGAGGAACTCCTTGCCTGCAGTGAGCACTCTTTGGTCTCTGGGCTCTGTATGGTGAGTTTTAACTAGGTGTCCTTTTCTGCTTGTGAAATGAGACCTGTAACCACCTTCACTGAAATGGAGGCCTTGCAAAACTTTCTGTTTGGGAGACTTGGTATGGGCAGGGGTTTGTGCTGGTTTTCTGGGGGAAGGGCCCACCACACTGGGACTGAGGTAAGTGTGACTTGAAAGGTCACTTCCATCTGAGTACAGAATTGTGGGGTTTAGTGTAGCAAGTTAGGCAGCCAGTGTCCCACTGAGCTGCTTTCCACAGGCATCTCTGTTTATGCTGAGGGGCACAAGAGGGAAATGGTGTTGGCCAGATCCTTTGTTCCTGGAGAGGTATCCCCATCAATGCTCCCATTCTGGGACATGCTCCAAGAAGAGCAAATAATCATCCCCACTGTCTTCCCCAGCTACTCTTCAGATCACTGTTTCCACATTGTATGCCCATGAGTTGTTTGCCTGCCTTCTCTCCAAGAGCAGCACAGTGCCCTCCAGGCTTTATCCCAGCCAAGTATGCTGCCCTTTAAAAATTCAGGAATTAAATACTCGGGTTTCTCTTTAGATTGTATAAATCTGTTGTCTTTTAAAACTCCAGGCATTAAGCCTTGCCTGTTGCAAGAACTCACGAAATTCAGCTCCTCTCATTTTCCAAACCAGTAGCGCTGAGGAAGAGCTCTCCTTGTGCATTTCCCTGTGTGCTCCTCTCTCTTTCCCCCCTTTCCCAGCGACCACCACTCCCTCCCCTCCACAGCAGTCAGGATCTGTTTCTACCAGAAACAATGATTCCACACCTACTACATTCATGGATATGGCATCTTCTCTCCCTTTAGCTGTGGAGTTTGTTCTTTCAGTCCTCAGGTTGATTAGTGGGGGTATTCAGGATTATTGAATAGCTATCTAGTTTTATTCTTGGGACTAGGTGGGCCTAGGGTCCTTCTACTCTGCTACAATCTTCCTGTCTCCTCCATTTTTAATTTTATTAAGTTTATTTATTTATTTTGAGAGGGAACCCACACGCAAACGTGTGCAGGAGTGGCACAGAGAGAGGGAGAGAGAGAGAGAAGGCCTCTGCATTCTCCATGTGAAGCCCGAGGATGTGGGGCTCATCCTCACAAACCATGAGATCATGACTTGAGCCAAAATCAAGAGTCAGACACTTAACCAACTGAGCCACCTAGGTGCCTCTAATTTTAATTTTCTGAGCAAGGTTCATACTTTTTTCCACAGTGGATACACCAGTTTGCATTCCCCCCAACAGTGCACAGGTGTTCCTTTTCATCCACATTATCATCAACACTTCTTACTTCTTACATTTTTTTTTATTTAACCGTTCTTTAGGTGTAAAGTGATACACATTGTGATTTTGAATTGCATTTCCCTGGTGATTAGTTATGTTGAGCATCTTTTTCTGTGTCTGTAGGCTATTTGTTTGTATTTTTTGGAAAAATGTCTATTCAGGTTCTCTGCCCATCTTTTAACAGGATTATGAGTTGTTCTGGTGTTGAGTTGTATATGTTCTTTCTACATTTTGCATATTAACCTTTTATTGAATACATAAGTTGCAAACATCTTCTCGCATTCATTAGATTGACTTTTTGTTTTGTTGATGGTTTTCTTCACTGTGCAAAACTTTATTTTGATGTAGTTCAATAGTTTATTTTTGTTTTTGTTTCCCTTTCCTCAGGAAACATATCTAGGAAAATATTTATACAGCCAATGTCAAAGAAATTACTGCCTGTGTTTTCTTTTGGGAGTTTTATGGTTTCAGGTCTCATATTTAGGTCTTTAATCCATTTTGAGTTTATTTTTGTGTACAGTGTAAAAATGTTTCCCAATTTCATTCTTTTGCAGGTAGCTGTCAAGTTTTCCCAACACTATTTGTTGAAAGAACTGTCTTTTTCCTAATGTATTTGCTTGCCTATTTCGCCATTGATTAATTGACCATATAACTGTGGGTTTGTTTCTGGACTCTGATTTCTGTTCCATTGATCTACGTGTCTATTTTTGTACTAGTACCATTCTGTTTTGAATTCTACAGTCTTCTAGTATATCTTGAAGCCTGGGACTGTGATGTGCCAGTTTTGCTCTTTTTGCAAGATTGCCTTGGTAATTCAGGGTCTTTTGTGGTACAAATCTTACAATCATTTTTTCTAGTTCTGTGAAAAATGTTGTTGGTATTTTGATAGAAGTTATATTAAATCTATAGATTACTTTGTGTAGTATAGACATTTTGAGAATATTTGTCCTCCTAATCCATAAGCATGGAATACCTTTCCATTTCTTTATGTCCTCTTAAATTTCTTTCATCAGTACTTTATAGTTTTCAGAATACAGGTCTTTTCACCTTGGTTAGCTTTCATCTTGGTTAACTTTATTTCTAGGTATTTTATTCTTTTTGGTGCAATTATACATGGGATAGTTTTCTTATGTCTTTTTCTATCACTTTATTATTAATGTATAGAAATGCAACAGATTTCTGTATATTAGCTTTGTATCCTGTGACTTTACTGAATTAATTTATCACTTCTATTATTTTTTGTTGCTGTTGGAATATTTTGGGAATTTTATATAAAGCATTATGTCATCTGCAAATAGTGAATATTTTACTTCTTCCTTACCAATTTGGATGCTTTTTATTTCTTTTTGTTGTTTGGTTGCTGTGGCTAGGACTTCTACTACTATGTTGAATACAAGTGTTAAGAGTGGACACCCTTGGGGCACCTGGGTGGCTCTGTCAGTTAAGTGTCTGACTTCAGCTCAAGTCATGATCTCATAGTCTGTGGACATAAGCCCCACGTCAGGCTCTGTGCTGACAACTCAGAGCCTGGAGCCTGTTTTGGATTCTGTGTCTCCCTTTCTCTCTACCTCTCCCCAGCTGGTTCTCTCTCTCTGTCTCTCTCTCTCTGTCTCTCTCTCTCTGTGTGTGTGTGTGTGTGTCTCACTAATAAATAAATGAACTTAATTTTATTTTTTTCCAATATATGAAATTTATTGTCAAATTGGTTTCCATACAACACCCAGTGCTCATCCCAAAAGGTGCCCTCCTCAATACCCATCACCCACCCTCCCCTCCTTCCCACTCGCCATCAATCCACAGTTTGTGCCCAGTTTTTAAGAGTCTCTTATGCTTTGGCTCTCTCCCACTCTAACCTCTTTTTTTTCCTTCCCCTCCCCCATGGGTTTCTGTTAAGTTTCTCAGGATCCACATAAGAGTGAAACCATATGGTATCTGTCTTTCTCTCTATGGCTTATTTCACTTAGCAGAACACTCTCCAGTTCCATCCACGTTGCTACAAAGGTCCATATTTCGTTCTTTCTCATTGCCATGTAGTACTCCATTGTGTATATAAACCACAATTTCTTTATCCATTTATCAGTTGATGGACATTTAGGCTCTTTCCATAATTTGGCTATTGTTGAGAGTGCTGCTATGAACATTGGGGTACAAGTGGCCCTATGCATCAGTGCTCCTGTATCCCTTGGATAAATTCCTAGCAGTGCTATTGCTGGGTCATAGGGTAGGTCTATTTTTAATTTTCTGAGGAACCTCCACACTGCTTTCCAGAGCGGCTGCACCAATTTGCATTCCCACCAACAGTGCAAGAGGGTTCCCGTTTCTCCACATCCTCTCCAGCATCTATAATCTCCTGATTTGTTCATTTTGGCCACTCTGCTGGCATGAGGTGATATCTGAGTGTGGTTTTGATTTGTATTTCCCTGATAAGGAGCGACATTGAGCATCTTTTCATGTGCCTGTTGGCCATCCGGATGTCTTCTTTAGAGAAGTGTCTATTCATGTTTTCTGCCCATTTCTTCACTGGGTTATTTGTTTTTTGGGTGTGGAGTTTGGTGAGCTCTTTATAGATTTTGGAGACTAGCCCTTTGTCTGATATGTCATTTGCAAATATCTTTTCCCATTCCGTTGGTTGCCTTTTAGTTTTGTTGGTTATTTCCTTTGCTGTGCATAAGCTTTTTATTTTCATAAGGTCCCAGTAATTCATAAATGAACTTAATTTTAAAAATTATTTTTAAAAAAGAGCACACACCCTTGTCTCTTCCTAAACTTAGAGTAAGTCTCTCAGTTTTTCACCGCTGAGGATGACATTAGCTGTGCATTTTTTATATATGACCTTTATTGTGTTGAGGTATGTTTACCCTAAACTTACTTTTTTGAGGTTTCTTTTTTTTATCATGAATGGATGTTGTAGTTGTCAAAGGCATTTTCTGTGTCTATTTAGATAATCATATGTTTTTAATCTTTTCTCTTGTTAATGTGATGCATCACATTGATTGATTTGTAAATATCGAGCCACACTTGCATCCCTGGAATAAATCCCACTTAATTGTGAGGAATGATTTTTGTATGTACTGTTGGGTTCAGTGTGCAAGGATTTTTGAGGGTTTCTGCAGTTGTTTTCATCAGTGATATTGGCCTATAGTTTTCTTTTTGGAGTGTATTTGTCTGGTTTTTATATCAGGGTAATGTTGGGCTCATAGAGTAAATTCAGAAGCTCTCCTCCTTCTATTTTTGGAATAGTTTGAGAAGAATAGGTATTAACTCTTCTTTAACTGTTTGGTAGAGTTCACCCGTGAAGACATCTGGTCCTGATCTCTTGTTCATTAGGTGTTTTTTCTTGTTGTTGTTGTTGTTTTCTGAATTGATTTCATTGCTATTAATCCATTTGTTCAGATTTTCTATTTCTTCCTAATTTGGTTTTGGAAAGTTATATATTTCTAGGAATTTATTCAATTCTTTTAGGTTGTCCAATTTGTAAGCATACAATTTTTCATAGTGTTGTTTTATAATTAATTATTTTTTTATTTCTGAGTTGTTAGTTGCTATTTCTCATCCTTCATTTATTATTTTATTTATTTGAGTCCTTTCTTTTTTTGTTTTTGATGAATCTGGCTAAAAGTTTATTAATTTTGTTGATCTTTTCAAAGAAACTGCTCCTGGTTTCATTTATCCGTTCTTTTTTTTTATGGTCTGCAGTTCATTTATTTCTACTCTAATTTTTACTATTCCTTACCTCCTCTACCATTGGGCTTTGTTTTGTTCTTTTTCTAGCATATTTGGGTGTACAATTAGGGTTATAGCATATTTGGGTGTACAATTAATGTGCTTTTGTTTTTCTTTTTGCTTGATTCTTGAGTTAGGCCTGTATTGTTATAGTCTTCACTCTTTTTTTTTTTTCAACGTTTATTTATTTTTGGGACAGAGAGAGACAGAGCATGAACGGGGGAGGGGCAGAGAGAGAGGGAGACACAGAATCGGAAACAGGCTCCAGGCTCTGAGCCATCAGCCCAGAGCCCGACGCGGGGCTCGAACTCCCGGACCGCGAGATCGTGACCTGGCTGAAGTCGGACGCTTAACCGACTGCGCCACCCAGGCGCCCCTAGTCTTCACTCTTATAACAGCTTTTCCTGCATCCCAAACATTTTGGACCACTGTGTTTTTATGGTTTTTTGTCTCCATGTATTTTTTAAATTTCTTCTCTGATTTCCTTGTTGACCAAGTCAATGCTTACTATCATGTTATTTAGCCTATGTATCTGTGTTCTTTCCAGTTTTTTTTCCTTGTGATTGGGTTCTAGTTTCATACTCTCATGGTCAGAAAAGATACATGATATGATTTCAATCTTTTCAATTTATTGTGGCTTGTTTTGTGGCCTACCATGTGATCATATTCTGGGGAAGTACTATGTACACTTGAAAAGAATGTGTATTTTGATCTTTTTGGGTTTTTTTTACCAATTTATTTTTTTTATTTTTTTCAATATATGAAGTTTATTGTCAAATTGGTTTCCATACAACACCCAGTGCTCATCCCAAAAGGTGCCCTCCTCAATACCCATCACCCACCCTCCCCTCCCTCCCACCCCCATCAACCCTCAGTTTGTTCTCAGTTTTTAAGAGTCTCTTATGCTTTGGCTCTCTTCTACTCTAACCTCTTTTTATTCCTTCCCCTCCCCCATGGGTTTCTGTTAAGTTTCTCAGGATCCACATAAGAGTGAAACCATATGGTATCTGTCTTTCTCTGTATGGCTTATTTCACTTAGCAGAACACTCTCCAGTTCCATCCATGTTGCTACACTTGTACCCCAATGTTTATATTTTGATCTTTTTGAAGAATGTTATGAATATATCTATTAGTTCCATCTGGTCTAATGTGTCATCAAAGCCACCATTTCTTTGTTGATTTTCTGCCTGGATGTTCCATCCATTGATGTAAGTGGGGTGTTAAAGTCCTCTGCTATTATTGTATTACTATCACTTCTTTTATGTCTGTCAATAGTTGCTTTATGTGTTTAAGGGTTTCCATGTTGGGTGCATAAATATTTACTAATGTCATATCTCCTTGTTGGACTATTTTCTTTATTATTATGTAGTGTTCTCTTTGTCTGTTGTTAAATCTTTGTTTCATAGTCTACTTTCTCTGATATAGTTATTGCTAACTTATCTTTCTTTTCACTTCTATTTGTATGGTAAAAGCTTTTCCATCCCTTCACTTTCAATCTGCATGTGTCTTTAAGGTGGAAGTGTGTCTTTTCTAGGCAGCATATAGATAGATCTTGTTTTTAATCCATTCAGTCACTCTATGTCTTTTGATTGGTGCATTTAGTCCATTTACATTCAAAGTAATTATTGGTAGGTATGTACTTCCATTTTGTTGCTTGTTTTACACTTTGTTTTGTTTTTTTGTAGGTATTTTCTGTTCCTTTTTTCCTCTCTTTCTCTTTTCCCTTATGGTTTGTTGGCTTTCTTGATGATATTCTTGGATTACCTTCTCTTTATTTTTTGTATATATATTAAAGATTTTTTATTTGTACTTAATATTAATTTCAGATATAACATCTTATGCATAAAGCAGCATGTATTAAGTTAATGCTGATGGTCACTTAAGTTTGAACGCATTCTAAAAGCACTAAATTTTTCTCAGTCCATGTTGTACGTATATGATGTCATTACCTGGTGGTCTTTTAAAAATTCAAATTATTAACACAGGAAACAACAGATGTTGGTGAAGATGCAGAGAAAGGGAAATGCTTTTGCACTGTTAGTAGGAAGGCAAACAGGTGCAGCCAATATGGAAAACAGTATGGAGGTTCCTCAAAAAATTAAAAATAGAACTACCCCATGACCCAGCAATTGCACTACTAGTTATTTATCCAAAAGATACAAAAATGCTGATTTGAAAGGGCACATGTACTCCAATGTTTATAACAGCACTATCAACCATAGCCAAATTATGGAAAGAACCCAAATGTCCATTGACTGATGAACAAATAAAGAAAATGTGGTATATATACACAATGGAATACAAGTCGGCAATCAAAACGAATAAAATCTTGCCATTTGCAACAACATGAATGGAACTAAAGTATATGTTTCTAAGAGAAATAACACAAAGACAAATATCATATGATTTCACTCATGTGGAATTTAAGAAAGAAAACAGATGTAACTAGGGAAATAGAAGGAAAAATAAGATAAAAACAGAGAGAGAGGCAAACCATAAGAGACTCTTAAATACAGAGAACAAACTGACGGTTTCTAGAGGGGAATTGGGTGCAAGGATCAGTTAAACGGGTGACAGGCATTAAGGAGAGCACTTGTGGGGATGAGCACCGGGTGTTCTATGGAAGTGATGAATCACTGGATTCTATTCCTGAAACCAATACTAGAATGTATGTTAACTAACTTGAATTTAAATATATAAATTTAAAAAATTCAAATTATGATTCAGTAGATACAATGTAGAGATTTACATTTTGCATTTCCAAGAAATTCCCAAGTGATGCTGATATTGCTGCTTCTCAGACCACAGCTTTGATTCCCAAAACAATATTCTCCATTGTCTACTACTCTATTTTTACTTAGAGGCAAATTATCCTTGGTTAAACTTTCATAGGCTGAGTAACACAAAAGAGTGGAGGTTATCTAGATAGTTCAGGCCTAAATATACTTCTGTGTGAGTTAAACCTACCTTCTCTCTCTCTCTCTCTCTCCCTCTCCCTCTCCCTCTCCCTCTCTCTCAAACAACAACAACAACAACAACAACATGATACCAATAGAAGAAAACCTCACCTTTGGACTTTTAGATTTGCTAGTAAACACTGAGCTAAAAATAATCTGCGTGAAAAATCAGGTAGTGAAGCTTTACATTACACCTCTTAACAAAATTTTATTCAGAAAAGAAGTTGGGTTCTTTAGAAGTCCAGATGGATTAATCAACCTAAAATCATCTCTGATCATGATATTCTCTGACTCAAAAATTCTCAATGCCTACATTTCCAGTTAGTTACTGAATGGAATCTAGATTCCTTAGCCTGGCTTTCAAGGCCCTCCATGATTTTGCTCTTGCTCCAATGTACCTGCCACCCTTACCTTCGTCTACTCTTTCTTTTTTATTGTATGCAAATTGAGGTACTTGCTGTTCTTTGGAACCCACACAGGCCTTTCAGCTCTTTTGCCTTTTCTCACACTATTTTAATTTTTATGTCTACAGGGTGAAGCCTTAGCTATCCATTACAACCCTGATCTATTTCTCCTTCTCCTATTAAGGCTTCTTTAAGCTAGCATATTCTCTGACTTCTATCCAGCCAAAACCAATATGCAACCTCTTTCTTCTATGTATTTCCACATAACTTTATTTGTATTTCTTTCCTATGTGCTAAGATTTAAAAATTTTTTAAAAAGACTCCACCCTAAGCTTGAATTTTTACCATTACCAACTCAAGCATTAGATAACATGTTGCCTTCCATACAATTTTTAAAATATAATTTCTTAAGAAAAAAATACCTTTTGGTCTCTAGTCTCAGAATTAATGGATTTTCCAGGTAACTTCACCCTCCTAGAGAGAGATATGGGTCATTACGAATACATAGCTCAGTTTATATTGAACCTTAGGTTAGGAAGTAGAAGGTACTAAATGGGTAGGCAAGACCAACCAAGACAAGTAACCAAGATATTTATTTATCACATATTTATGGAGTATCTGCTGTGTCAGGCCCTTATGGTTCCAATTTCAGTGCTGATGAGAGAGAGTTCTAAAAAAAGAAAGTAAACCAATAATCTCTTGTATTCAACCTAGATGCTAGAATCTTCTTCCTCCAAATTTCTTTTAAAAAAAGACATCAAATGTTGTATATTCCATTTGCATAAGATTTAGAAGATAATGAATTCTCTCTTAAAACACACACACACACACACACACGTGTTCGTGCACACACACACACACACACACCAAAAATTCTGGTGGGCAAATAAAATGTAAGAGTATACCAATTGAGCAGTTGGACATATTTGAAAGATGTTTCTCCTTTCTCCAAATGATTATGTGCATACCAGACCTTTTCACGAGCTCCTGCTTTGGTTCACTGTTCTGGGGGGAGTGAAATGTTTTGAAGCAGTAATAAATACAAGCTGAGAAGAAAATCTTTCTGATAGAAGCTAAAACAAGGAAGGACTTAATAGTATGGAAAAAAGGTGAACATAGCTAAGTTCAATAGTTTAAAAATTTTATAGAAGAATGGAGCTACAGTGAAACATATTATTTTGATATTAAGATGCTTCTATTTGTACAAAGTTGGTGGAGGAAATGTTCTGGTAAAAAAATAACTACTCCTCAATGTTCCCACTCTTTTTTTGTCATGAGCCTGTAAACATGACACCAATATTTGAGACATAATCTATGAAAGTTTTCCATAAATTTCAATAAACCCACTTATTGATGGTGTTATCTATTACCTTGGTTGTGGTAATGGTATCATGGCTACATGGATATGTCCAAGCTCATCAAGATGTATAGATTAAGGTCCATGAAATATAGCCAGACCAACACTAAACCATCCTACACACATAGAAAACTGACTGAGGATTAACACAACAATCTGCATAACCTGAACCACAGAATTCAGCAGGTATGTGGCACGAAGTGAACTTGGGGAGTGAGAAGGCACAGGAAGGGAGGTGCTTTTGCTAATAGAGAGAGGACAGAGACTGGGGGTGGGTGAGAATATGGGAAAAGCACCCTTCCCCAAAACCAGCTGGGGAGAAAGTGGAAAATTGGAAACAGCTGCAAGGACTAAACTAAAAAGGGAGAAAGGAGAAAGGAGAAGGTTTAAATTCCATTAAGACTGTAAACAAGGGGAGTGCAGTCTGCAACTCCACAGCTCAATACCTGGCGGTGCTCTGGTGGGAAGGGTGAATCCCCAGAAACAGAGTGGGGTCTGTGAGGTTCTCGGGCCACATGGGGAAAAGTGGTTCCACTGCTGGAAGGACGTTTGGTAGAGACTGAAGTCACCTGGTCCCAGCAGACCCCAGAAAATGGCCACATTCTCTGGTGCTTGAACAAGGTTAAGGGTGAAACCTGATGCCAGATGTGTGTTGTGATCTTCCATAATCCCTGAAACGCTGCTGCTACACTATCTCGCAAACTTTTTCTGGGGCGGGCTGGCACCTGCCCATAGTCTCAGGGCACCAGCAGCAACAGGGTCCAGCAAGCATTCCTGGGTAAAGCCAGCATTTGGCCATTGCTCATTCGGCCATTGCTCAGTGAGACATTCCCACAGAGGGGCAGAACGGGTCAAAGCCGCAGTCCTTCAGAAGTAAGGGGCCAGGAAAAACAGCCACATCTGAGACAAAACTCAGGAGGAAGGTGCTGCCTGGGACCTGGTCAAAGAGAGTGAAAAAGCGGGGAGTGGATGAAAGCTGAAGACAGTATAGGTGCATGATTGCCGATCTAAGAGAACAGACTGGGTAGCGGGGTGGCGCCATTTTCACTGCTCCTGCGCATTGCACAGACACACCTATGAGCACCACAACACTCCACCTTAGTGGGCTAGCAGCACCATCTAGTGGAGAGTGGAGCCGTTGCACTCATCCCACCCAATTGGGCCAACTTCGCTCTTCAAGAATACAAGTCTCACCGCCAGCTTGGTTTATGGACTATAAAGCGCCACATAGACTAACTTCTAGGGGAAAATGAAATAATTTCAGTTCTACTTCAATCTGTTAGCAGGTTCATCCATTCAATTTTCTTTCGTTTTTTTTTTTCTCTTTTACACTTTTTTCTTGAATGAAGAAAGAGAAAAATTTCATTCTTATTTTCAATTTTTATTAAAAATATTTTTCTTTCATTTTATGACTATATTTTTTACTTTTGTGTAAATTTTTTCTAATTCTATTTTACTTCCATCATTTTATTTTAGTCTACTTCAGTGTATTCACCTTTTCAAATTTTCAACCGATGTCCTTTTTTTTCCATTGTTTTCTTTGTTTTCTCCTTTTTGTTTCTTTTCTTTTTCTTGAATGCAGAAAGACAAAAACTTCATTTTTACCTTCAATTTCTATTAAAATATTTTTTAATTTTTTTACTAAACTTTTTGCTTTTATGTAAAGTTTTTCAATTCTACTTTACTTACATCATTTGATTTTAGTTTACTACAGTGTATTCACTTTTTCAAATGTTCAAAGGATCTACTTTTTTCTTTTTTTCTTTTTTCTTTTTTCTCTTTTTTCTCTTCATTTCTTTTCTTTTTCTTGAATATAGAAAAATACAAATTCATTTTAATTTTTAATAAAAATATTTTTCTTTAATATTTTCTACTATATTCTTTACTTCTGTGTATATTTTTTCAAATTCTATTTTACCTCCATCATCTCATTTTAGTCTACTTCAATACATTCATTTTTTCAAATTCTCAATTTCCTTTTTTTTCTTTTAACCCCCTTTTTCTTTCTCTAATGTGTCAAACCACTTTCAACACCCAGACAAAAACACACCTAGGATCTAGCATGATTTATTTGATTTGTGTGTGTCTGTGTGTGTTTAATTTTTTTTATTTTAATTTTTTATTTTAATTTTTCTGCCTCATTAATTCCTTTTCTCCCTTAAAAATGACAAAATGAAAGAATTCACCCCAAAAGAAAGAGCACGAAGAAACGACAGCCAAGGATTTAGCCAACATAGATACAACCAGGATGTCTGAACCAGAATTTAGAATCACTATAATAAGAATACTAGCTGGAATTGAATATAGATTAGAATCTCTTTGTTCAGAGAAAAAGAAGTAAAAAATAGCCAGAATGAAATTAAAAATGCTATAACTGAGCTGCAATCATTGATGGATGCAGTGGCGGCAAGGATGGATGAGGCAAAACAGAGAATCAGTGATATAGAGGACAAACTTACAGAGAATAGTGAAGAAGAAAAAAGAGGGAGATTAAGGAAAAAGAGCACGATTTAAGAATTAGAGAAATCAGTGACTCATTAAAAAGGAACAACATCAGAATCATAGGGGTCCCAGAAGAGGAAGAGAGAGAAATAAGGGTAGAAGAGTTATGTGAGCAAATCATAGCAGAAATCTATCCTAACCTGGGGAAAGACACAGACATCACAATCCAGGAAGCACAGAGGACCCCCATTACATTCAACAAAAACAGATTATCAACAAGACATAGCATAGTCAAATTCACAAAATACTCAGGCAAGGAGAGAATCCTGAAACCAGCAAGGGGAAAAAAAACCCTAACCCACAAGGGGAAGACAGATCAGGTTTGCAGCAGACCTATCCACAGAAACTTGGCAGGCCAGAAAGGAATGGTAGGATATATTCAGTGAATCAGAAAAATATGCAGCCAAAAATTCTTTACCCAGCAATGCTGTCATTCAAAATACAGAGAGATAAAAAGTTTCCCAGACTGGGGCACCTGGGTGGCTCAGTTGGTTGAGCATCCAACTTCCGGTCAGGTCATGATCTTACAATTTGTGGGTTCAAGCCCCGCATCAGCATCTGTGCTGACCGCTTGCTCAGAGCCTGAAGACTGCTTCAGATTCTGTCTCCTTCTCTCTCTGCCCCTCCACTGCTCACACTTATTTCACTCTGTTTCTCAAAAATAAATAAATTTTTAAAAAATGATTAAAAAAAAAAGTTTCCCAGATGACAAAAATTAAAGGAGTTTCTAACCACTAAACCAGCCCTGCAAGAAATTGCAAGAAATTTTAAGGGGGAAACTCTCTGAGGGGAGAAAAGATGGAAAAAATACTCACACACACACACACACACACATATATGTATATTATATATTATATATAAATGTATATAAATAGATAAATATATATAAATACATAAATACGAAAAACAACAAAGATTTGAAAGGACCAGAGAACACCACCAGAAACTCCAACTCTACAAGCATCATAATGGCAATAAATTCATATGTTTCAGTACTCACTCTAAACGTCAATGGACTCAATGCTCCAATCAAAAGACATAGGGTAACAGAATGGATAAGAAAACAAGATCCATCTATATGCCATTTACAAGAGACCCACTTTAGACCTAAAGACACCTTCAGATTGAAAATCAGGGGATGGAGAAACATCTATCATGCTAATGGTCAACTGAAGAAAGCTTGAGTAGCCATACTTATATCAGACAATCTAGACTTTAAAATAAAGACTGTATCAAGAGATGCAGAAGGGCATTATATCATAATCAAGGGGTCTATCCACTAAGAAGACCTAACAATTTGAAACATTTATGCACCAAATGGGATAGCACCCAAATATATAAATCAATTAATCACAAGCATAAAGAAAGTCATTGATAATAATACCATAATAGTAGGAGAATTCAACATCCCACTCACAGCAATGGACAGATCATCTAATCAAAAAATTAACAAGGAAACAATGGCTTTGAATGACACACTGGACCAGATGGACTTAACAGATATATTCAGAACATTTCATCCTAAAGCAGCAGAATATACATTCTTCTCCAGTGAACATATAACATTCTCCAGAATAGACCATATACTAGGACACAAATCAGCCCTAAGTAAGGACAAAAAGATCGAGATCATGCCATGTGTATTTTCAGACCACAACGCTATGAAACTCGAAATCAGCCACAAGAAAAAATTTGGAAAGGTAACAAATACTGGGAGACTGAAGAACGTCCTACTGAAGAATGAATGGGCTAACCAAGCAGTTAAAGAGGAAATTAAAAAGTATATGGAAGTCAATGAAAATGATAACACCACAACCCAAGACCTCTGGGATGCAGCAAAAGCGGTCATAAGAGGAAAGTTATAGCAATCCAGTCCTTCCTAAAGAAGGAAGAAAGATCTCGGCTACACAACCTAACCTTACACCTTAAGGAGCTGGAAAAAGAAGAGCAAATAAAATGCAAAACAAGCAGAAGACAGGAAATAATAAAGATTACAGCAGAAGCTAATGCTATCGAAACCAAAAAAACAGTAGAACAGATCAATGAAACCAGAAGCTGGTTCTTTGAAAGAATTAACAAAATTGATAAACCTTTAGCCAGTCTGATCAAAAAGAAAAAGGAAAGGATGCAAATAAATAAAATCAAGAATGACAGAAGAAAGATCACAACCAACACAGCAGAAATAAAAAGTATAATAAGAGAATATTATGAGTAATTATATGCTAATAAAATGGGTAATCTGGAGGAAATGGACAAATTCCTAGAAACATGTGCAGTACCAAAACTGAAACATGAAGGAATAGAAAATTTGAACATACCCATAACCAGTAAGGAAATCGAATTAGTAATCAAAAATCTGCCAAAAAACAAGACTCCAGGGCCAGATGGCTTTCCAGGGGAATTCTACCAAACATTTAAGAAAGAGTTAACCCCTAGTGTCTGGAAGGTGTTATTCAAAAAAATAGAAATGGAAGGACAACTTCCAAACTCTTTCTATGAAGTCAGCATTACCTTGATTCGAAAACCAGACAGAGACGCCACTAAAAAGGAGAACTATAGACCAATTTCCCCGATGAACATGGATGCAAAAATTTTCAACAAGATATTAGCCAACTGGTTCCAACAATACATGAAAAAAATTATTCACGATGACCGAGCTGGATTTATACCTAGGATGCAGGACTGGTTCAAATTCTGCAAGCCAATCAATGTGATTCATCACATCAATTAAAAAAAGGACAAGAACCATATGATCCTCCCAATAGATGCAGAGAAAGTATTTGACAAAATGTAGCATCCTTTCTTGATAAAAAACCTCAAGAAAGTAGGGATAGAAGGAGCATACCTCGAGATCATAAAGGCCATATATGAACAATGCAATGCTAGTATCATCCTCAATGGGGAAAAACTGAGAGCTTTATCCCTAAGGTCAGGAACAAGACAGGCATGTCCGCTCTCACCACTGTTATTCAACATAGTATTGGAAGTCTTAGCTATGCAATCAGACAACACAAAGAAATAAAAGGCATCCAAATCAGCCAGGAGGAGGTCAAACTTTCACTCTTCGCAGATGACATGATACTCTATATGGAAAACCCAAAAGATTCCACCAAAAAACTGCTAGAATTGATTCATGAATTCAGTAAAGTTGCAGGATATAAAATCAACACACAGAAATCGGTTGCATTCCTATACACAAACAATAAAGTGACAGAAACAGAAATCAAGGAATAGATCCCATTTAAAGTTGCACAAAAAAACCATAAAATACCTAGGAATAAATCTAACCAAAGAGGTGAAAATCTATGCACTGACAACTATAGAAAGCTTATGAAAGAAATTGAAGAGACACAAAAAATAGAAAAAGATTCTCTGCTCCTGGATAGGAAGAACAAATATTGTTAAAATGTCAATAGTACACAAAGAAATCTATGTATTCAATGCAATCCCTATCAAAGTAAAACCAACATTTTTCACAGAGCTAGAACAAATCATCCAAAAATTTGTATGGAACCAGAAAAGACGCCAAATAGCCAAAATGATCTTGAAGAGAAAATCAAACCAGGGGACATCACAATCCTGGACGTCAAGCTATACTACAAAGCTGTAATCATCAAGACAGTATGGTACTGGCACAAGAACAGACACTCAGATCAATGGAACAGAATAGAGAACCCAGAAATGGACCCACAAACGTATGGGCAACTAATCTTTGACAAAGCAGGAAAGGATAGCCAATGAAATAAAGACAGTCTCTTCAGCAACTGGTGCTGGGAAAACTGGACAGCGACATGTAGAAGAATGAACCTGGACCACTTTCTTACACCATACACAAAAATAAACTCAAAATGGATGAAAGACCTCAATGTTAGACAGGAATCCATCAAAATCCTCAAGGAGAAAGCAGGCAAAAACCTCTTTGACCTTAGTTGCAGCAACTTCTTACTCAACATATCTCCAGAGGGGAGGGAAACAAAAGCAGAAATGAACTACTGGGACCTCATCAAAATAAAAAGCTTCTGTACAGTGAAGGAGACAATCAGCAAAACTAAAAGGCAACTGACAGAATGGGAGAAGATATTTGCAAATGACATATCAGTTAAAGGGTTAGTATCCAAAATCTATAAAGAACTTATCAAAGTCAACACCCAAAAAACATGTAATCCAGTGAAGACATGGGCAAAAGACATGAATAGACACTTCTCCAAGGAAGACATCCAGATGGCCAACCAACACATGAAAAAATGCTCCACATCCGTCATCATCAGGGAAATACAAATCAAAACCACAATGAGATACCACTTTATACCTGTCTGAATGGCTAACATTAACAACTCAGGCAACAACAGATGTTGGCGAGGATGCAGAGAGAGAGGATCTCTTTTGCATTGTTGGTGGAATGCAAGCTGGTGCAGCCACTCTGGAAAACAGTATGGAGGTTCCTCAAAAAACTAAAAATGGAATATCCCTACAACCCAGCAACTGCACTTCTAGGCATTTATCCACGGGATACAGATGTGCTGTTTCGAAGGGACACATGCACCCCCATGTTTATAGCAGCACTATCAACAATATCCAAAGTATGGGAAGAGTCCAAATATCCATCGAGGGATGAATGGATAAAGCAGATGTGATATATATATACAATGGAGTATTACTCGGCAATCAAAAAGAATTAAGTCTTGCCATTTGCAAATGTGTGGATAGAACTGGAGGGTATTATGCTAAGTGAAATTAGTCAGTCAGAGAAAGACAAAAATCATATGACTTCAGTCATATGAGGACTTTAAGAGAAAAAACAGATGAACGTAAGGGCAGGGAAGCAAAACTAATATAAAAAGAGAGAAGGGGACAAAGCATAAGAGACTTATAAATATGGAGAACAAACTGAGGGTTACTGGAGGGGGTGTGGGAGGGGGGATGGGCTAAATGGGTAAGGGGCACTAAGGAATCTACTCCTGAAATCATTGTTGCACTATATGCTAAGTAATTTGGATGTAAATTTTTTAAAAATAAAATATAAAAGAAATATAAGAAAAAAATGATCAAAAAATGTATAGATTAAATGTGCAATATTTTTATACCACCTGTACCTCATTATCAATTATATATTTAATGCTAAAAAGTAAAATATGCATAATGAAAAATAGCCATATGAAAAGATGCTCAACATCATATGTCATTAAGGAATTGTAACTTAAATCAATAATAAGGCACTACTACACTGTTATTAAAATGGTTAAAATTCGCTTTTTTTTTTTTTTTCGCAACGGGTTTGCCGCCAGAACACAGGTGTCGTGAAAACCACCGCTAAACCTAAACCAAAATGGGAAAGGAGAAGACTCATATCAACATCGTCGTCATTGGACACGTAGATTCGGGCAAGTCTACCACTACTGGTCATCTGATCTACAAATGTGGTGGGATCGACAAAAGAACTATCGAAAAATTTGAGAAGGAGGCTGCTGAGATGGGAAAGGGCTCCTTCAAGTATGCCTGGGTCTTGGATAAACTGAAAGCCGAACGTGAACGTGGTATCACCATTGATATCTCCCTGTGGAAATTCGAGACCAGCAAGTACTATGTGACCATCATTGATGCCCCAGGACACAGAGACTTTATCAAAAATATGATTACGGGCACATCTCAGGCTGACTGTGCTGTCCTGATCGTTGCTGCTGGTGTTGGCGAATTTGAAGCAGGTATCTCCAAGAATGGGCAGACCCGTGAGCATGCCCTTCTGGCTTACACACTGGGTGTAAAACAACTTATTGTTGGTGTTAACAAAATGGATTCCACTGAGCCACCCTACAGCCAGAAGAGATACGAGGAAATCGTTAAGGAAGTCAGCACCTACATTAAGAAAATTGGCTACAACCCCGACACCGTAGCATTTGTGCCAATTTCTGGTTGGAATGGTGACAACATGCTGGAGCCAAGTGCTAATATGCCTTGGTTCAAGGGATGGAAAGTCACCCGTAAAGATGGCAATGCCAGTGGAACCACACTGCTTGAAGCTCTGGATTGCATTCTGCCACCTACTCGTCCAACTGACAAGCCCTTGCGTCTGCCCCTCCAGGATGTCTACAAAATTGGTGGTATTGGTACTGTCCCTGTGGGTCGAGTGGAGACCGGTGTTCTTAAGCCAGGCATGGTGGTCACTTTTGCTCCAGTCAATGTTACAACTGAAGTAAAGTCTGTTGAAATGCACCATGAAGCTTTGAGTGAGGCTTTACCTGGGGACAACGTGGGCTTCAATGTCAAGAACGTATCTGTCAAAGATGTTCGTCGTGGCAATGTGGCTGGTGATAGCAAAAATGACCCACCAATGGAAGCAGCTGGCTTCACAGCTCAGGTGATTATCCTGAACCATCCAGGCCAAATCAGTGCCGGATATGCACCTGTGCTGGACTGTCACACAGCTCACATCGCCTGCAAGTTTGCTGAGCTGAAGGAGAAGATTGATCATCGTTCTGGAAAAAAGCTTGGAAGATGGTCCCAAGTTCTTAAAATCTGGTGATGCTGCCATCGTTGATATGGTTCCTGGCAAGCCCATGTGTGTTGAGAGCTTCTCTGACTATCCTCCTCTGGGCCGTTTTGCTGTTCGTGACATGAGACAGACGGTTGCTGTGGGTGTCATCAAAGCAGTGGACAAGAAGGCAGCTGGAGCTGGCAAGGTCACCAAGTCTGCCCAGAAAGCTCAGAAGGCTAAATGAATATTATCCCCAATACCTGCCACCCCAGTCTTAATCAGTGGTGGAAGAACGGTCTCAGAACTGTTTGTGTCAATTGGCCATTTAAGTTTAATAGTAAAAGACTGGTTAATGATAACAATGCATCGTAAAACCTTCAGAAGGAAAGGAGAATGTTTTGTGGACCATTTGTTGTTTTTGTGTGTGGCAGTTTTAAGTTATTAGTTTTTAAAATCAGTACTTTTTAATGGAAACAACTTTGACCAAAAATCTGTCACAGAATTTTGAGACCCATTAAAACAAAAGTTTAATGAGAAAAAAAAAATGGTTAAAATTCAAAACACTGGCAACACCAAATTCTGGCAAAGATCTGGATCAAAGGGAACTTCCATTATTTGCTGGTGGGAATGCAAAATAATGCAACCATGTTAAAAAAAATGGCAGTATCTTACACAATGCAACATGCTCATACCATATAATCCAACAATCATGTTCCTTGGAATTTACTCAAATAAGTTGAAAACTTATGTCCACCCAAAAACCTGTAGGTGAATATTTATAGCAGCTTTATTCATAATTTTTAAAACTTAAAAACAACCAAAATGTCTTTCCATCAATGAATGGATAAATAAAATTTTGGTACATCCAGAAAATGGAGTATCATTCTGCACTAAAAATAAATAAGCTCTCAAACCATGAAAAGACATGGATGTAATTAAATGCATATTACTCCGCGAAAGAGCCAATCTGAAAAGAGTACATATTATATGATTTTCCCTATGTAATATTGGCCAAAGGCAATTGAAATCAAGGAAGGAAAAATTATGTAGACAGTTAAAAGATCTGAGGTTGCCAGCAGTTATGAAGGAAGGAGGGATAATTAGGTCAAGCACAATGGATTTTTAGAACAGTTAAACTATTTTACATGATACTATAAATGGTGGGAAACTGTCATTGTGTATTTGTTAAAACCTATAGATTGCATGCCAAGAATGAACCCTAATGTAAACTATGAACTTTGAGTGATAATGATGTGTAAATTCAGGCTTCCCATTCAACAGTCCTGATTACAGTCACACTTGATCAGAGAGTATGCCCTGTGGCTTTCCCAATCTGTGGAGCAAAACCAGTGCGTTTCATGACCAGTAAATACAGTGCACACTGATGCCAGATTTGTGTCCTCAAGCAACAAGCCATACATGCCTTGAGTACCATCTTGCTGCCTTGGCAGGCCAAGGAAGCTAATAACCTCCTGCTACTACTTAATATAGTACCCAGTCCTGAACAACTAATAAGCCTGACCAGAGAGTCAAAGCAACTATAGAGTTAATCCTACAGCCTCACCTAGGTAGAAAACTAAACCAGCAGTCCTGTCCAAGGGTTCTCAGCTAATAGCACACTCCCACATCCTCAACCTTAGAGATCAACAGTTTCTTCACCCAGTAATAAATCATAATAGCAGGCACCATCTGCCCATTGGCTTTGCAAACATACATAGCCAGCCAAACTGAGCTGACTGGTGAATATCTGTTTTGGTGGAAGCAAACCTGTAATGTCTGGAAATGGAACCTGATTAATCAGATACACAGGTTTACCAATGTAAAGAATCAAGGACCATAAAAAAAAAACAAATAATTATGGCACCACAAAAATGAAATAAATAAAGCTTAAAAAACTGATCCTAAAGAAATGGAGATCTATAAACTGTCTGGCAAAGAATTCAGAACAAGCCTCTTTTAAAAGAACATTGGTGAAAGTGCTGCTATAATCATTGGGGTACAAGTGCCCCTATGCATCATCACTCCTATATCCCTTGGGTAAATTCCTAGCAGTGCTATTGCTGGGTCATAGGGTAAATCTGTTTTTAATTTTTTGAGGAACCTTCACACAGTTTTCCCGAGCGGCTACACTAGTTTGCATTTGCACCAACAGTGCAAGAGGGTTCCCGTTTCTCCACATCTGCTCCAGCATCTATAGTCTCCTGATTTGTTCATTTTGGCCACTCTGACTGGCGTGAGGCCATCAACTGATGAATGGGTAAAGAAATTGTGGTTTATATACACAGTGGAATTCTATGTGGCAATATGTCCTTTTGTAGCAACGTGGATGGAACTGGAGAGTGTTATGCTAAGTGAAATAAGTCATACTGAGAAAGACAGATACCATATGTTTTCACTCTTATGTGGATCCTGAGAAACTTGACAGAAGACCATGGGGGAGGGGAAGGAGAAAAAAAAAGTTAGAGAGGGAGGGAACCAAACCATAAGAGACTCTTAAAACCTGAGAAATTTACTGAGAAAGACAGATACCATATGTTTTCACTCTTAGGTGGATCCAGAGAAACTTGACAAAAGACCATGGGGGAGGGGAAGGAGAAAAAAAAGTTAGAGAGGGAGGGAACCAAACCATAAGAGACTCTTAAAAACTGAGAACAAACTGAGAGTTGATGGGGGGTGGGAAGGAGAGGAGGGTGAGCAATGGGTATTGAGGAGGGCACCTATTGGGATGAGCACTGGGTGTTGGATGGAAACCAATTTGACAATAAATTTCATATTAAAAAAAAGAACATTGGTGAACTATCAAAACACACACATAGCAACTAAATGAAATTAGTAAAACAATAAATGAACAAAATGAGAAGGAATAGAAAACATTAAAAAAACAAAACTAACAAATCCTAGAATTGAAAAATATGATAAAGTAATTGAATAATTCAATAGGGAGTTTCAAAAACAAACTTGACAGTGCAGAAGAAAAAAAAAGCAGTGAACTGGAGGGATAGGACATTAGAAATTAACAGATTCAGAGGAGTAAAAAGAAAAAAATATGAAAAAGAATGAAGAAGTCCTATGAGAATTATAGGACACAATAAAAATAAGTTAATATTCAGATTATGGGAATTCCAAATGGAAGAGAAAGATAAAGGGAAAAAAGTAAATTTAAAGCAATAATGTCTGGGGGGCCTGGGTGGCTCAGTTGATTAAGCATCTGACTCCTGATACCAGCTCAGGTTATGTTCTCATGGTTTGTGAGTTCAAGTCCCACATTGGGTTTTGCATTGACAGCATGGAGCCTGCTTGGAATTCTCTCTGCCTCTCTCTCTACACCTTCCGAGCTTGTTCTCTCTCTCTCTCTCTCTCTCTTTTTCTTTCTCTCCCTCTCTCTCTCTCTCTCTCACACACACACACACACACACACACTAAATAAATAAATAAACAAACAAACAAACAAACAAAAAAACTTGAAAAAAAAAAAAAGCAATAGTGGCTGAAAACTTCTCAAGCATGGGGAGAGGAATGGACATCTTGATCCATTAAGCCCAAAATATACCAAGTAAGTTGAAACCAAACAGGATTACACTAAAACATGTTATAATTAAATTTCAAAGAACATATCAAACTCAACACCCAAAAACACACAATCCAGGTAAAAAATGGTTAGAAGACATGAACAGACATTTTCCCAAAGAAGACATACAGATGGCTAACAGACACATGGAAACATATTTAAAATCACTCATAATCAGGGAAATACAAGTCAAAATCCAATGAGGTATCACTTCACACCTGGCAGAATGGCTAAAATTAACAACTCAGGAAATGAGTATGCAGCGAAAGGGAAACCCTTTGGTATAAATACAAACTGGTACAGACACTCTGGAAAACAGTATGGAGGTTCCTCACAATGTTAAAAATAGAACTACCCTATGACCCAGCAATTGCATTACTAGGTTTTTACCCAAAGGATACAAAAAAAAAGTAATTCAAAGGGAAACATGCACCCCAATGTTTATAGCAGCATTATCAACAATAGCTAAACTATGGAAAGAGCCCAAATGTCCATTGACTGATTAATGGATAAAGAAGAGGTTAAAGAATGGATACACACACACACACACACACACACACACACACACACACACGATGGAATACTACTCAGCCATCAAAAAGAATGAAATCTTGTCCTTTGCAATGACATGGATAGATGTAGTGTGTATTATGCTGAGGGAAATAAATAATACAAATACTGATTGGTTTAACTCATATGTATAATTTAAGACACAAAAAAGATGAACATAGACTATGTGGGAAAAAGAAAAAGGGAAGTAAACCATAAGAGACTCTTAACTATAGAGAACAAAATGAAGGTTGCTAGAAGGGAAGTAGGCAGGGGGACATGGTAAATGGGTTATGGGTATTAAGGAGAGCACTTGTTGTGGTAAGCACTGGGTGTTATATGTAAGTGATAAATCTCTACATTCTACTCCTGAAGCTAATATTACACTGTATGTTAACTAACTGGAAGTTAAATAAAAACTTGAAGAAAAAAACTCCAACTAGACTTATGGGTTTTCCCTTGTAAGTTAATGACTTCTTTTGGCCTGTTGCTTTTAAAATATTTTTGCTATCACTATATTTTAAAAATTTAATAACAGTATGTCTTGGTGTGGGTCTAATTTGTTGATTTTGTTGGGGCTTCTCTGCCTTCTGGATATGGATATCTGTTTCCTTCCCCAAATTATGGAGGTTTTCAGCAATTATTTTTTCAAATAAATTTTCTACCTGGGTGGCTCAGTTAGTTAACTGTCCGACTCAGCTCAGGTCATGATCTCAAAGTTTGTGGGTTTAAGCCCTATGTCGGGCTCTGCTGACAGCTCAGAGCCTGGAGTCTGCTTCAGATTCTGTTTCTCCCTCCTTCTCTGCCCCTCCCCTGCTCATGCTCTGTCTCTCTCTGTCTCTCATCAATAAATAAATGTTAAAAATTTTTAAATAAGTAAAAAAATTTTCTACCCCCTTTCCTCTCTCTTCTTCTGGGACTCCTATAACACAAAAGTTATTACATTTGATGCAATCACTGAGTTCCCAAAGTCCATTTTCATTTTGAGCAATTATTTTCTGTCTCTTTTGTTTCACTTGGTTACTTTCCATTACTCTATCTTATAGGTCACTAATTCATTCCTCTGTGTCATCCATCCTGCTCTTCATTCCACTCCATCAAGTGTGTGTCTTCATTTCTTTTATTATGCCCTTTATTTCTGCTATGTTATTACTTATCTCTGTGTTAAAGGTCTCACTCATATCTTTCACATTTTCCTCAAGTTCGGGGAGTATCTTTATGGTCATTCCTGTAGATTCTCCAACAGGTATGTTACTTATATCTGTTTCGCCTAGATCTCTGGCTGTGGCCATCTCCTTTTCTTTCATTTAGGATACATTTCTCTGTATCCTCATTTGCCTACATCCCTGTGTCTGTTTCTACGTGTTAAGAAAGTCAACTGTATCTTCTGCTCCTGAAAGTAGTGATTTTATGAAAAAGAGTTCCTGGATTACTCTACAGTGCAATATCTCCTGTTCACCAGAACTTGGCACTGCAGGAGAGTGTCCTATGTGTGTTGCTTATGCCCTGCTTTTGTGTCTGAGTCAGTTCCATTCTCTTCAGTCATTCGCACTGTCTCTCTGCCTTTTTTAGGCTGTGCCTGCTCTCTGAGGTGTTAGTGAGCCTCAGGCAGGCCAGCTCTGAGGGAGTGTGCCCACCAGGTAACATGGGAGCTTGGCAGCAGTGTGAGCAAAATTTGTACTGGGCTACTAGTCTTATGCCAAAACCCCTTGAAGCACTGCATTGGGTGGTGGCTGTGTGCCAGGGAAGCTGGTGGCACATGGCTTGGCATGGTGCATGAAGGTGGCTGGGAGCATGTTGCCGGGGCAGTGTGCAATGGTGGCTGGGGGCACATGGCTGGGCATGGCCCAGGGGATATGCATGGCACCCAGTGGCAGCTTTGCAAAGAGTGGCTGAGTGGTGCACATGCACAGCTTTAACAAAATTTGTCCTAAGCCCCGGACTAAGGCTGTATGGCTTAGAGTGGGTGAGTCCTCAGGATAAATCTTGGGCGTGGTACACTGCTAACAGGTTAGGTACCAAGTGTCTGTGCAGTGCTGCCTCCTGTAGGTGGTTCTGTGTTTATGCTGGGGGGCAGGGGAAGAAAATGGCACTTGTTAACTTCCTCATTCCTAGAGAAGAAACAAGCCACCAACATGCTCCAAAATCAGTATGAACAGATCTGTCTCCCCTTTTTCCACCAGCACTGTGTAAACTGCCATTTCTATGTTGCTTCTCTGCACAGACTGCTGTCTTTTTAAGAGTGATAACCCAGCTATCACTCACCATCCCAGTTCACCCAGTGCTGAGTAAGTTGGCTTTTAAAGCTCAAGGCTCTAGGTCCCACTGGTTTTACAAACTGGTGTAATTCAGCCTCTCTGGTCTTTAAAGCCATACATTATGGGTATCTTCCCCATGTGAACTCCTTGCTATATGGGCCCATTGTTCTGCCTTCTCCATATGCACAGCTTCCTGCCTCTGGTGGGCCACCTTCCTCCACCTTTCTGACTTTCTTAACCTTTCAGGTGCAGCTTCTACTCTATTCAGTTTTGGAATTTGTTCTGCCAGGCTTTGGATCACTATACACTTTATTGACTTGGATGTGGATGATATCTACTTGAAAATGTGGGACAGGGTGAGTTCATGGTTCTCCTTCTCCACTGTCTTCCCAAGCTCCCAGGGGTTCATATTCCTTGGTGGCTTTTATTTTCTTCTTTATACCTTTATGCCATCTGTATTTCCCAATTCTTTTATAATAAGAATATGTGGGAGATTACTATCTGAGGAGAGCTCTAGATATATGGGACACAACTGGACAGCACTTATTAATATAACTGAAAGCTGAATCATGGCTTACCACTTTGGTATTCTTTACCTTCAAGACTGAGGAAGAGTCCCAGTCTTGGGGGGGGGGGCGGTCCCACAGACCGATGTATCCCTTATTATTTTACATCACAAATAGAGCAACAGATTAAGCGGTGGTCATACAATTAGCAGCTAAAATAAAGAGTGCCTAGTTAAATTTGAATTTCGGATAAACAAATAATTTTACCATAAAAATACACTAGAATTGAAGACAGGCTGGGATGATGGTGGAGTAGAAGGACCCTAAGTTTGCCTCGTCCCATGGATACAGCTAGATAGCACTCACATCAGCATAAATAACCCAGAAAATGACCCAGAAAACACGGACAGAACAAACTCCGTAACTAAAAGTAGAGAAGAGGCCACAACAAAGAAAGAAAGAATAGAGATGCAATTCTGGAGTGAAACAAATCATGGCCATCCATGGTGGGGAGGGAGCCAGTGGCACAGACAAAGGCGGAAGAAACAGACTATCAGAGTGGGGAGAGCCATCATGGGGAAAATGAATCCCCATAATATTTGGCATTGAAAGTGAGAAGGGTCAAATTTCATGAATCCTTACAACCAGCAGGACTTAAAACCTGTTGTTTTTAAAATCAGCAGTCTTGGCTCTGGGAGAGCCCAGAGGTATTAGGAAATGGAGTCTCTCCCCTTAAAAAGACAGCACAACAAATAGCCAGCAGAGATATAGTATGGAAGCAGCAGTTTGAAAAACTCCAGGGGCAGATGGGAGGGAGATTTATTTACTCATCTCAGAGCATGGCTCAGTGAAGCAGGGATCATAAGGAGACCCCGTCAGGAATAAAGGAGCTGACAGACTCCACTTCCCTCCCTTGCCCCCAGCATAACCACGCAGCTACCTCAGGGAACCAGCATGATCCTGACAGTTACTACCTAACTTGCTTACACCATGATCTGCCTTCCCAACCTTGGGCTGATTCACCCTTCCTAGTCACCCTTGTCTCAATCCCCGTGCTTCAAGTCTCCTTAAGAAGACCAGTGCGAAACCCACCAACATCTCATCTCTGGACCTGCACAGTTTGCTGGACCTCAGTTCCAGAGGGGACAGTGGCAAGGTCTCGTTTCACAAACAGATCAGTGCACACCTTGTTAAAATACATTCAACCCAGCAGGGGAGGAAAAAATGCCCATAACAGGCAAAAAGAACCTATGCTGATGACTGGACTGAAGGAAAAAGTGGCCAGTATTCAACAGCAGTGATCATAGAAGACACTCCTTGAAGCACCAGGTCCTGGTAAACAGGGGACACTGCAATGTCATGAACTACAGGACTTCTTCCTCATAAAGCCATTGCCTTCAAGAACAGGAGACATGGCTGACTTTCCTAATACACAGAAACAGACACAGAGAGCTAGATAAAATGAGGAGACAGAGATTGCCTCTTCTTTTTCTTATTTCTCTTTCTGACTGCTGTGGCTAGGACTTCCAGTTCTATGTTGAATAAATGTGGTGACAGTGGACATGTCTTGTTCTTAATCTTAGAAAAATGTCTCCATTTTTCACTATTGAATATGATGTTGGCTGTGGGTTTTTTGCATATGGTCTTTATATCTTGAGATATGTTACCTCTAAACCCACTTTGTTAAGTGTTATTGTCATGAATCATTGTTGAATTTTGTCGAATGTTTTTCTGCACCTATAGAGGTGATCGTCTGATTTTTGTTCTTGTTTTTGTTGATATGGTATATCAGGATATTGACTTACAAATATTGATTCACTGTTCTATTTCTGGAATATATTTCCCTTGATTGTGGTGAATGATTCTTTTAATGTATTTTTCAATGTGGTTTGCTAATCAATTGTTGATAATATTGCATCTATGTTCATTAGAGATATTGATCTGTTGTTTTCTTTTTTTTTTTTTGTCTGGTTTGTGTACCCAGATAATGCTGATTATAGAATATGTTCGGAAGCTTTACTTCCTCTTTTTATTTTTGGAATAGTTTTGTGAGGAATATGTATTAACTCTTCTTCAAAGGTTTGGCATAATTTACCTGTGAAGTTCTCTTGTCCTGGACTTTTGCTTGTTCAGGGTTTTTTGATTGGTGATTCTATGTCCTTGCTAGTAATCATTTTGTGCAAGTTTTCTATTTATTTCTTATTCAGTTTTGGAATATTATATATTTCTAGGAATTTATACAGTTCCTCTAAGTTTTCCAACCTGTTGGCATATAATTTTTCATAGTATTTTTTATAATTTTTTGTATTTCTGTGGTGTCAGTTGTTTTATCTCCTCCTTCATTTCTGATTTTATCTGAGTCTTCTTTTTCTTTTCTTGAAGAGTCTGGATAAGATTTAACAATTTTATTACCTTTTAAAATAACCAGCTCTGGGTTTTATTGATTTTTTTATTTTTTAAAGTTTGTATGCATTTATTTCTGCTCTGATTGACATTTTTTCCCCTGTTCTGTTCACCTTGGGTTTGGGTTTTTTTTTTCTTTTTCTAGTTCTGTTATATGTACAATAAAATTTTTATTTAGCTTTTTTTTTTCTTTTTTGAAGTAGGTCTGCATCACTATTATTTCCCTCTTAGTACTGCTTTTGCTGTTTCCCAAACATTTTGGACCTTTGTGTTTTCATTTTCATTTTCCTTCATATATTTTTTTGACTTCTTATCTGATTGATTCATTGACCCATTTGTTTCTTAGTACCATGTTTAGCCTGCACTTGCATTTTTTGCTTGTGAATGATTTTTAATTTTATAGCATCGTGGTTGTAAGAGATGCATGGCATGACTTCAATCTTCTTAAATATATTGATGCTTGTTTTGTGGCCTATCTGTCGTCTATTCTTGAATGTTCCACATGCATTTGAAAAGAATATGTAGCCTGTGGTTTTTGGATAGAATGTTCTGTACAAATCTGTTATGTTCATCTGTCTAATGTGTCATTCAAGAACACTGTTTCCTTATCGATTTTCTTCATGGATGATATATCCATTGATGCAAATGGAGTGTTACAGTTCCTTACTGTTATTGTATTACCATCAATTTCTCTGTTAATATTTGCTTTATGTATTCAGGTGCTCCAGTGTTGGGTGAATAGATATTTACAATTGTTTTATATTCTTGTTAGGCTGAGTCCTTTATCATTATGTAATGCTCTTCTTTGTCTCTTGTGAAATGCTTTGTTTGAAAGTCTATTTCATCTGATATAATTATTGGTACTGGGACTTTTTGTTTTTGTGTTCTATTTGCATGGTAAATGCTTTTCCATTCTCTTACTTTCAGTCTGTATGTTTTTAGTTCTAAAATGAGTCTCTTCTAAGCAGCATATAGATTGTTCTCATTTTTTTCCCTTAATCTATTCCCCCACTTTTTGCCTTTTGATTGGAGCTTTTAGGCCATTTACATTTAAGGTAATTATTGATAGGTATGTATTTACTGTCATTTTGTTATTTGTTTTCTGGTTGTTTTTGTATTTCTCTGTTCGGTTATTTTCTTTTGCTTTCTTCCTCCGTGATTGATTAGTTTTTGTAGTGTTATGCTTGGAATTTTTCTCTTTAGTTTTTGTGTATCTATCATAATGGTTTTGAGTTTGTGATTGTCATGAGGTTCATATATAACATCTTAAGTATATAGTAGTTTATATTAAGTTGATGGTCACTTAAATCCAAACACATTCTAAGAACAGCTACTTTTTTTTTCTTTACTCAGTTTTCCATGATTTATGTGTGCACTGTTATATTTTACATCTTGTTATTCATAATTTTCTTATGTCTACTTATGGCCATTTATTTTCCACTTAAAAAGTCCTTTTAGCATTTCTTGCAAGGATATTTTAATGTTGATAAACTCTTATTCTTTTGTTTGTCTGGAAAACTGTTTATCTCTCCCACAAATCTGAGCAATAATTTTGCTGGGTAGAGTATTCTTGGTCATAGTTTGATTTTTTTTTGTTTTTGTTTTTGTTTTTCCTTCAGTACTTTGAATATATCATGCCACTTCTTTATTTCTTGCAAAGTTTCTGCTGAAAAATTAGCTGACAGTCTTATAGATTTTCCCTTGTGTATAAATTTTGCTTCCCTCTTGCTGATTTAAAATTTTCCTCTTTATATTTAAACTTTAACATTTTAATTGTTATGTGTTGTGGTTTGGACCTCCTTGGGTTCATCTTATTTGGAACTCTGTGCTTCATGAATTTGATTGTCTATTTCCTTCTATGGGTTAGGGAAGGATTTAGACATTTTTTCTCCATAAAAATTTTCTTCTCATTTCCCAGTCTCTTCTGGGACCCATAAAATGAGAATGCTTGTTTATTTGATGTTATCTAAGAGATTTATTGACCTACATTGTTTAATATATAAATTATTTCCCTTTTTCTGTTCAATTTGGGTGTTTTCCATTTCACTGTCATCCAGATTATGGATACATTCTTCTGCATTCACTAATCTACTGTTGATTTCCTCTAGTATGTCTTTGTTTAAGTTATTGTAATCAACTCTGATTTGTTTTTAAAAATATTTTCTATCTCTTTACTGAAAGTGCTATTGAGTTCTTCCAGTCTTCTCTTCAGCCCAGTGAGGATCTTTATGATCGTTAATTTAAATTCTTTATCAGGCATATTTCTTATCTCCATTTCACTTAGTTCTCTTTTTCCAGTATTTTGTATTGTTCATTTTTTGGAGGATATTCCTGTGTCTCCCCATTTTGCTTTAATCTGTGTTTGTTTCCATGGATTAGAGAGAACAGCTACTTCTCCTAAACGTGAAGGAATGGTCTTGTGTATGGTTGTTCTTATGTAGACTGTGTGGTCAGTAACTTTTGCTGGCTGGCTGAAACTTCTGCTGATGTGTGTTGTGGGTCCTAGGGCTCTCTGTGCAGCATGCAGCCTGGCAGAATAAGGCTAAAGTGAATGCAAGCCAGGTGTCCTGAGGGTCTACACACAGAGGGCACTTTGGCAGCATACCTGAAGCTGAAGTGGGTATTATCTGACATGTCCAAGGCTCTCCATACATAGGGTCCCCTGGCAGAGTGGCTGTCTCTCCCATATGGTGTGGGGTGGGAGATCGTAGGACTTTTCACACAGTGAGAACCATGGCAGGGCAGTTAAAGTTGAAATGAGTGTTTGTTGAACAATCCCAAGGGGCTCCTCACCAGGGGTGCCCTGACAGCGGAGCTGCAGCTGAGGTGGTATGCAGGCTGGAGGGATCCTGAGGCTCTCTGTGCTTCAGACACTTTGGCAAGACAGCTGAAGCTAAAGCAAACAAAACCTGAAGATACATAGACTCTATACACACAGGGCACTTTGGCAGGATAGCTGAAGCTGAATTGGAATAATCTGTCGTGTTCCAGGACTATCTGCACAGCGGGTTTCCTGAAGTAGTGGTTGAAGCTAAAGCAGGGTGTGGGCCAGGAGGTCATAGGACACTCCACACAGGGGCTGCCTTGGCAGGACAGTTAAAGCTAAAGTGGGCTTTGTGTGTGTTTTCCCTGCATTCTCCATGCAAAATACGCCCTTGACGAATAGTTGAAGCTTAAGTGGTTGCAAGCTTTGTTGTTTAGAAGCTCTTCAGTAGGCCCTCGGTTCTTCTTCAGAAGGAATTATTCTATGAACAGGTGTAATTTGTGTCTTCCATAGAGGGGGTGAGTTTAGGGTCTTCCTACATCACCATCTTCGACTGGAGCCCAATTTAAAAGGTTTTTTAGGGTAAAATCCAATATTTGAGCTTAATTAGGGACAGTTTTTATTGCCTTTTTATTTTTACTGTGTATGGTCATACTTTCTTACTGTTTATTTAATAATTTTGTTGTTGAAAATTGGCCATTTTCTTAATATAATGTGACAAAAATTTCAATCAGATTCTTTCTTCTTCCCAGGTACTTCTGTTGTTACTGTATTTCTGTTTTGCAGATTTTCTGTTTAGTGACTATTGAACTAATTCTATAATGTCTGTAATCTTTGTTATATGTGGCTTCTAAAATTATTGTTCAGTTAGTTTAATGGTCAAGCAGTAATTTGACAGAGATTTTATTCTATGTATTTATCAAGAAATCTCTGAGTCTTTGCTAAGGGGCTTTGTATGTATGTTGGGGCATACCATATATAATTTCAAACTGTTTCATCACCACTTAAGGATTTAGCATAATTATGTTTTATTTCAATAGAGGATTTATTACCTTAACATTTTAATGGTTCTATAGTTTTTCCATTGTTTGAACTTACCATGATTATTAAGGATTTTTATATTTGTACCAACATTTTGGTTTTAAGCGAGTTACATTTTCACATTCCTATTATATGTTTTGGAAGGTGTTTTGAATAGTTAATCATTTATGCTGAAAAATGACACATAGTGTGGAATCATTCCTTCCTTCCTTACAATCTTATATCTCACCTCATGTTATTCATGTGTTCTCTGCAAAATAGAAATGTTTATTGTCATCCAGACTTTGTATTTGACAGCATGTTTGACAGTGCTCTTTCTAAAATAAACTATTGGCCTTTGTGCTATATGGGACAAATGCTAAACAAAGCATCTCACTGAACCCAACTACTTGCTCTTCTCCAGTTCTTAAACAGAAAAGTGGATAAGAGACTGAGAAAGCACAACTTGACAAATTTGGACATAATTCAGAAAATCTGGTCAAAGAGCAATGTATAACTTAATTTTTAGTGCCCAAGACAAGACAGAGTGTGTTGTGTCCATGGAGGTTGTGAAACATGGCAAAAAGAGCACTGTCAGAAGCCATTAAGGGAACTTCTAGTTCCAACTCAGATGCTAACTTGCTACAGGACCTGCAACAAATCACCTCCCTTTTCTGAAACTTGGCTTCACTTCTGATAAATTAAAAAGATAGTAGAGATAGATGTTTTTATGAGCTCTCTTGTTTGAAAAGCTCAGAACTTCTGAAGGACACAACATGAGTGTGCTTTATAAGGAAAACATTAGGCAATATGTGTGAACCTGTGAAAAATGTAGTTCTAGAGAGTCAAAATCAAATTTAAGAAAACAATTATTTTTATTTAAATTCATGTTACTTAACAGATGGTGTAGTACTGGTTTCATGAGTAGAGTTTAATGATTTATCACTTACATACAACACCCAGTGCTCATCCCAACAAGTGTCATCTTTAATGCCCATCACCCATCTAGCCCATTCCTCTACCTAACTCCCCTCCAGCAACCCTCAGTTTGTTCTCTATAGTTAAGAGTCTCTTATGGTTTTTCTCCCTCTCTGTTTTTATCTTATTATATTTTTTCTTCCCTTCCCCTGTGTTCATCCGTTTTGTTTCTTAAATTCCACATATGAGTGAACTCATGATATTTGTCTTTCTCTGACTGACTTATTTCACTTAGCATCATACGCTCTAGTTCCAACCACATTGTTGCAAATGGCAAGACTTCATTATTCTGATGGCTGAATAATATTCCATTGTGTGTGTGTATATCTATATATCTATGTCTATATCTATATCTATATCTATATCTATATCTATATCTATATCTATATCTATATCATCTATATCTATATCATCTATATCTATATCATCTATATCTATCTATCTATCTCTCTATCTATCTATCTATACAATCTTCTTTATACATTCATCAGTCAATGGACATCTGGGCTCTTTCCATAATTTGGCTATTGTTGAAGTACTGCTATAAACATTAGAGTGCACGTGTCCCTTCAAATCAGCAATTTTGTATCCTTTGGATACATACCTAGTAGTAAAATTGCCAGGTTTTAGGTTAGTTCTATTTTTAACATTTTGAGGAATCTCCATACTGTTTTCCACAATAGCTCCACCAGTTTGCATTCTCACCAATAGTATAAAAAAGGTTCCCCTTTCTCTGTATGCTCACCAAAATCTTTTGTTTTCTGAGTTGGTAATTTTAGCCATTCTAGCAGGTGTGAGATGATAGCCCATTGTGGGTTTGATTTGTATTTCCTTGATGATGAGTGATGACGAGCATCTTTTAATGTGTCTGTTAGCCATCTGGAGATCTTCTTTGGAAAAGTGTCTATTCATGTCCTCTGCCCATTTCTTAACTGGATTATTTGTTTTGGGGGGCTGTTGAGTTTAATAATTTATGTATAGATTTTGGATACTAACCCTTTATCAGATATGTCATTTGTAAATATCTTCTTCATTCCATCGGTTGCCTTTTAGTTTTGTCAATTATTTCCGTCACTGTGTGGAAGTCATTATCTTGATTAAGTCCCAGTAGTTTATTTTTGCTTTTGTTTCACTTGCCTCCAGAGACATATTTAGTTAGAAGTTGCTGTGGCTGAGGTCAAAGAGGTTGCTGCCTGTTTTCCCCTCTAGGATTTTGATGGTTTCCTTTATCACATTAGGTCTTTCATCCCTTTTGAATTTATTTTTGTGTACGGTGTAAAAAAGTGGTCCAATTTTATTCTTCTGCATGTCACCATCGAATTTTCCCAACACCAGTTTCTGAAGAAGCTGTCTTTCTTTCCATTGGATACCCTTTTCTGCTTTGTCAAAGATTAATTGGCCATGCATTTGTGGGTCCATTTTTGGGTTCTCTATTCTTTTATTGTGCCAGTACCATATCTTGATAATTAGAGCTTTGTAACTCGGCTTGAAGTATGGAATTGTGATGCCTTCAGCTTTGGTTCTCTTTTTCAACATTACCTTGACTCTTTGGGGCCTTTTCTGACTCCAAAGTTTAGGGTTGTTTGTTGTAGCTCTGTGAAAAAATGCTGGTGTTATTTTCATAGGGATTACATTGAATGTGTAGAATGCTTTGGGTAGTATTGACATTTTAATAATATTGTTCTTCCAGTCCATGAACATGGAATGTTTTTCCATTTCTTTGTGTCTTCATTTTCTTTCATAAGATTTCTATAATTTTCAGGGCACAGATATTTTACCCCTTTGGTTGGGTTTATTCCTAGGTATCTTATCATTTTTGGTGCAATTGTAAATGGCATCGATTACTTGATTTCTCTTTCAACTGCTTAATTACTGGTGTATAGAAATTCAATTGATTTCGATGGGGTTATTGAACAAATGTTTAAGAAAGAATTCTTGTGATGTCTTTGATGCAAAAAGTTTATTTTATTAAAGCACAGGGACAGGACCCGTGGGCAGAAACAGATGCACTGAGGTTGTGATGAGTGACTGATTATATATTTTCAGATTTGTGGAGGAAGGACGATAGCATAAGTTTCTAATGAATTTGAAAGCAAGGCTTTCAGGACCTTGAGGTGCTAGCTACTGCTGAAATAAAGTTACCTTTAGTATTTAATAAAACAAAAACATTAAGGAACTAAGGCAACCATGAGCTCCTTGAGCAAGGTCACACTCTGCATGTTTCAGGTGTCTATCAGTGGGCTGGAAACTGTAAGGCTTAATTTAAGCCAGATTTCCCATGCCTTTTTTCCCCTCATTTTTCCCTCTAAACAACTTTGACCCTTAAATCTTTAAGTTTGTTGAAGGCAGAAGATCTCATATTCTGTAGCTTCTTCATGCTGAATAGAGGCATAAGATGCCCCTACCTGTGGGTCAATGTTGAGAATTTAAAAGGAGTTATGAAAGGCAGAGGCAGCAGAATCTAAAGTAGACAATATATATGAATCTCCTTAAATACAAAGGATTATCTTTATCATCGCTTGAAGAGGAGTTTGAGATCTTCTATAGGCTTACAGGAGTAAGAAAGCTCATTAGTTTGTTCACTGGTTTCCTGTGAAGGTTTTATTCTATATATGTGAGTCCAGGAAGAGTGTCTCTCTAATTTTACTACAGTGTGGATGCATAATGTGACCTGATATGGACCCTTCCAGTTTGGATTTAAGTCCCCTGCTATATTTGACATATATATTTCCAGTTCTTTTAAATAAACCATGTCTCCAGGGCTTACCTGGTGTGGGCTTTTATAGTTGAGTCAGATTTTGGAAGCATGTGGTCAGTATATTCATTAAGTAACTTATGAATTAGACCAGTCTCAAGTGAATAGTTTAATAAAGCATTGTAATCTTCATCAAATAACAGGTCCACTGTGAGAAATGGCTTTCCATATAATAACTCAAAAGGGCTTAGTTATTACTAAAGGCTGTTTTGGAGCAGTTCTCGCTCTGAGAAGTCTTATTGGCAAGAGGGTAACCCAATTTTCCTGAGTCTCTAAACTGAGCTTAATAAGGTGTAATTTTAAAGTATGATTAGCTTTTTCCACCTTTCCAAAGGGTTGTTGATGCCAGGCTGAATGTAGAAATTAATTTTTAAGGCCTATGCTCTTTTTTGAGTTATATGTGCAGTAAAAGAAGGGCCACTGTCACTTTGAAGGGATTTTATTCCAAATCTAGGAACAACTTTCACAACAAAACATTGGTTACTTCTGTGGGCTTTTCTGTTCTACAAAGAAAGGCCTTGATCCCTCCAGTTGAAAGTATCAACAAACACTAGTAAGAATTTATAGCCCATGCAAGGAAGCATTTATGTGTGTGAAATCAAACTGCCAGTCCTTTCCTGGATATGTTCCCTGCCTCTGGACTGGTTTTAAAAGTGGAGGAGGGCAAACTGCACCTTCTGGATTTACTTGTGCACAAACAATACAGGATTAGCAGACTTGTTTTATTGTAGCTGTTAAATTTACCCCATCAAATACATTTTTTATTAAATGTTTTAAATCATTTTTGCCCAAATGAGTAGCCTGGTGTAAACTGCATATTACCTTCCATTAGTTATTTTTAGGTATAAAGGTTTTCCCCTCATTATTAACAAGCCAGTCTTGTGCATTTTTTTAATATCCTCATTCCTGTGCAATGTGAATTTATTTGTCTGAGTAGACTGGAGTTATGGACGTTTTTGGAGTTAAGACTGGTATAAGACAATGTTTGCATATTTTCTGCTGCTTGATTTGCTGCATAGTCTGTCAAATTATTTCCTTTAGATTCTAAAGTCATGTCCTTTTGATGTCCCCTGAAGTGAATTACAGCTAACTCCTTAGGTAGGTGTACAGCTTCAAGGAGAGTAATTATTTCAGAGCCATATTGTATTCAGGAGTTATGACTTAACAAAAATCCCCTTTCTTTTCAGATTGCCCTGTGAGCATGTAATATCAGGAAAGCATATTTAGAATCAATATAAATATTAATTTTTAGGCCTTTGGCCAATTGAAATACTCGAGTAAGGGTTATTAATTCAGTCTTTTGAACAGAAGTATTTGTTGGAAGGGCTTTTGCCTCAATGGTTCTGATTACACTAACTATAGCATGTCCAGCTTTTTTTTCTCTTGTCCAGGAAACTACTGCCATCAGTAAACCAAATGTCATCCACGTTTTCAATAGGGGGATCTTTTAATCTGGTCTGATAGAATAAACAAGGTCAATAATTTCTGAGCAGTTATGTTCTAACATAGAAATATGATGGTCAAGTCCAGGCACAAGGGTAGCTGAGTTTAAAGTTTGACAGTTTTCAAGTATTGCTTCAGGTGTGTCTAGCCTGGTATTTAGTAAGTCCCCCTCCTGTCATCCATTGATGGCCCTTGGTCTCTAGGACACCCTGGACCAGATGTGGAGTCATCACTGTCAGGGTCTGCCTCATAGTGTTGCATCCACACGACTACTGAAACAGAATGCTACGGGCATCAGTGACAGTCACAACAAAGTTTATTACAATGAGAAACAAGGCTGACCAATCAGGACCAACACTTTTGATAAGAGTGTGGCCCTGAACAGCCGGGTACAGAGTTTTTAAAGCCGATCACATCGTTTTATCATTATCTGGGAACAGAACAGAGAAACAGTTCCCAGATGAGTTAGAAACAGTTTCCAGATGAGTCAGAAACAGTTATCGAATGAGGTGATTATTTTAGACTTTCTGCCGCTAAGTTGCAACCAGTGGATCTCCTTGACCTTGTCTCTGATGCTCTTTTTTTGAGCTTTTGTTTTCTTCATTGGTAAAGCCTGATTCACAAGAGTATGAAGTATGAAGTAAATCTACAAGAGTAAAAGCAAGGCTGCTGTCTTTTGACCTTCAGTGTCAGAACAAAGTTGTTATCTTTCAATCTAAGCGTTAGCCCTACACTACAATTTAACCCTTACAATAGTAAGTTGTGAGGCTTCTTCTACCAGGAGAGCTGTGGCAGCCACTGCTTGAAGACAAACTGAACATCCTTGAGCTACATTATCAAGTGGTTTTGAAAAATAGCCCACTGGTCTTGTTTTATTTCCCAAAATTTGGGGTAAAAATTCCCAAAGCTTGCCCCTGCTACATATAAAGTGAAAGGTTTTTCTAACAAAGCAACTGGAGGTGTCCCTGGAACAAAATCGCCGTGATCACCAGACAGCCTCTAAGGGCCCTTGGAGAAGGGCTGCTTGTGTCCCTTTTCTTCCCCATTGCATCCTAGACAACAAATGGGTGCCTGGCATATGGACAGGAATACCGTGCCATGTTGTGCCTTAAAATCCATACCATAAAAGGCCGTGCTGTAAAAGGCCATGCCTTAGTTTACCTTGTCTTGAAGAGCATGCCATGAAGGCCATGCCTTAGTTTCCTTGAAGGCTGTGATATTTTTAACCAACGGAAAACACTAGAAAATTTTTACAAGTAGTATTTACCCAATTCTGTAATTTAAGTAGTAGGTAGAGGACATTGACAGAAGACAGTAAAGATAGAAATCCATCATTATCTAAGTGACATTCCAACACATATAATCTTTATAGCCAACTTCCCTAGGAAACAGTCACCAGTTGGGTTTTACTTCAATCGGGCACTAGTTTCAGCTGGCTCCCGGTGGAGATCTCCTGGCCAGAAGCGGCTAGACCAGGGATGTGGAGGGGATCACATTAGACCAATGAGGAGGAAATCTTACATGGGAGTCTTACGATTAGCAGCTGTGCTAGTCAGGTGGCTGTCCCATGCCCAAGACAGACAACTTTGTATAAGGACAGGAATAAAGAGAGGGCATCAAGTTTCTGAGTTTCATTACTATTCCAGACAGGGTACTAACTTCCAGCCAAAAGGCAGGCTTTCTCCTCCCCTAGAGTAGCCACAGGCTAGAGGATTACAGTCTGAGCAATTGACATGAAAGTGTTCCAATAAAACCTTGCTACCTGAAAAGCCCCTGAAATTAGAGTAAAGGAAGCAAAAAGAAAATACTCACCAAGTTTTCACCAAGGCTCAGAGTCCAGATGAAAAGACTCAAAGCCCCATGTAATAGCACCAAAAATGATGAGGTTCTTGAGCAAACGGCTAAGAAAGAATTCTTGAAACATCTTTAGTGCAAAAAGGTGATTTTATTAAAGCACAGGGATAGCATCCGTGGGCAGAAAGAGCTGTCCTGGGGTTGTGAGGAGTGACTGATTATATATTTTCAGGTTTGTGGAGGGAGGGAGATAGCATAAGTCTCTAAGGAATTTGAAAACAAAGCTTTCAGGACCTTGAGGGGCTAGCTACAGTTAGATAAGGTTACTTTTAGTTATTTCTAATAAAACAAAAACATTAAGGAAGTAAGGCAGCTATGAGCTCCTTGAGCAAGGTCACACTCTACATGTTTCAGGTGTCTATCAGTGGACTGCACTGTGGGCTCCTTACAGTGGGCTGTAAGGATGGTTAATTTAAGCTACATTTATCTTGCCTTTGTTTTCCTCATCATATTTTATATCTTGCAACTTTGCTGAATTCATGTATCAGTTCTAGCAATTATTTTTTGTGGAATCTTTTGGGTTTTCCACGTAGAGTATTATGTCATCTGTGAAGAGTGAAAGTTTGACTTCTTCCTTGCTGATTTGGATGCTTTTTATTTCTTTTTATTGACTGATTGCTGATACCAAAACTTCCAGTAGTATGTTGAAAAATGGTGGTGAGAGTGGACATCCCTATCGTCTTCTTGACCTTAAGGGAAAAGCTCTCAGTTTTTCCCCATTGAGGATGATAATAGTAGAGGGTCTTTTGTATATGACCTTTATGAAGCTGAGGTATGTTCCTCTTATTGCTAATTTCTTAAGGGTTTTTATCAAGAAAAGATGCTGTATTTTGTCAAATCCTTTTCTGAATCTATTTAAAGGATCATATGATTCTTATCTTTGTATTAATGTGGTGTATCATGTTGATTGATTTGTGTACATTAAACCACTCCTTAAGCTCAGGAATAAATCCCACTTGATTGTGGTGAATAATTCCTTTAACATATTTTTGGATTCTATTTTCTAGTATCTTGTTAATAATTTTTAAATCCATGTAACAAGGAAATTGGTCTGTAATTCTTCTTTATAGTGGGGTCTTTGGTTTTCAAATTAACTTAATGCCAGCCTCATAGTTTGGAAGTTTTCCTTCCATTTCTGTCTTTTGGAACAGTTTCAAAAGAATAGGTATTAATTCTTCTTTAAGTGTTTGGGGAATTCCTCTGGGAAGCCATCTGGCCCTGGACTCTTTTTTGTTGGGATATTTTTTATTTCTGATTCAATTTCTTTACTGGCAATGGGGTCTGTTCAAATTTCCTATTTCTTCCTGTTTCAGTTTTGGTAGTTTATATGTTTCTAGGCAATTTTTTAAAAGTTGCAAAATATTAGACGGTAATTCAGTCTTCCAATTAAAGTGGCAAAAATTCTGCTACCTGAGTCATGCTAATCTGGACTCCAAAGAATTATGGCAGATCTTTAATCTCTATCTCTCTGTTCCTCAATTCCACAGCCAGTCAGTGCTCACAGCATTTCTGGTATTTTTGAGGGGGTGGGGGGTGTTCAGGGGATTGTCTTTATGTATAACAAGAGCAGAAAAATAACGTAGACCTTATTTGAAGTTCAGAAGGACATCTTATAAAACATCTCATGTTAGTATTGTTGGGAAAACTTATGAATTTTAGACTAAAAGAGAGTGCAGATAGGGTTAGACTTGTTCCTGACTGATTAAGTAATTGGATCTAAGTAGTTGATTTTAATGGATCTATGTCCACTGAGACAGACCTCTAGTGTGGTTTATCAAGAGAATCTGTCTTTGGCTTTGTCTTAGTTTAACATTTTCTTTGCTGACTTAAATGTGGGCATAGACAATATGCTGATCACACATTCAGATGATGCAGAGCTAAAAGGAAGAGTTAATATAATTAATACAGAAACGGGATCTAATAAGTCACCTTTGATATGGACGTTTATTGTGTTTGACCATATGCATGGTGGGATAGGGAGGCAACTGAGTCAGAGGTTCTTTATCCATTATCAACATTGTCTGTTTGTATTTTACCTCCTGGATAGTTAAGTCATATAGTCTCTTGACAACAAAACCTGTGTGTGTGTGTGTGTGTGTGTGTGTGTATCTTATTTATTTATTTATTTATTTATTTGAAGTTTTATTTTTTTATTTTTTTTAAATATATATGAAATTTATTGACCAATTGGTTTCCATACAACACCCAGTGCTCATCCCAAAAGGTGCTCTCCTCAATACCCATCACCCACCCTCCCCTCCCTCCCACCCCCCATCAACCCTCAGTTTGTTCTCAGTTTTTAACAGTCTCTTATGCTTTGGCTCTCTCCCACTCTAACCTCTTTTTTTTTTCCTTCCCCTCCCCCAGGGTTCCTGTTAAGTTTCTCAGGATCCACATAAGAGTGAAACCATATGGTATCTGTCTTTCTCTGTATGGCTTATTTCACTTAGCATCACACTCTCCAGTTCCATCCACGTTGCTACAAAAGGCCATATTTCATTTTCTCTCATTGCCACGTAATATTCCATTGTGTATATAAACCACAATTTCTTTATCCATTCATCAGTTGATGGACATTTAGGCTCTTTCCATAATTTGGCTATTGTTGAGAGTGCTGCTATGAACATTGGGGTACAAGTGGCCCTATGCATCAGTGCTCCTGTATCCCTTGGATAAATTCCTAGCAGTGCTATTGCTGGGTCATAGGGTAGGTCTATTTTTAATTTTCTGAGGAACCTCCACACTGCTTTCCAGAGCGGCTGCACCAATTTGCATTCCCACCAACAGTGCAAGAGGGTTCCCATTTCTCCACATCCTCTCCAGCATCTATAGTCTCCTGATTTGTTCATTTTGGCCACTCTGACTGGCGTGAGGTGATACCTGAGTGTGGTTTTGATTTGTATTTCCCTGATAAGGAGCGACGCTGAACATCTTTTCATGTGCCTGTTGGCCATCCGGATGTCTTCTTTAGAGAAGTGTCTATTCATGTTTTCTGCCCATTTCTTCACTGGGTTATTTGTTTTTCGGGTGTGGAGTTTGGTGAGCTCTTTATAGATTTTGGAGACTAGCCCTTTGTCTGATATGTCATTTGCGAATATCTTTTCCCATTCCGTTGGTTGCCTTTTAGTTTTGTTGGTTGTTTCCTTTGCTGTGCAGAAGCTTTTTACCTTCATAAGGTCCCAGTAATTCACTTTTGCTTTTAATTCCCTTGCCTTTGGGGATGTGTCGAGTAAGAGATTGCTACGGCTGAGGTCAGAGAGGTCTTTTCCTGCTTTCTCCTCTAAGGTTTTGATGGTTTCCTGTCTCACATTGAGGTCCTTTATCCATTTTGAGTTTATTTTTGTGAATGGTGTGAGAAAGTGGTCTAGTTTCAACCTTCTGCATGATGCTGTCCAGTTCTCCCAGCACCATTTGTTAAAGAGGCTGTCTTTTTTCCATTGGATGTTCTTTCCTGCTTTGTCAAAGATGAGATGGCCATACGTTTGTGGGTCTAGTTCTGGAGTTTCTATTCTATTCCATTGGTCTATGTGTCTGTTTTTGTGCCAATACCATGCTGTCTTGATGATGACAGCTTTGTAGTAGAGGCTGAAGTCTGGGATTGTGATGCCTCCTGCTTTGGTCTTCTTCTTCAAAATTCCTTTGGCTATTCGGGGCCTTTTGTGGATCCATATGAATTTTAGGATGGCTTGTTCTAGTTTCGAGAAGAATGCTGGTGCAATTTTGATTGGGATTGCATTGAATGTGTAGATAGCTTTGGGTAGTATTGACATTTTGACAATATTTATTTTTCCAATCCATGAGCAGGGAATGTCTTTCCATTTCTTTAAATCTTCTTCAATTTCCTTCATAAGCTTTCTATAGTTTTCAGCATACAGATCCTTTACATCTTTGGTTAGATTTATTCCTAGGTATTTTATGCTTCTTGGTGCAATTGTGAATGGGATCAGTTTCTTTATTTGTCTTTCTGTTGCTTCATTGTTAGTGTATGAGAATGCAACTGATTTCTGTACATTGATTTTGTATCCTGCAACTTTGCTGAATTCCTGTATCAGTTCTAGCAGACTTTTGGTGGAGTCTATCGGATTTTCCATGTATAATATCATGTCATCTGCAAAAAGCGAAAGCTTGACTTCATCTTTGCCAATTTGGATGCCTTTGATTTCCTTTTGTTGTCTGATTGCTGATGCTAGAACTTCCAGCACTATGTTAAACAACAGCGGTGAGAGTGGGCATCCCTGTCGTGTTCCTGATCTCAGGGAAAAAGCTCTCAGTTTTTCCCCGTTGAGGATGATGTTAGCTGTGGGCTTTTCATAAATGGCTTTTATGATGTGTAAGTTTGTTCTTTCTATCCCGACTTTCTCAAGGGTTTTTATTAAGAAAGGGTGCTGGATTTTGTCAAAGGCCTTTTCTGCATCGATTGACAGGATCATATGGTTCTTCTCTTTTTTTTTGTTAATGTGATGTATCACGTTGATTGATTTGCGAATGTTGAACCAGCCCTGCATCCCAGGAATGAATCCCACTTGATCATGGTGAATCATTCTTTTTATATGCCATTGAATTCGATTTGCTAGTATCTTATTGAGAATTTTTGCATCCATATTCATCAGGGATATTGGCCTCTAGTTCTCTTTTTTTACTGGGTCTCTGTCTGGTTTAGGAATCAAAGTAATACTGGCTTCATAGAATGAGTCTGGAAGTTTTCCTTCCTTTTCTATTTCTTGGAATAGCTTGAGAAGGATAGGTATTATCTCTGCTTTAAACGTCTGGTAGAACTCCCCTGGGAAGCCATCTGGTCCTGGACTCTTATTTTTGGGAGATTTTTGATAACCGATTCAATTTCTTCGCTGGTTATGGGTCTGTTCAAGCTATTTCCTCCTGATTGAGTTTTGGAAGAGTGTGGGTGTTCAGGAATTTGTCCATTTCTTCCAGGTTGTCCAATTTGTTGGCATATAATTTTTCATAGTATTCCCTAATAATTGTTTGTATATCTGAGGGATTGGTTGTAATCATTCCATTTTCATTCATGATTTTATCTATTTGGGTCATCTCCCTTTTCTTTTTGAGAAGCCTGGCTAGAGGTTTCTCAATTTTGTTTATTTTTTCAAAAAACCAACTCTTGGTTTCGTTGATCTGCTCTACAGTTTTTTTAGATTCTATATTGTTTATTTCTGCTCTGATCTTTATTATTTCTCTACTTCTGCTGGGTTTAGGCTGCCTTTGCTGTTCTGCTTCTAGTTCCTTTAGGTGTGCTGTTAGATTTTGTATTTGGGACTTTTCTTGTTTCTTGAGATAGGCCTGGATTGCAATGTATTTTCCTCTCAGGACTGCCTTCGCTGCGTCCGAAAGCATTTGGATTGTTGTATTTTCATTTTCGTTTGTTTCCATATATTTTTTAATTTCTTCTCTAATTACCTGGTTGACCCACTCATTCGTTAGTAGGGTGTTCTTTAACCTCCATGCTTTTGGAGGTTTTCCAGACTTTTTTCTGTGGTTGATTTCAAGCTTCATAGAATTGTGGTCTGAAAGTATGCATGGTATAATTTCAATTCTTGTAAACTTATGAAGGGCTGTTGTGTGACCCAGTATATGATCTATCTTGGAGAATGTTCCATGTGCACTCGAGAAGAAAGTATATTCTGTTGCTTTGGGATGCAGAGTTCTAAATATATCTGTCAAGTCCATCTGATCCAATGTCTCATTCAGGGCCCTTGTTTCTTTATTGACCGTGTGTCTAGATGATCTATCCATTTCTGTAAGTGGAGTGTTAAAGTCCCCTGCAGTTACAACATTCTTATCAATAAGGTTGCTTATGTTTATGAGTAATTGTTTTATATATTTGGGGGCTCCGGTATTCGGCCCATAGACATTTATAATTGTTAGCTCTTCCTGATGGATAGACCCTGTAACTATTATATAATGTCCTTCTTCATCTCTTGTTACAGCCTTTAATTTAAAGTCTAGTTTGTCTGATATAAGTATGGCTACTCCAGCTTTCTTTTGGCTTCCAGTAGCATGGTAAATAGTTCTCCATCCCCTCACTCTCAATCTGAAGGTGTCCTCAGGTCTAAAATCAGTCTCTTTTAGACAGCAAATAGATGGGTCTTGTTTTTTTATCCATTCTGATACCCTATGTCTTTGGTTGGCGTATTTAATCCATTTACATTCAGTGTTATTATAGAAAGATCCGGGTTTAGAGTCATTGTGATGTCTGTATGTTTTATGCTTGTAGTGATGTCTCTGGGACTTTGTCTCACAGGATCCCCCTTAGGATCTCTTGTAGGGCTGGTTTAGTGGTGACAAATTCCTTCAGTTTTTGTTTGTTTGGGAAGACCTTTATCTCTCCTTCTATTCTAAATGACAGACTTGCTGGATAAAGGATTCTTGGCTGCATATTTTTTCTGTCTAGCACCCTGAAAATCTCGTGCCAATTCTTTCTGGCCTGCCAAGTTTCAAAAGAGAGATCAGTCACGAGTCTTATAGGTCTCCCTTTATATGTCAGGGCACGTTTACCCCTTGCTGCTTTCAGAATTTTCTCTTTATCCTTGTATTTTGCCAGTTTCACTATGATATGTCGTGCAGAAGATCGATTCAAGTTACGTCTGAAGGGAGTTCTCTGTGCCTCTTGGATTTCATTGCCTTTTTCCTTCCCCAGTTCAGGGAAGTTCTCAGCTATTTTTTCTTCAAGTACCCCTTCAGCACCTTTCCCTCTCTCTTCCTCCTCTGGGATACCAATTATGCATATATTATTTCTTTTTAGTGTATCACTTAGTTCTCTCATTTTCCCCTCATACTCCTGGATTTTTTTATCTCTCTTTTTCTCAGTTTCCTCTTTTTCCATAACTTTATCTTCTAGTTCACCTATTCTCTTCTCTGACTCTTCAATCCGAGCCGTGGTGGTTTCCATTTTGTTATGCATTTCATTTAAAGCATTTTTCAGCTCCTTGTGACTGTTCCTTAGTCCCTTGATCTCTGTAGCAAGAGATTCTCTGCTTTCCTGTATACTGTTTTCAAGCCCAGCGATTCATTTTATGACTATTATTCTAAATTCACTTTCTGTTATATTATTTAAATCCTTTTTGATCAGCTCATTAGCTGTTGTTATTTCCTGGAGATTCTTCTGAGGGGAATTCTTCCACTTGGTCATTTTGGATAGTCCCTGGCGTGGTGAGGACCTGCAGGGCACTTCCCCTGTGCTGTGGTGTATAACTGGAGTTGGTGGGCGGGGCCACAGTCCGACCTGATGTCTGCCCCCAGCCCACCGCTGGGGCCACAGTCAGACTGGTGTGTGCCTTCTCTTCCCCTCTCCTAGGGGCGGGATTCACTGTGGGGTGGCGTGGCTCGTCTGGGCTACTTGCACACTGCCAGGCTTGTGATGCTGGGGATCTGGCGTATTAGCTGGGGTGGGTAGGCAAGGTGCACGGGGGCAGGAGGGTCGGGCTTAGCTCACTTCTCCTTAGGTGATCCACTTCAGGAGGGGCCCTGTGGCAGCGGGAGGGAGTCAGATCCGCTGCCCGAGGTTTGGCTCCGCAGAAGCACAGAGTTGGTTGTTTGTGCGGAGTGAGCAATTTCCCCAGCAGGAACCGGTTCCCTTTGGGATTTTGGCTGGGGGATGGGCGGGGGAGATGGCGCTGGGGAGCACCTTTGTTCCCCACCAAACTGAGCTCCGTCGTCCGGGGGCTCAGCAGCTCTCCCTCCCTTTGTCATCCAGCCTTCCCGCTTTCCGAGCAGAGCTGTTAACTTATGACCTCCCAGACGCTAAGTCACGCTTGCTGTTGGGACACAGTCCCTCAGGCCCCTCCGCTTTTGCAAGCCAGACTCGGGGACTCTGCTTGGCCGGGGAGCCGCCCCTCCGCCCCGGCTCCCTCCTGCCAGTCCGTGGAGCACGCACCGCCTCTCTGCCCTTCCTACCCTCTTCTGTGGGCCTCTCATCTGCACTTGGCTCTGGCGACTCCGTTCTGCTAATCCTTTGGCAGTTTTCTGGGTTATTTAGGCAGGTGTAGGTGGAATCTAAGTGATCAGCAGGATGCGCGGTGAGCCCAGCGTCCTCCTACGCCACCATCTTCCTAGAAAATGTGTGTATCTTCTTTAGTTTGGCTTACTTCACCAGGTAGAAATTACTAACAAGATAGAGTTATGTAGAGTTAACATAAGTCATTAGACTTTTTCATTGAATTTCTTGGCAGGGAATTGCTCATTGCTGATTAATGATTTGTTAAAAATATTTTTCAGTGTGAGATAGTGGCACTGTCTACCAACAATAAAATTCTGACAATCATTGTTTCTGTTTAATCAGTTCCTTAAGATGAGAGCATATTATGGGTAAAACACTGTGTTGAGAGCTATGGAAAAGAAAAAGTTCTTCTCTCTAGGACCTTTAGGGCATGTGTGTAAGGAAAAATCAAACATTTATAAATATTGCATAAATTCTACTTGGTGATGCATGATAAGGGCCAAATGAGAGGCACTGAAAATATAGAAGAAATTCTGGAAAGGGAGAGCAAAAGCTCGTGATGATATGTAATCTTGGATGGTCAGAGAAGGCCTTATGGAGGAAGTGGGCTCTTGATTACATTTCTGGCAAATTACCAAGGAAATCTGCTATATGTAGCCTTTCACTTTGGGGGAACTTAGAGCTTTGTAGAACCTTTAAATGCTTACACAAGAAGGCATAGTGAGATGGAGATAGGAAAAGTTATAGACTTGAACTATTTGTGGGCCTACCAGGCTTAATATGAAGGTTAATTTTGGAGCATTTTTTCCAGTTTGTTCCTTTTCTGTAGAAATGGGAACCCTCTATTCTTCTGTATCACCAGCTGTTCTTTTCTACTAATCATGGAATAAATCTGAGAATACCCTTTTCTCTGAGAGAGGGGAAAAAAAACAGGTGCCAGAGCTTAGGTATTGAAATAGACCAGTGGACTGTTCACCAGTCAGCCATGCTCCAATGGCAAATCCTCAAACAAGTCAACTGTGAGCCAATAGCTTCCAACAGTATCTTCCCCAGTGGTTTGAAAATACTCCTAGCTGAGTGTGAGCTTGCTATACTCCAGGCATTATATTCTCAGGACAAGACTTCAATGCCTGCCAAACTTTTCACTTCAGTAAAAATTATGTCTTCCAAATATGTTAATGAACCCTAAAATAAGTAGTAGTTAGTTCACTTTAAGAAACCAACTACTAAGTATGTTCTAACGAGGGAAGTATTTCTAGAAAATCATGGCAATGTGTTTTCAAACCTGTGATAGCACTCTTTTTAAGAATTTCAGGCTTTTATGCTCTCTTCTGCTCACCACCTCAGACTGGCCTTTATCCCCAACTCCTTTATCCCCAACTCCCCAATTTCATACATAACCCCCTCCTATGCCCTAGTAGAAATAGTCTAGATCCAAGAGTCCATAATTGTGGGTAGTTCTGGCTTTCTCACTGGTTTTCAGTTTTCCCATCTGAAATACAAATGCCTGCCTCACAGTATGCAGTTGTTTTTTGAGAACACTGCATATGGAAGTTAATGGGATGAACAGATGCAAGGTGGAAATATTTAACTCTGTTGTGGAGGGTAAGAACATTTGGAAATTGCTTTTATTTGAATGGTCAGTCTGAGAAAACACTTGATTTCAGATTGAAAGTCTTCGCCTTAGGGAAAAGCAAACTCTTGTTCAGTGTCTGTTTTTTGCTTTCTCTTCTTCCCTCCTTGTTTCCCTCTCCTTCGTCTCTCTTACACACACAAAGTAAAAGGAAGTACTGAAAAAGAAAAAAAAGCCACATCTCTTAGCATTGACATTTATATGCACACAGAAAACATTTAAATTTCATTGTATTATACCCTTGAGACTCCTATTCTACCTTGAACATCAATTTTTAAAAACTTTTTAGTGTTTATTTTTGAGACAGAGAGAGAGACAGAGTGAAAGCGGGGGCGGGGCAGGAAGAGAGGGAGACACAGAATCCAAAGCAGGCTCCAGGCTCTGAACCATCAGCACAGAGCCCCATGCAGATCTCAAACCAACAGGCCATGAGATCATGACCTGAGCTGAAGTCAGATGCTTAACCAGCTGAGCCACCCAGGCACCCCCCCCCACCTTGAACATCAATTTTAGTCTATTGTAATTCATGTATACATTTATTTATATATAAATCACCTCCTTTCACAGAAAACTTGAGGCAGGCAAACCTTAACAGGTTCAAAACCTTAGGTGGTGTTCAAACCAATGAGAAATGCGTTCCTCAAGTCTTCAAAGGGAAAACAAGAAGTTGATAAATTATGCAGCAAAAATAGAAGTGTCATTTTTTCCAGATTACTCAAAAAGTTATTAATAGCAGTGACTCAGATATTTACTGTGAAATATGCTGTGACCAAATTCATTACAGACCCATGTAGCTTGAGCAGTTTACCCATGGCTTACAGCTAAATATTTGACAGGAATTGACATATAAACAGAATTTTTCCCTGGTGCCATTCTTTTACACAGACCACAGTGGGAGAGTCTCCATTTGGAAACTACCATCAGGTAAGTATTACATCTATTTTTTTAATGTCTGAATTAGAAGAATTGAGCATATGTGTAACTAATACCTATAAGGAAGCATACAGTGCTAGTTGGGAAGAAAAAAAATGTAATCAAATTCCAACAGATGGGAACATGACTTTTGCCTTAAATTGTACCTCATTGTACTCATTTAGCACTTACCTCTTGTTACTTACCATTGCTTGTTAGCAGATTTTCATGCATGTGCAAGTGCATGTGCGTGTGTTCTGACTGGACTCTAAACTGATTGAAGGTAGGATATCATTTCTCTACCCTGCATATCCCTATCATTTGTACTATGATTAATTCTGACTAAAGACTGTGTTCTCCTATTTGAAAACTAAATCGTATATCCAGTCCTACTATTTCTAGCTATGATTTAAAGTTGATGTGGTACATTTTCTGTTTTGTTTGGATAGTCTAGCTTTTTAAAAATATTAACTTGGTCTTACCATGAGAAAAATCATAAGCATTTCTTATTTTTGTATAAGGGCTCCCATGATTCAACTTGACAACTGAAAACAGCATAGATGCACCATCTTTAATTCAGCTGATCAGATTTCAGGTTGCTTTTGATAAAAGTTAAATTTGCAGCTTTTTGCTTTAGTGTGTTTGAGAGTGACTTTGTTCTCCATCTTTCTGAGGTGATGTGTGACTTGACATTTGCACACATTCCCTCAGGCAAAGGTCTTTGAAATAGTGTTTATGGCTCAAATTAGGGGAGACTCCTGTTGACATGACTCTAAACAGCAGTTTTCTTATTCAGTTTCCTATTTTAACCCAGTTCACTGTCAGTGTTATTAACAGAGGAATGCCCTTTCTGTTTTACAAAGGCATAAAATGTCACGAGTTGAGCAAGATGATCTCTGTCGAATTTTTGGCTAGGGGCAGCAAGAGATCATGGGAACAAGAAATCTGACTTTGCCTCAAAACTAAACAAGAGACTGAAAGAAGAAAAGGAAATAGAACTGTGGTTGTTGGAAAGTATCACAGACATGATCTGCCCAAAGTTGTCTTGTTTGTTTTTTGTTTCTGGGGTTTTTTTTATGTAATTTTTTCATTGAAGTTAGTTGACCCCAAATGTTACAATAGTTTCTGCTGTACAATATAGTGATTGGACTAGTGTATATGTTATTCTATGCTCACCATAAGTGTAGCTTCATCTGTCACCATACAATGCTATTACATTACTATTAACTATATTCTCTATACTGTACCTTTTATCTCTGTGACTTATTCATTCCATAACTGGAAGGCTGTACCTCCCATTTTGCCCATACTCCCACACACCCTCCCCCATGAAACCACCAGTTTGTACTTTGCATTTATGGGTCTGTTTCTACTTTTTTTGTTTTGTTTTTTAGACTCTACATGTAAGTGAAAACATATGGCATTTGTCTTTCTCTGTCTTATTTCACTTCGTATAATACCCTCTAGGTCCATCCAAGTTGTTGCAAATTGCAAATGGCAAGATCTCATTCTTTTTCATGGCTAATCCTCCGTTATGTATGTATGTATGTATGTATCTATATCTATCTATCTATCTATCTATCTATCTAAACACTGTATCTTCTTTGTTCATTCTTCATTCATCTCTTGATGGATACTTAGGTTGCTTATATATCTTGAATTGCAAATAATGCTGCAATAAATATCAGGATGCATATATATTTTCAAATTAATGTTTTGATTTTCTTTGGGTATATGCCCAATAGTAGAATAACTGGATCATAAAGTATTTCTGTCTTTAATTTTTTAAGTAACCACCATACTGTTTTCCAAAGTGGTTGCACCAATTTATATTCCAACCAGCATTTCATGAGGGTTCCCCTTCCTCCATATCCTCACCAACACTTGTTATTTCTTTTCTTTTGGACACTAGAATTCTGACAGGTTTAATGTGATATATCATTGTGCTTTTAATTTTTGTTTCCTTAATGATTAGTGATCATGAGCATCCATTCATGTACCTGTAAACCATCTATACTTTTTAAAAAAACTTCTACTCAGGTCCTCTATCCATTTTTAAGTTGGATTACTTGGGATTTGTGTGTGTGTGTGCTGAGTTGTATATGGTTTTTTTTCCTGTATTTTGGATATTAACACTTATCATTTCTAAATATCCTCTCCCATTTGGTAGACTCCTTTTGTTTTGTTGATGGTGTCCTTTGTTGTCAAAAGATTTTTATTTTGGTGCAGTCCTAATAGTTTAGTTTTGTTTTTTTCCCCCTTGCCTGAGGAGACATATTGAGAATAATGTAGCTAGAGCCAATGTCAAAGAGATTGTTGCCTATGTTTTCTTTTAGGAGTTTTATGGTTTCAAGTCTCACAATTATGTCTTTAATCCAATTTAAGTTTATGTGTATGGCGTAAGAAAGTGGTCCAGTTTCATTCTTTTGTATGTTTCTCCAGTTTTCTCAACACCATCTGTTGAAAAGACTGTCTTTTTCCCATGGTATTTTCTTGCCTCCTATGTCATAGATTAATTGACCATATAAATATGGATTTGTTTTCTGGATTGTGTATTTGTTATATTTATCCATGGATCTATTTTTGTGTCAGTACCATACTGTTTTGATTATTATAGCTTTGTAGTATATCTTTAAATCTGGTATCTTGTGATACCTTTAGCTTTTTTCTTCTTTTTCAAGATTGCTTTGGCTATTCCAGGTCTTTTGTGGTTCCATACAAATTTTACTATTATTTGTTCTAGTTCTGTGAAAAAATGTGTTATTTTGATAGTGATTGCTTTGAATCTGTAGATTATTTTGGGTAGTATGGTCATGTTAACAATATTAAATCTTCTAATATTTCTTTCCATTTGTTTGTGTTGACTTCAATTTCTTTCAATGTAGAGTTATAACTTTCAGAATATGGGTCTTTCACCTCCTTGGTTAGTTTTATTCGTAGGTATTTATACTTTTTGGTGAAATTATAAATTGCATTGTTTTCTTAATTTCTCTTTCTGCTTCCTCCATATTTGTATATAAATATGTAACCAATTTCTGTGTATTAATTTTGTATTCTGCAATTTACTGAATTTATTTATTACTTTAAATAGGTTTTTGTTAAAATCTTTAGTTTTTTTTCTGTATAGTATTATGTTATATGAAAATAGTTACAATGTTACTTCTTTCTTACTATTTTGAATTCCTCTATTTATCTTTCTTGTCTTATTGTGGGTGGATTTTCCAGTACTATGTTGAATAAAAGTGGTGAGAATATGGGGTGCCCGGGTGGCTCAGTCAGATAAGCATCCGATTCTTGATTTTGGCTCAGGTCATGATCTCATGGTTTGTGAGTTTGAGCCTTGCATCAGGCTCTGTGCCAATGGTGTAGAGCCTGCATGGGATTCTCTCTGCCCTCTCTCTCTGCCCCTACACCGCTTGCCCTCTCTCCATCTCAAAATAAATAAATAAACTTTAAAAAGTGGTGAGAGTAGACATCGTTTTCTTATTCCTGATCTTAGAGGAAAGCTCTCAGTTTTTCATTATTAAGTATGATGTTAACTGTAGATTTGTCATATATGGCTTGTATTATGATGACATATGTACCCTCTAAACCCACTTTGTTGAGAGTTTTATCATAAATGGAAGTTGAATTTTGACAAATCGTTTTTCTGCATTTGTTGAAATGATCACATGATTTTTATCCTTCATTTTGTTAATGTGTCATCACATTGATGATTCATGGATATTGGAATATCTTGCATCTTCAGAAAACCCCACTTGATCCTGGCGAACAATTATTTTAATATATTGTTGAATGTGGTTTTCTAATATTTTGTTGAGAAGTTTTGCATCTATGTTCAAAAGGGATATTAGCTGGTAATTGTGTGTGTGTGTGTGTGTGCGTGTGTGTGTGTGTGTGTGTGGTGTTTGTCTGGTTTTTATATTAAGGTAATCTTTTTCTCATAGAATGTATGGAAACTTTCTTTCCTTTTCTGGTTTTTTGGAATAGCTTGAGTACAATAAGTATTAATCCTTTAAATGTTTGGTAGAATTAATCTGTGACTATATCTGGTTGTGGACTTTTGTTTGTGGGGAATTTTTGATTATTGATTCAATTTCATTATCAGTAACTGGTCTGTTAAAATTTTGTATTTCCTCCTTATTTAGTTTTGGAACATTATATGTTTCTAGAAATGTATCCATTTATTTGAGGTTGTCCAATTTTTGGCATGTAAGTTCTCATAGTATTCTCTTTTAATCGTTTGTATTTCTGTGGTTTTAGTTGTTATTTCTCTTCCATCATCTTTGATTTTACTTATTTGAGTCTTTTATCTATTATTCTTGATGAGTCTCGCTAAAGGTTTATTAATTTTTTAGTCTTTTAAAAGAATCAGCTCAGTTTTTTTGATCATTTCTGTTGTTGTTTTAGTCTCTAATTTATATTTTTCTCTAATCATTATTAATTCTTTTCTTCTATTAGCTTCTTGACTTGATATTTTCTAGCTCTTGTTTTTGCATCTTAATGAAACATGTTACTTGTAGGACATATTATACACAGTGTATTTTCAATGACTTAAGCATATGGCTATTCCCATATGATTCTACACATACTTTAGAAAAACTTACATCTTAATGAAAGATGTTATTCGAACCATAGTTTATACATGATATAATTTCAATGAGTTTCACATACAGTTATTTCCATGTAATTCTACATATACATTTACAGAGACATATATTTTCTTTAAAGATTTTATTTAAATTCCAGTTAGTTATCATACAGTGTAATATAGTTTAATGTGTACAATTTAGTGATTCAGCACTTCCATTAAACACTCAGTGCTCATAACAAGTGCACTCCTTAATCTGAATCATGTGTTTAACCCATCCCCCCCCCCCCGCACCTCCTCTCTGGTAGCCATCAGTTTGTTCTCTATAGTTAACAGTCTGTTTCTGGTTTTCCCCTCTCTCTCATTTTTTCCCTATGATCATCTGTTTTCTTCATTAAATTCCACATATAAGCAAAATCATATGCTCTTTTTATTTCTCTGACTTATTTTGCTTAACATTACAGTCTCTAGCTCCATTCACATCATTGCAAATGGCAATGTTTCATTCTTTTTAATGACTGAGTAATATTACAGTATATATACATACCACATCTTCTTTGTCCATTTATCATTTGATGGACATTTGGGCTGTTTCCATAATTTGGATATTGTAGATAATGCTGCTATAAACATGAAGGTGCATGTATTCCTTTCCCATAGTATTTTTGTATTTGGGGGCAAATACCTACTAGTGCAATTGCTGGATCTTAGGATGTTTCTATTTTTAATTTTAAGAAATACCATACAGTTTTCCACAGTGCCTGCAGCAGTTTGCATTCCTACCAACATCGCAAAAGATTTCTCATTTTTCCACATCCTCACCAACATTTGTATCTTCTGTTGTTTATTTTAGCCATTCTGACAGGTGTGTGTGACAGGGATGACAACTCTCACCACTGTTATTTAGCATAGTATTAGAAATCCCAGCTATATCAATTAGGCAACAAAAAGAAATAAAAGGCATCCAAATTGGCAAGGAAGAATTCACTTTGACTATTTGCAGATGACATGATACTGTATATAGAAAACGCAAACATATACTTTGAAAACGATAGAACATTGATGAAATTGAATAAATTGAAGAGGAAACAAAGGAATGGATAAGTATTCCATGCTCATGGATTAGAAGAACAAACATTGTTAAAATGTCTATACCAGCTAAAGCAATCTACACATTTAATGCAATCCCTATCAAAATAACAACAGAATTTTTCACAGGGTTTGAACAAACAATCCTAAAATTTGTATGGAATCACGAAAGATCCTGAATAGCCAAAGAAATCCTGAAAAAGAAAAACAAAACTGAAGACATAACGATTCCAGATGTCAAGCTATACTAAAAAGGTGTAGTCATCAAGACAGCATGGTACTGGCACAAAAACAGACACATAGATCAATGGAACAGAATAGAAAACACAGAAATGGACCCCCAATTCTATGGTCAACTAATCTTCGCCAAAACATGAAAGAATATCTGATGGGAAAAAAAGACAATCTCTTCACCAAATGGTGTTCAGAAAACTGGACTATTATATGAAGAAGAACGAAACTGGACCACTTTCTTCAACCATACACAAAAATAAATTATTCAAAATGAAAAAAAGACCTAAAAGTGAGACAGGAAACTATCAAAATCCTAGAGGAGAAAACAGGCAACAAACACTTTGACCTCAGCCAGGTTAACTTCTTACTGGACATGTTGCCAAGGACAAGGGAGACAAAAACAAATATCCGTTGGAACTTCATCAAGATAAAAAACTTCTGCACAGCAAAGCAAACACTCACAAAAGTAAAATACAGCCTGTGTAATGGGGAAAAGTATTTGCAAACAACATATCTGATGAAGGGTTAGTATCCAAAATCTATAAAGAACTTATCAAACTCAACATCTAAAAAACAAGTAACCCAGGGGCACCTGGATGGGTCAGTCGGTTAAGCATCGGACTCTTGATTTTGGCTCAGGTCATGGTCTTACAGTTCATGAGCTTAATCCCCACATCAGGCTCTGCACTGACAGTGCTGAGTCTGCCTGGGATTCTCTCTCTCCCTCTCACTTTGCTCTTCTCTCTCTCTCTCTCTCTCAAAGATATATAAATGAATAAACTTAAATGAATGAATGAATGAATTAATTAATTAATAACAACCCAGTGAAGAAATGGAGAGAATACATGAGTAGACACTTTTCCAAAGAAGACATCCAGATGCCAAATAGGCCCTTGAAAAGATGCTCAACTTCACTCATCATCAGGAAAATACAAATCAAAACCACGAGAAGATACTACCTCACACCCGTCAGATTGGCTAAAATTAACAACACAGGAAAAACAGATTTTGGCAAGGATGCAAAGAAAAGGGAACCTTTTTTGCACTGCTGGTGGGAATTCAGACTGGTGCAGCCACTCTGGAAAACAGTATGGAGATTCTTAAAAACTTAAAAATAAAACTACCCTATAACCCAGTATTGCACAACTAGGTATTTGCACAAAGGATGCCAAAATATAGATTTGAAGGGATACATGCACCCCGATGTTTATAGCAACATTATCAACAACTATGAAAAGAGCCGCAATGTCCATCGACTGATGAATGGATAAAGAAGATAGGTATATATATATGCGATGGAATGTTACTCAGCCATCAAAAAGAATGAAATCTTGCCATTTGCTACATCATGGATGGAGCTAGAGTGTATCATGCTAAGCTAAATCAATCAGTCAGAGAAAGACAAATAAAATGTAATTTCACTTATGTGCAGAATTTAAGAGACAAAAGAGATGAACATATGGGAAGGAAAGAGAGTGGGAAGCAAAGCATAAAAGACTCAACTATAGATAAAAAAAGATAACAAACTGAGGATTGATAGAAGGAGGTGGGCAGGGGAATGGGGTAAATGGGTGATGTGTATTAAGGAAGGCACTTGTTGTGATGAGCACTGGGTGTTATATAAGTAATAAATCACTAAATTCTATTCTTGAGACCAATATTGCACTATATGTTAACTAACTATAATTTAAATAACAATTTTAAAAGAAAATTTAAGATTGCCTTTTCTATCTCTGTGGAAAATGCTGTTGGTATGTTGATAGGGATTGCATTAAATGTGTATATTGCTTTGGTAGGATAGACATTTTGACACTATTTGTTCTTTTTTTAGTTTTTTAATGTTTATTTTTTGAGACAGAGAGAGAGAATGTGAGCAGGGGAGGCAGAGAAAGAGGGAGATACAGAATCCAAAGCAGGTTCCAGGCTCTGAGCTGTCGGCACAGAGCCCGGAGCAGGGCTCAAACCCATGAACTGTGAGATCATGACCTGAGCCAAAGTCAGACACTTAGCCTGAGCCACTCAGGCGCCCTGACAGTATTTCTTCTTCTGATCAATGCGCATGGAATGTCTTTCCTTTTTTGTGAGTCATCTTCAATTTCTTTCACCAATGCTGTATAGTTTTCATAGCACAGATCTTTTACCTCTTTGGTTAAGTTTATTCCTAGGTATTTTATGGTTTTTGGTGCAATTGCAAGTGGGATTGATTCCTTCATTTCTCTTTCTGTTGCTTCATTACTAGTGTATAGAAATGCAATAGATTTCTTTATGTTGATTTTGTATCCTGCCAATTTTCTTACATCGTGTATCACTGCTAGCAATTATTTTTGGTTAAGTCTTTAGGGTTTTCTACATACAGAATCATGTCATCTGCAAATAATGAAAGTTTGACTTCTTCCTGGCAATTTGGATGCCTTTTATATCTTTTTCTTCTCTGAGTGCTGAGGCTAAGACTTCCAATGCTATTATGAATAGGAAGAGGGTGGACATCCTTGGTTTCTTCCTGACTGTAGGGGAAAGGCTCTCAGTTTTTCCCCATTGGGCATGATGTTAGCTGTGAGTCTTTCATATATGGCCTTTATGATGTTGAGCTATGTTCCATTTATCCATATTTCATTCAGGGTTTTTATCAAGAATAGATGCTGTATTTTGTCCCAAATTCTTTATCTGCCTCTATTGAGAGAATCATATATTTCTTATCCTTTCTTTTATTAATGTGGTGTATCATGTTGATTGATTTCCAAATGTTGACCAGCCCGGCAGCACAGGAATAAATCTCACTTGATTGTGGTGAATAATTCTTTTAAAATACTGTTGAATTTGATTTGCTAGTATCTTATTGAGAATTTTTGCATTCATATTCATCAAGGAAATTGGTCTGTAATTCTTTTTAGTGGGATTTTTATCTGGTTTTGGAATCAGGTAATGCTGGCCTCATAGAATGAGATTGGAAGTTTTCCTTCAATTTCTACTTTTTGGAACAGTTTGAGAAGAATAGGTGATAACTTTTCTTTAAATGTCTAGTAGAATTCCCCAAGGGAAGTCATCTTGCCTGGGACCCTTGTTTGTTGGAAGTTTTTTGATTACTGATTAAATTCTTTGCTGGTTATGTGTCTGTTCAAGTGTTCTAATTCTTCCTGTTTCGCTTTTGGTAGTTTGTAAGATTCTAGGAATTTGTCCCTTTCTTCTAGATTGCCCAGTTTGTTGACATATAATTTTTCATAGTACTCTTTTATAATTGCTGTATTTCTGTGGTGTAATTGTTACCTCTCCTCTTTAATTTCTGATTTTATTTATTTGGGTCCTTTCTCTTTTTCATAAGTCTGGCTAGGAATTTATCAATTTTGTTAATTCCTTCAAAGAACCATTTCTTAGTTTCATTGATCTGTTCTACTGTGGGTTTTGTTTGTTTGTTTGTTTCTATATCATTTATTTCTCTTCTAATCTTTATTATTTCCCTTGCCTGCTGGATTTAGTCTTTATTTGCTAGTTTGTTTGATATAAGTAATGCTACTAGGCTTTCTTTTGATGTCCATTAGCATGATAGATGGTTCTCCATCCCCTCCCTTTCAATCTGCAGCTATCTTTCGGTCTAAAATGAGTCTCTTGTAGGCAGCTTATAGATGGGTATTTGTTTCCATTCTGATACCCTACATCTTTTGCTTGGAGCATTTAGTCCTTTTAAATTCAGAGTGATTATTGAAAGTTATGAATTTAGTACCACTGTGTTATCTGTAGAGTTGGTGTTTCTGGTAATGCTCTCTTGTCTTTTCTGGTCTTTGTTGCTTTTGGTCCTTTTTTTCCCCTCCACTCAAAGAGGACCCTTACAATTTGTTGTAGGACTTGTTTATTGGTCACAAACTCCTTTAGTTTTTGTTTGGGAAACTCTATATATCTTCTTCTATTCTTAATGTCAGCCTTGCTGGATAGAATATCCTTGGCTGCATATTTTTTACCATTCATCATTTTGAATATATCTTGCCACTCCTTTATGGTCTGCCAAGTTTCTGTGGACAAGTATGGTATGAATCTGATCTGTCTTCCCTTGTAGTGTAAAGACTGTTTTTCCCTTGCTGCTTTCATGATTCTTTTCTTGTCTATTTTGTGAATTTGACTGTGATAAGTCTTGATTATCAGCAACTTTTGTTGAGTTTAATGAGAGTTCTCTGTGCTTCTTGGATTTTTATGTCTGTGTCCTGGTCCAGATTAGGGAAGTTTTCAGCTATAATTTGCTCAAATAAACCTTCTGCCCCTTTTTCTCTCTCTTCATCTTCTGGGGCTCCTATGATACAAATGTTATTATGTTTTAATAAGTCACTGAGATCCCTAAGTCTTTGAACTCTGCAGAAGTGGATTCACTAGTGTCTTCTATGCTTTTATCAAGCCCAGCTAGTATCCTTAAAATCATTGTTCTAAATTCTAGTTTGACATCTTACTTATATCTCCATTGATAAAATCCCTGGCTGTCATTTCTTTTCGTTCTTTTTTTTTGAGGTGAATTCCTCTGTCTTGTCATTTTGGAGGAAGAATAAATAATAATATTAATAATAGAATAGAATACAAATTAAAAATACAAAATAAAGGAAGCTAGATCCTAAATGTGTTTTGGTCTGCTTGTTAAGAGAAGCTTGATGGAAAAGAGGAAAGAAGAGAAAATATATATAATAAAATTAAACTTAAAAAATTAGCAATTTTCCTCTTTCTGTATCCAAGAAACAAAAGAAAAGAAAAATATCAACTACAATAAAAAACAAAAACAGAAGCAACCACAACAACTAAAGAGAATAAACAAAGAAAAAAAATGAAACTAGGTCCATTTTCCCCTAGAGCTGAAATCTGGCAGCAGTCTGTGGTCAGTAGACTAAGCTCATGGAATGAATTTGTCTTGGTCTTTTGAGACTGATTCTCAAGCCAACTTGCCCTAGTAGAGATGTGCCTGAAGGATGGAGGTTTGGAGGGGGGCTTGGTGTAACAACTTTTGTTCTCCACTTGGTGGTGCTGTTTAGCTCATTGGGGTTGATCCATGTTGGGCTACTGTTCGAAATGGCTTTGCCCACCTCACTACTCTCCAGAGCAGGAAGTTTGTGCCTTCACCGATGTGTGATCAATAACCCTTCCTGTGTCTCCAGCTTCTGTCAGTTTCCCACCTTCCCCCTGTGTCCAAGCTGTCCACTTACCAGGCAGTGCTTCCCTCCAGAGTTTTATCTCAGGCATGACTGTGTTTCAAAACATCACACTTAAGAGACCCCTGTGGTTCAGACTGTCAGTGATCCTCTGGGGGAAGGTCTTTCTGCACTGTGGCTGATGAAATACTCTCCCAGGAAATGGTCACATGACCACAAAGTGGCAGCAGCTCAGAGTTTATGGTAAATTGCAACACACAGCCAGCGCCAGGGTTTGCTGTCTTCATCAGGCATCTTTGTTCCTATATGGGTGAATATGGCAGCTTAATGGTGCTTGCCTGGTCTTTGGCCTGCAGAGAGGCTTTATCACTTCTACCAAATGCACTCCAAGGGGGGGAAGTGCTTCTCCCCTGTGACCCAGGGAATCCTCAGACTGCACTGCCCACTCCTGGCCCTCCACCCAGCTTCTTTGCCAAAACACCACCTGGTACTGACCTCTAAAACTTCAGACTATGTGCTCAGATGTTTCTAAAAACCTGGCAGTATTGAAACCCTCTCCTTTTCCCCTCACCGATGGTTTTGGGGAACAGTTTTCTTGTGCAGTTCCCTCTGCTCCTATGCCTGTTTTCACTCTTTATCTCTAGCTGCTTTCAGGGGGAGTGCTTTCTTGTGCAAACCTGATACACTGCTCTCTCTTTCTCCTCTCCATGAAAAGGGCTCCTTCCCCTTTGCAGCACCCGGCTCTTCTCTCCCCCAATTCACCTCTCTGCACCATGTAACTGCTGTGTTTTTTCCCTCAAATTATTCAAATTGTTCTGTTAATCCTCAGACTGATTTCCTAGTTGTTCAAAATAGTTTGATATTTATCTTGCTATGTTCAAACAAGGCAATCCCAGGATCTCCATATTACTCTGCCATTTTCAATGGTTGCATTTCTGACCAAACAATTGGTATTGGATAAAGGTTATATTTTATTATCAATATGTTGGAAAAATTGATACTAGAAACATTCCTGACTTTCAAAATACAAATAGTATGTATAAATGAGTATAAATATAGTGCACACATTGACTATAAAATGTCATAATGTTCAAAGACATATATACCTAGTTCCAAAAATGTAATCATTTCCAGAAATGTTACTTAAGAGAAGATTTTATAATTTTATAAGTTCACTGGTATTTGAAATAGAAAGAAACTTATTCATTCTTCCACTCAACAAATATTTATTACCTACAAAGTAAGAGAGTTTTCTAGGTTCATCTCATGAAACAAAATGTACAAAACTGCTTTCTTTAGTAAAGCTTATATTCTAGTGGATGAAATGGAAAGTAATGACACAAGTAAGATATATAACATGAAAGGTAGTGATAAGTCTTACAGTGAAACAAATAGAGTAGAAAGAGGAAATATGTAATATTGAGGGAGGAGTGAATTTAAATTTCAGACAGGATAACTTAATTCAGAAAGTGAACTTTGATTTGAGTGAAAATTTTAAAAATAGAAGGAAGCAAGGCATGGGCAAAAAAGATATTAGGTCTTATTTCATAGACGAAAAAATATGAGACCCAAGTGATTCATACAGTCTGGATTCCTAATTTTTAATTATCTGGTAGTTTTGTCTCTTATGAAAAGGATCTTTGGGCATAAAGCAGAAGCACGGGGAGTTAGATATTTTTTAATATTGTTTTGAGATATAATTGACATATTAGTTTTAGGTGTACAACATAATAATTCCACATATGTATATATTGTGAAATAATCATCAGAATAAGTCTAGTTAACATCCATTACCACACATAGTTACAAAATTTTTCTTCTCATGAGAACTTTTAAGATTTACTCTCAGCAACTTTGAAATATACAATATAGCATTATTAAGTGTAGTTACCATGCTTTTTCATCCCCTTCAGCTATTTTGCCCACCTTCCAACCTCTGCCTTTGTCAACCACCAATCTCTTCTCTTTTGTTGTTGCTTTGTTTGAGATTCTGCACATAAGTGAGATCACATGGTATTTTTCTTTCTCTGCCTGACTTATTTCACTTAATATAATGCCCTCAAGGTCTGTCCATGGTGTCACAAATGGCAGGATTTTCTTTTTTTTTTTTCTCACTGATAAAAATATCTTTTGGACACTTAAACTATGTGTATAAAAGAGCTGCAACATCATACAAAAAAGAAGTAGCCATTAGGTTGGATAACCTGTTATGTATTTTCAATGAGATAATAAGCCTTCTTTTTATGGCTAAAAAATATTCTTATATGTATATATGAATTTGGATGTGATGCACCTATAACCCCAGAAAAAAGACTCAGTTGCTGCAGAGAAGTGTCGCGGGTCCTCATTTACAGTAGGCCACAAAAACTTAAAATTTTGAATGAGTTGTCTAATGTTATAATAGGTAAGATAAGATAACAAATGACACCAAGAAAAGTCACCACATTCTTTGCCAAATATTTCTGCAATAAAGTATGCTGTTAGATATAAATCTCAGTTGACCAAATTGCCTGAGATGTTTTTCAAGATTCAAACATGAGCCACAGGCTCTCCATTGATCCTTAAACATTTAAAATGCTGTCTAATTTAGACACAAAACTAAGATGACTACGTGTATTTTTCATTTTTGATGCACTACAATGTTTGGCATTTTGTACATCTGGGTTTGGCCATACAGAGCCATTCTTGGGTTATTTTCATAATGATCACCTGTTACCTTACCTTTGACAATTCAAAAGCCACTAACTAGCCATGTGACTCGGGTAACTCCCTTTCCCCATTTAGATCTCAGGTTTATCCCATGAATGTGTTTGGGCTATAATTTCTAAGAGGACTTGCAACCTATAAATTACAGGATTCAGGTTTTTAAAATCCAGATAAATTATTTTTAGAAGATAGAATTCATGGTTTGTTGTTCCTGGACATTAAAAAAATGATACTGTATACAGGTCCACTCTTCTACCACTATCACTGTCCTAATTTAAGCCTATATGTTTTCCTTTTTCTTCTGAATGACTATGACAGATTCCCATCCCAGATCATTTTTTCTCAAGAAAAGCTTCCCTTCCATTATTCTCTTGCTCAAAAACTTTTAATGGCTCTCAATTGCCTGTAAAACAAAATTAAATCTCATCTTGGAAATCAAGGCCATCTTCAATTACCTTTCCTGTCTTATCTGACCATGTCTCTGTTTTATCCAAACTATACCAGAATGTTTGCCTTTGTTTAAATTTACCATGTACTTCTATTAAATTGCTATACATTGCATCTGCTCAGTCTTTTAGACCTTGCTCAAATCTTAGCTAGTCCACGAGGCCTTCCCATATCTTCTCTAGAGAGAATGCAGAACTTACCTCTTCATCTCCCTACTGCCCAGGACATTAAATTTCTGTCAACATTTCTCACCATCTTTGTTGAACTAGTTACATGTTTCCATGTCTGTATCCCCTACTAGAGACCAGAGTCTGACTTTTTAATCTGGAATACCTCCCTCCTCAGCCTCTAGCTCATGTTTTTTTTTTTTTTTTTGTATATGATGTGTATAACAATACTGTGTTATACTATATATACTATATATACTATATAACTATAATGTGTGTGGTAACACATTGTTGAATTAAATTATTCCCTAAATAAGTCTTGCAAATAGAGGACTTCCAATGAAGAGGAAAGCTTTATTGATCTACTGGTGTCATGAATGATTACATTTTTCCCTTTAAGTATCAAAATATTAGAACATTTGACCAGTTTATGTAGGATGTTAAGATGTATCACATTTGCCTTACAGCTTTAATAAACAGGTAAATGAATTATAGTAAAAATTAATCTAACCCCTTTTTTCTTCTGTTTGATGCAGAGTCCTTAATCGCTATGTAAGTTGTGCCATGCCATCATGTTGTGATCCCTTAGATAGCTTTGTGGTTTGCTTAACTGGGTCTCGAGGTTAAATGACTCCCTGATTATAGTTCTCAACTTGATGACATCTCTTTTTCCTTATTGTCAGATGTCTTTTTTCATTGGGTTTATCCATAATCAAATAAGGGCCAAGATCAGAGTTGCTAGGAGAAACCAGATAATGAGGAAACTTATTTAGCTAGAAACAATGTTTTTCACATAACCCTAAGTCAATAGTTTTTGAGCAAATTTTGCAGAATTGGCAATATCTCTATCTCTGGATATTTCAAAGTTTTCCCTCTTAACTCCAGTTTTGTGGCTGCCTTCTTAGTGGGTGAGGTTGTCAAAAGCCTCACCTTCATTCCCAGATAAGCACAATTCTGCATAAATAATGTATAATTCCTCACTATCCAGATATTTCCTTTGAATGAAGAATATTGTAGAGGTCTAGATTTTAGTTTTGAAATTTAACAAATGAAATCTTTGTCAACCACCCCAAGCAAGTCTGATAAAATATACAACGGAATGATATTCAGCCATAAGAAAAAGAATGAAATCTTGCCATTTCCAATGATGCTGATGGACCTTGAGAGTACAATGTGAAGTGAAATAAATCAAAGACATATAACATATGATTTCACTCATCTGTGGAATTTAAGAAACAAAAAAAAATGAGCAAGGGAAAAAAAGAGAGAGAGAGACAAACCAAGAAACAGACTCTTAACTATTGAGAACAAACTGATGGTTACCAGAGGTAAGGTGGGTGCAGGGGATGCGTGAAATAGGTGATGGGGATTAAGGAGTGCACTCGTGATGAGCACTGGGTGATGTATGGAATTGTTCAATCACTATATTGTACACCTGAAATGAAAATGAATGTATATGTACATAATATGTGTATATGTATATACGCACAGATACATATACACACAATATACAGAAATTAAAATAAAATAATAATTTAAAAATTTGATGGTGTTTCTTACATTTTTCAAAATAGCTTCATATTTTTATAAATTGTATTTCTTCTGCTTTGGTATTCCTAACCATCTATCAGGTTACTGTTGGCTAGATAATTGTGTCTCCTGCCCTAATCCAATATGCACTAAATGTTATTGTCTGCAATGATAGCACAGATCATTCTGTTGCCCTGAGATCCCATTGTCAATAACAATAAGATAAAGATAAAATTGATCTTCCCTTGGTTTTCAAAACATCAAACACCATTCATCAATATTTTTTTTTCAAAGAAAATGATTTTTTTTTCTGTAAATCTTCTTTGGCAAAATTAACCTCTATCTGTAGTTCCTAAAGAGAAGTTTTGAAACATGTTTTTTTTTCTGTAAGTCTTTTATCATGTTCATTGGTTTTTATTTTTCCTATATAATCAGTTCAGTGTTTGATACTCAGAAGACAATTTTCTCTCCACAAAGGATTTAAGAAACTTGAAGCAAGAAGATAATCTTGAGATTATCTAATCTAGCCTCCTATCCTTAGCAGGTAAGGTTTTATCCTAATTTTATAAATGAAGGTAGTAAGGCCCACATGGTCATGATCAATGCAAATAGCTTAATTTACTTAGAAGTCACTGTGTTTTTTTGAGCTGTGTATTTTCACGATCTTTCTCTCATATTTGCTTTTATGTCAGCACAGTTAAATTCTAGTCATGTCCTGGGCTACTCTCAAACTGTTCAATGATCAATTCTTTAGAAACTCCTAGGCAACATCTCTTACTATTTAATATTGAGCAAACATAGCTCCTTAGTGGCCTAAATTCATGGTTTCTGTTATTTGGCCTGAGAAATGTGATGGATTAGGATAGTTGATATTTTCCATAGGCTTCCCAGAGTGCATTTTTCCCTGGAGATACTTTAATCCACCATTTTATCTTCTCGCCTCCATTAACTTATCTGTCACATTTTCAATATATTCAGACTTGCTTTTTTGCTCAGGGAAAATGGATTAATCAAATTAATTTGAAATATGCCAACTGGCAACAAAGGTTTTTCTTCTGAGGTTATCTAATTTTTCTAAAAAATAAGAGTCTAGAAACTCCAGGGTATATTTAGCAAAAAACACTCTATGTGGTATGGATAAATGCATAATTACTCCCTAAATTCTTGTGTGCTACTCCTTTGAAGTCAAAACTACTTCTTATGCCAGTCCCTGACAACTCCTTTTTTCTGTTCTATAAGTGTTCCTTTTCTAGAATGTCAAAAATGAAATAATATGATATGTAGCCTTTGAATTTAGCTTCTTTCATTAAGGAGTATACTTTTACAGTTTACCCAGATTGCATAAATAGTTTGTTCCTTTTGTTGCTGAATAGTACTCTATTGTCTGAACTATCATTTGTTCATTCATTCACTGGTTTTTCAATCTGGATTGTTTCCACTTTCTAGCTACTTTGAATGAGGCTGCTATTGAAAGAGCAGACCTAGGGCCAACTCCATTTTGTTCCGTGTCCTCCATATTGTTCTGTGTCCTCCATCTTGTTCTGTATCCTCCATCTTGAGTGACTATGTCCCCAAAATGGCCACAGAAGTTCCTGCTCAAACCTCAGACCACGCCTCCTCCCCTTGAGTAACTTCCTGCTCACCCGTTCAAACTTCCCAATCAAACCACGCCTGGCAACCTGCGTGACGGGACTCTGACCCTTCCCCAGCCAATCGGCTGAGGCCACAACCCTTCCTCAGCCAATCAGCTAAGGCCATGACCATTACCCCACCAACTGCCCCTAGATCCCTATAAAGCCTTTGTGCTTATGAAACTCGCTCTGTCTCTCCGGTATCTCACTGCTGCGTCAGTGCAGGTAGGGGACTGAGCTTGAACTAGCTCGAATAAAGGCTCTTTGCTTTTGCATTGGACTCGGCTCCCTGGTGGTCTTTGGGGATCACGAATTCTGGGCATAACACTATGAACATCTATGTACAACTCTTTGTGTGAGCATATGCTTACATTTCTGTTGGGTACATCTAGGAGTGGAATTGCTGGTTCATGACAATAGTGTATAACTTTATAAAAAACTGCTTGCCAAAGTGGCTTCACTGTTTTTCATTTCCTCAATCCTAATCTATTGTATTTCCAATTTGTGCTCTCTTTTTTCTTAGGCTTCTTTCCCTCTTTGTTTATCTTTTTTTTATCTTTTGCTCATTTACCAAAACTTCTCTCTCTAGTATCACTAATGTTGAACTTTTAATACATTTAAACTTTTAATTCTTTTTTTTTTAATTTTTTTTAACATTTATTTATTTTTGAGACCGAAAAAGACAGAGCATGAGCAGGGGAGGGTCAGAGAGAGAGGGAGACACAGAATCCAAAACAGGCTCCAGGCTCTGAGCTGTCAGCCCAGAGCCCGATGCGGGGCTCAAACTCACGGACCGCAAGATCATGACCTGAGCCAAAGTCAGACGCCCAACCGACTGAGCCACCCAGGCGCCCCTAAACTTTTAATTCTTTTTAATCCATTTATCAGTCTGAATGCATTCCTTTCTTTTTTCTGTGATAGTCTTGTATTGTTCATTATCCTTGAATCATCTTAAATGTCATCTCTTCACGTCCTCACCATCCAATCTAAAACAGACATTAAGTTTTTATCCAATCATCCAATTTCTTTTTCTCTTCTTTTCTTTTCTTTTCTTGTATTTAGAAGCAATTTTATTTTATTTCATTAATTCCAGCATAGTTAATTCCCCTACCCACCTCTCTTCTGGTAACCATTTGTTTGTTCTCTATAGTTAAGAGTCTGGTTTTTGGTATATCTTTTTTTTCCTTTGTTTGCTGTTTTGTTTCTTAACATCCAAATATGAGTGCAACCATATGATATTTCTCTTTCTCTGACTGGCTTATTTTGCTTAGCATTATACTCTCTAGATCAATCGATGCTGTTGCAAATGGTAAGATTTCATTCATATTATGGCTGAATAATATTCCATTGTGTGTGTACATATAAATATTACATTTTATTTATCCATTCATCTATCAATAGGAACTTGGGCTGGTTACATAGTTTTGTATATATATATATATATATATATATATATATATGCATATATACAGACATAATTAGATAGATAAATAAAGATATATTTTTAATTTTATTTTATCCAAGTTACTTAATATATAGTGTGATAATGGTTTCAGGAGTAGAATTTAGTGATTCATCACTTACATATAACACCCAGTGCTCATCCCCACAAGTGCCCTCCTTAATGCCCATCCCCCATTTAGTCCATCCCCACACCAAACACCACTCCAGCAACCCTCAGTTTGTTCTCTGCATTTAAAAGTCTATTATGATTTGTCTCACTCTCTGTTTTTATCTTATTTTTCCTTCCCTTACCCTTTTGTTTCTTAAATTCCACATGTGAGTGAAATCATATGGCATTTATCTATGACTGACTTATTTCGCTTAGCATAATACATTCTAGATCCATCATTCTTGTTGCAAATGGCAAGATTTCATTCTTTTTGACCACCGAGTCATATTCCATTATATAATTATATATATAATATTCCTTTATACATAATAGTCCACTATACACACACACACACACACAAACACACACACACACACACACACATACACACACCACTTCTTCTTTATCCATTTGTCAGTAGATGGTTGTTTAGGCTCTTTCCAGAGTTTGGCTATTTTTTTTAATGTTCATTTACTTCTGAGAGAGAGAGACAGAGACAGAGCACAAGTGGGGGAGGGGCAGAGAGGGAGATACAGAATCCAAAGAAGGCTCCAGGCTCTGAGCTGTCAACACAAGAGCTCGATGTGGGGCTTGGACTCACAACTGTGAGATCATGACCTGAATTGAAGTCAGACGACGCTTAACCGACTGACCCACTCAGGTGTCCTGGTTGCCTGTTAGTTTTTTTGATTGCTTCACTGTGAAAGAGCTTTTTATCTTGATGTGATCCCAATAGTTCATTTTGCTTTTCTTTTCCTTGCCTCTGGAGACATGTCTAGTAAGTGTTGCCAGGACCCATGTCAAAGAGGCTGCTGCCTGTTTTCTCCTCTAGGATTTTGATGGTTTCCTGCCCCACATTTAAATCTTTCATCCACTTTGAGTTTATTTTTGTGTATGGTGTAAGAAAATGTTCTAGGTTCATTCTACTGCATGCCACTGTCCATTTTCCACAACTCCATTTGTTGAAGAGACTTTCTTTTTTCTATTGGAGAGTCTTTCCTGCTCTGTCAAAGATTAGATGGCCATGCATTTGTGGGTCCATTTCTGGGTTCTTGATTCTGTTCCATTGATCTGTGTGTTTGTTTTTGTGCCAGTACCATACTGATTGATCATTACAGCATTGTAATACATCTTGAAGTCCAGAATTGTGATGCCTCCATTTTTGCTTTTCTTTTACAACATTACTTTGGCTATTTGTGGTCTTTTCTGGTTCCATATCAATTTTTGGATTGTTTGTTCTACCTCTGTGAAGAATGCTGCTCTTATTTTGATAGAGATTGCATTGAATGTGTAGATTGCTTTGAGTATTATCAACATTTTAACAATATTTATTTTTCTAATCAATGAGCATGGAATGTTTTTCCATTTCTTTGTGACTTCTTCAATTTTTTCATAAACTTTCTGGAGTTTTCATCATACTGATTTTACCTCTTTGGTTAGGTTTATTCCTATGTATTGTATGATTTTGGTGCAATTGTAAATAGGATCAATTCTTTGATATCTCTTTCTGCTGCTTCATTATGGGTATATAGAAATGTAAATAATTTATGTACATTGATTTCATATTCTGCAACTTTGCTGAATTCACGTATCCATTCTAGCAGCTTTTTGGTGGAGTCTTTTGGGTTTTCTATGTAGAGTATAATGTCATCTGTGAAGAGTGAAAGTTTGACTTCTTCCTTGCCAGTTTGGATGCCTTTTATTTTTATTTATTTGTTGTTGTTGTTGTCTGATTGTTGAGGCTAGGATTTCCAACACTATATTCAACAGCAGTGGTGAAAGTGGACATCACTGTCATGTTCCTGACCTTAGAGGGAAAGCTCTCAGCTTTTCCCCATTGAGGATGTATTAGCTCTGGGTCTTTTGTATATGAGCTTTATGATCTTGAGGTATGTTTCTTCTATCCCTGCTTTCTTGAGGGATTTTATCATGAATGGATGTTTTACTTTGTCAAATAGTTTTTCTGAATCAATTGAGAAGATCATGTGTTTTTTATCCTTTTTAAAATATGAGTCAGCATGTTGATTTGCACATATTAAACTACCCTTGCAGCCCATGAATAAATTGCACATGATAGCATATCAGTGAATAATTCTTTTGATGTATTGTTGGATTTGGTTTGCAAGTATCTTATTGAGAATTTTTGCATCCATGTTCATCACGGATATTGGTCTGTAATTCTCCTTTTTAGTGGAGTCTGTCTGACTTTGAAATTAAGGTAGTGCTGGCCTCAGAGAAGGAGTTTGTAATTTTTCTTTCCATTTCTATCTTTTTGGAACAGCTTCAAAAGTGTTAATTCTTCTTTAAATGTTTGGCAGAATTCCCCAGAACCCCATCTGGCCCTGGACTCTTGTTTGTTGGGAGATTTTTGATTACTGATTCAATTTCTTTACTGGTTATGGGTCTGCTCAAATCTTCTACTTCTTTCTGTTTCAATTTTGGTAGTTTATATGTCCAGGAATTTGTCCATTTTTTCCAGATTGCCCAATTTGTTGGCATATAATTGCTCATAATATTCTTTTATTGTTTGTATTTCTGTGGTGTCAGTTGTGATCTCTCATTTTCATTTGTGATTTTATTTGTTTAGGTCCTTGCCTTTTTCTTTTTGATAAATCTGGCTGGGGGGGTATCAGTTTTGTTAATTTAAAAAAACCACATCTTTCTTCCGTTGATCTGTTCTATTCTTTTTTTATATATATATCATTGATTTCTACTCTCATCTTTATTATTTACATACTGCTGGTTTTAGACTGCATTTGCTATTCTTTTTCTAGCCCCATCAGTGGTAAGTTTAGGTTGTGTATTTGAGACATTTCTTCCTTCTTTAGGAAGGTCTTGATTGCTATATACTTCCCTCTTATGACTGCCTTTGCTGCATCCCAGAGGTTTTGGAATGTCGTGGTTTTTTTTTTTTTTCTGAAATTTATTGACAAATTGGTTTCCATACAACACCCAGTGCTCATCCCAAAAGGTGCCCTCCTCAATACCCATCACCCACCCTCTCCTCCCTCCCACCCCCCATCAACCCTCAGTTTGTTCTCAGTTTTTAACAGTCTCTTATGCTTTGGCTCTCTCCCATTCTAACCTCTTTTTTTTTTTTCCTTCCCCTCCCCCATGGGTTCCTGTTAAGTTTCTCAGGATCCACATAAGAGTGAGACCATATGGTATCTGTCTTTCTCTGTATGGCTTATTTCACTTAGCATCACACTCTCCAGTTCCATCCACGTTGCTACAAAAGGCCATATTTCATTTTTTCTCATTGCCATGTAATATTCCATTGTGTATATAAACCACAATTTCTTTATCCATTCATCAGTTGATGGACATTTAGGCTCTTTCCATAATTTGGCTATTGTTGAGAGTGCTGCTATGAACATTGGGGTACAAGTGGCCCTATGCATCAGTGCTCCTGTATCCCTTGGATAAATTCCTAGCAGTGCTATTGCTGGGTCATAGGGTAGGTCTATTTTTAATTTTCTGAGGAACCTCCACACTGCTTTCCAGAGCGGCTGCACCAATTTGCATTCCCACCAACAGTGCAAGAGGGTTCCCGTTTCTCCACATCCTCTCCAGCATCTATAGTCTCCTGATTTGTTCATTTTGGCCACTCTGACTGGCGTGAGGTGATACCTGAGTGTGGTTTTGATTTGTATTTCCCTGATAAGGAGCGACGCTGAACATCTTTTCATGTGCCTGTTGGCCATCCGGATGTCTTCTTTAGAGAAGTGTCTATTCATGTTTTCTGCCCATTTCTTCACTGGGTTATTTGTTTTTCGGGTGTGGAGTTTGGTGAGCTCTTTATAGATTTTGGATACTAGCCCTTTGTCCGATATGTCATTTGCGAATATCTTTTCCCATTCCGTTGGTTGCCTTTTAGTTGTGTTGGTTGTTTCCTTTGCTGTGCAGAAGCTTTTTATCTTCATAAGGTCCCAGTAATTCACTTTTGCTTTTAATTCCCTTGCCTTTGGGGATGTGTCGAGTAAGAGATTGCTACGGCTGAGGTCAGAGAGGTCTTTTCCTGCTTTCTCCTCTAAGGTTTTGATGGTTTCCTGTCTCACATTTAGGTCCTTTATCCATTTTGAGTTTATTTTTGTGAATGGTGTGAGAAAGTGGTCTAGTTTCAACCTTCTGCATGTTGCTGTCCAGTTCTCCCAGCACCATTTGTTAAAGAGGCTGTCTTTTTTCCATTGGATGTTCTTTCCTGCTTTGTCAAAGATGAGTTGGCCATACGTTTGTGGGTCTAGTTCTGGGGTTTCTATTCTATTCCATTGGTCTATGTGTCTGTTTTTGTGCCAATACCATGCTGTCTTGATGATGACAGCTTTGTAGTAGAGGCTAAAGTCTGGGATTGTGATGCCTCCTGCTTTGGTCTTCTTCTTCAAAATTCCTTTGGCTATTCGGGGCCTTTTGTGGTTCCATATGAATTTTAGGATTGCTTGTTCTAGTTTCGAGAAGAATGCTGGTGCAATTTTGATTGGGATTGCATTGAATGTGTAGATAGCTTTGGGTAGTATTGACATTTTGACAATATTTATTTTTCCAATCCATGAGCAGGGAATGTCTTTCCATTTCTTTAAATCTTCTTCAATTTCCTTCAGAAGCTTTCTATAGTTTTCAGCATACAGATCCTTTACATCTTTGGTTAGATTGATTCCTAGGTATTTTATGCTTCTTGGTGCAATTGTGAATGGGATCAGTTTCTTTATTTGTCTTTCTGTTGCTTCATTGTTAGTGTATAAGAATGCAACTGATTTCTGTACATTGATTTTGTATCCTGCAACTTTGCTGAATTCCTGTATCAGTTCTAGCAGACTTTTGGTGGAGTCTATCGGATTTTCCATGTATAATATCATGTCATCTGCAAAAAGCGAAAGCTTGACTTCATCTTTGCCAATTTTGATGCCTTTGATTTCCTTTTGTTGTCTGATTGCTGATGCTAGAACTTCCAGCACTATGTTAAACAGCAGCGGTTAAAAGAGACTTTTTAAGTGGAAAGAAAAAAACCATAAGTGATATAAAAATTGGAAGTATAAAAATTGGTAGCTCCTAAGTAGTAAAAATAAGTATATCTGTAAAAAATCACTCAAGTCACAAAATAAAAGTGTAATGTATGACACCATATACCTAAAACGTGGGTGAAAGGAATAAATAATTGGTTCAAATGTAGGCAACCATAGACTTAGTACAGACTCCTATACTCAGAAGATTTTATAGACAAACGTAATGGTAACCACAAATCAAAAAAAGTAATATATATGCAAGGATAAAGAGAAAGAAATCCAAGTATATCACTAAATAATGCCAACAAACCACAAAACACAGCAAAAGAAGAAAATATCAGAAGAAAAAAAAACAAAAAAATACACAAAGCAAGTAACAAAATATAAATAAATACATATATATCAATATTACTTTTAATGTAAATGTACTATATGCTCCAATCAAAGACATATGGTTACAGAGTACATACTAAAGAAGACACACCTATATGCTCCCTACAAGAGCCTCCTTTCAGATCTACAAACACCTTTAGATTGAAAGTGAGGGTATAGAGAAGATTTTATCATGCAAATGGATGTCAAAAGAAAGTCAAACAAGTAATTCTTATATTGGACAAACTAGAATTTAATACAAAGACTGTAACAAAAGACCATGAAGGGCACTATATATTCATAAATGGACAATCCATTAAGAAGATATAGCAATTGTAAATATTATGAACCTAACATGGAAGCTTCCAAATGCATGAAACTGTAAACAACAAACGTAAATAATTGATAGTAATACAATAATGGTAGAGGACTTTATTTTTTAAAATTTTTTTAATGTTTATTTATTCTTGAGAGAGAGACAGAGACAGAGTGTGAGTGGGGGAAGGTCAGAGAGAGAGGGAGACACAGAATCTGAAGCAGGCTCCAGCTTCTGAATTGTCAGCACAGAGACTTACGTGGGGCTCGAACTCACAAACTGTGATAACATGACCTGAGCTGAAGTCGGATGCTTAACTGACTGAGCCATCCAGGTGCCCCAATGGTAGAGGACATTAAAACACCAGTGACATCAATGGACAGGTTATCAAAAAAGACAAACAACAAGCAAACAATGGCTTTGAATGACACATTGGACCAGATTGCATTCACATATATATTCAGAACATTCCATCCTAAAACAGTAAAATACACATATTTCTCAAGAGCACATAGAACAGTTTCCAGAATAGACCATGTATTAGTCCACAAAATAAGTTTCAACTAATTCAAACAGATCAAAGTCATAACATGCACCTTTTCTTTTTTTTTTTTTTAATTTTTTTTTCAACGTTTATCCACCTTTGGGACAGAGAGAGACAGAGCATGACGGGGGAGGGGCAGAGAGAGAGGGAGACACAGAATCGGAAACAGGCTCCAGTCTCCGAGCCATCAGCCCAGAGCCCGACTCGGGGCTCGAACTCCCGGACCGCGAGATCGTGACCTGGCTGAAGTCGGACGCTCAACCGACTGCGCCACCCAGGCGCCCCAACATGCACCTTTTCTAACCACAACACTATGAAACTGAAAATCAACCACAAGAAAAATCTAGAAAGATCATGCCACAAAACAGTGAATGGTTCACTAAGACATCAAAGAATAAATAAAAAATTACATGGAAACAAATGAAAATAAAAACACATTGATCCAAAATCATTGGGATGCAGCAAAATTGATTCTAAGAGGGAAGTTCATAGCAATACATGTCTAACACTAGAAGTAAGAAAAATTCTACAAAAACCATACCAGGTTTCTCCAAACCAGTAGAAAGAAGGAAATAATTAAGATTACAACAAACATAAACAATATACAAACAACTATAGAACAGATCCATGAAACCAAGACCTGGTTCTTTGAAAACATCAACAAGGTTGATAAACATCTATCCAGACATATAAAAAAAGACAAAAATAAGAGAAAGTACTCACATAAACAAAATCACAAATGAAAGAGGATAAATAGAAACCAACATCAAAGAAATACAAAAAAACTGTAATAATATTATGAAAAATTATATGTCAACAACTTGGACAACATAGAACAAATGGATAAGTTCCTAAAAACATATAACATACTAAAACTAAAGCAGAAAGAAATAGAAAACTTGAACAGGCCAATTACCCACAATGAAATTGAATCTTCAATAAAAAAAAACACCAAACCAAAGTCCAGGACCAGGACCAGGTGGCTTCCCAGGCAATTTCTTCCAAACATTTAAAGAAGAGTTAATATCTTCTCAAACTATTCCAAAAAAATATGAGAATGACAATTTCTAAGTCCATTTGATGTGGCCAGCATTATCCTGAAGCCAAAACCAGATAATAGCAATACAAACAAAGAAACCTACAGGCCAATATCTCTGAAGAAGATAGATGCAAACTTTTTAGACAAAATATTAGCAAACTGAATCTAACAATACTTTAAAAATATCATTCACCATGATCAAGAGAGAACTTTTCCCTGGGTTGCAAGGGTGATTCAGTATTTGTAAATCAATTGATGTGATACAATACATCAATAAAAAAAAGTATAAAACTGATATGATCATTTCAATGGATGCAGAAAAGAATGTTACAAAGTACAACATCCATTTATAATATAAATCCTCAACTAAGTAGGTATAGAGGGAACATACCACAAGATAAAGGCATTATATGAAAAACCAGCAGCTAACATCATACTCAAAAGGGAAAAACTGAGAGCTATACCCCTGAGGCCAGGAACAAAACACAGCACTCACCACTTATATTCAATGTAGTGCTGAAAGTTCTAGCCACAGCAATCAAACAATAACAAAAAATAAAGGCATCCAAATGTGTAAGGAAGAAGTAAAATTTTCACTATTTAAAGATGACATCTCTATATATAGGAAACCCAAATTAATCCACCAAAAACATTGCTAGAACTAATAATTGAAATCAGTAAAGTCGCAAGATAAAAAATTATCGTACAGAAATATGTTGCATTTCTGTATACTAATAATGAAGAAGAAGAAAGAGAAATTATTAAAACAATCCCAGGGTGCCTGGCTGGATCAGTCAGAAGAACATGGGACTCTTGATCTCAGGGTTGTGAGTTTGAGCCCATTATTGGGTGTAAACATTACTTAAAAGGAAATTAAAAAACGAACATCAAAACAAAAAACCATCCCATTTACAATGCACCAAAAATAATAAAATACATAGGAATAAACATAAGCAAAACGTGAGACATCTACCCTGAAAACTATACAACACTGATGAATGAAATTGAAAATGACACAAAAAATGGAAAAAATTCCATGCTCATGGGTTATAAGAATAAATATTGTTAAAATGTTTACACTAGCCAAAGCAATATACATATTAAATGGAATCCCTATCAAAATACCAACAGCATTTTTCACAGAACTAGAACAATCCTAAAATTTGCATGAAATCACAGAAGACCCCAAAGAACAAAGCAATCTTGAGAAAGAGAAACAAATTTGATATATTACCATACCTGAGGCCAAGTCATACTAAAAAGCCATAGTCATTAAAACAGTATGGTACTAGAGAGGAGCCAAGATGGCAGAACAGCATGGAAGCTTTTTCTGTGTCTTGTGTCCATGAAATACAGCCAGACCAGCACTAAACCACCCTACACACCTAGAAAACTGACTGGAGGATTAACACAACAATCTGCACAACCTGAAACACAGAATTGAACAAGTACACGGCACAGAGAGATGAATTTGGGGAGCAAGAAGCCGGGAAAGGTAGGGAACTGTGTTTGAGGGTGGAGAGAGGATGGAGACTGGGGAGAGGGAGAGAATATGGGAAAAGCACCCCTCCCCAAAAGCAGCTGAGAGAAAGTGGAAAATTTGAAACAGCTGCAGGGACTAAAATAAAAAGGGAGAAATGAGAAAGGAGAGGGTTTAAATTCCATTAAGACTGTAAACAAGGGGAGCACAAAGGCTGCAATTCCGCAGCTTGATACCTGGTGGTGATCTGGTGGGAAGGGCAAATCCCCAGGAACAGAGTGGGGTCTGGGAGGTTCTCAGGCCACACAGGGAAAAGCAGTTCCACTGCTGGAAGGACATTTGGTAGAGACTGTTGAATCCACCTTGTCCCAGCAGACCCCAGAAAACAGCCACATTCACTGGTGCTGGAACAAGGTCATTAAGAGTGAAGCCTGGTGCCAGATGTGTGTTGTGATTTTTCATAATCCCCGAAATGCTGCTGCTACACTATCTCGTGAACTTTTTCTGGGGCAGGCTGGCACATGGCTGTAATCTCGGGGCACTGGAAGCAACAGGGTCCAGCAAGTGGTCCTGGGTGCACCCAACATTCACCATGGCTCATTTGGCCATTGCTCAGTGAGAACCTCCAGCAGAGGGGCAGAACGGATCAAAGCCACAGTCCTTCAGAAGTAAGGGGCCAGGGAAAACAGCCACATCTGAGACAAAACTCGGGAGACAGGTACTGCCTGGTGCCTGGTCACGAAGAGTAAAACAGCGGGGAGTGGATGAAAGCTGAAGACAGAGAATGGGTGTGTGATTGCTAATCCAGGAGAATAGACTGGGTAACTGGGTGACGCCCTTTTCACCGCTCCCACTCATGTGCATATGCACCTAAAACCACTGCAAAAATCCACCCCAGTAGGCTAGTAGTGTTATCTAGTGGAGACAGGAGCGGTTGCACTGAGCCCCACCCAACTGGGCCAACCTCGCTCTTCAAGAACACAAGTCTCACCACCAGCTTAGTTTATGGACTATAAAGCACTACATAGACTGACTTCTATGGGAAAACGAAATAATTTCAGTCCTATTTCACTCTGTTAGCAGGTTCAGCGCCGGCAAGGATGGATGAGGCAGAACAGAAAATCAGCAATATAGAGGACAAACTTATAGAGAATAATGAAGCAGAAAATCAGAGGGAGATTAGGGCAAAAGAGCACGACTTAAGAATTAGAGAAACCAGTGACTCATTAAAAAGGAAGAACATCAGAATCATAGGGGTCCCAGAAGAGGAAGAGAGAAAAATAGGGATAGAAAGGTTATGTGAGCAAATCATAGTTGAAAACTTTCCTAACCTGGGGAGAGACACAGACATCAAAATCCAGGAATCACAGAGGACCCCATGACATTCAACAAAAACCGACAATCAACAAGGCATATCATAGTCAAATTCACAAAACATTCAGGCAAGGAGAGAACATGAAAGCAGCAAGGGAGAAAAGTCCCTAACGTACAAGGGAAGATAGATCAGGTTTGCAGCAGACCTATCCACAGAAACTCGGCAGGCCAAAAAGAAGTGGCAAGATATATTCAATGTGCTGAATCAGAAAAACATGCAGCCAAGAATTCTTTATCAAGCAAAGCTGTAATTCAAAATAGAAGGAGATATAAAAAGTTTCCCAGACAAACAAAAATTAAAGGAGTTTGTGACCACTAAACCAGCCCTGCAAGAAATTTTAAGGGGGACTCTGAGGAGAGAAAAGATGGAAAAATATATATGTAAATAAATAAATACCAAAGCAACAAAGACTGGAAAGGACCAGAGAACATCACCAGAAACTCCAACTCTACATGCATCATAATGGCAATAAATTCATATCTGTCAGTTCTCACTCTAAATGTCAATGGACTAAATGTTCAAATCAAAAAGCATAGGATAACAGAATGGATAAGAAAACAAGATCCATCTATATGCCATATACAAGAGACCCACTTTAGACTTAAAGACACCTTCAGATTGAAAATAGGGGGATGGAGAAACATCTATCATGCTAATGGTCAACAAAAGAAAGCCAGACTAGCCATACTTATATCAGACAATCTAGACTTTAAAATAAAGACTGTATCAAGAGATGCAGAAAGGCATTATATCATAATCAAGGGGTCTATCCACTAAGAAGACCTAACAATTGTAAACATTTATGCACCAAATGTGGAGGCACCCAAATATATAAATCAATTAATCACAAACATAAAGAAACTCATCGATAGTAATACCATAATAGTAGGAGACTTCATCTCCCCATTCACAGCAATGGACAGATCATCCAATCAAAAAATGAACAAGGAAACAATGGCTTTGAGTGACACACTGGACCAGATGGACCTAATAAATATATTCAGAACATTTCATTCTGAAGCAGCAAAATATACATTCTTCACCGGTGCACATGGAACGTTCTCCAGAATAGACCATATACTGGGACACAAATCAGCCCTAACTAAGGACAAAAAGATCAAGATCATACCATGCCTATTTTCAGACCACAACGCTATGAAGCTCTAAATCAACCACAAAAAAAAAAATTTGTAATGGTAACAAATACTTAGAGACTGAAGAACATCCTACTAAAGAATGAATGGGCTAACCAAGCAGTTAAAGAATTTAAAAAGTATATGGAAGTCAATGAAAATGATAACACCACAACCCAAGATCTCTGGGATGCAGCAAAGGCTGTCATAAGAGGAAAGTATACAGCAAGCCAGGCCTTCCTAAAGAACGAAAAAAGATCTCAGATACACAACCTGACCTTACACCTTAAGAAGCTTGAAAAAGAAGAGCAAATAAAACCCAAAACCAGCAGAAGACATGAAATAATAAAGATTAGAGCAGAAATTAATGCTATCAAAACCAAAAAAAAAAAACCCAGTAGAACAGATCAATGAAACCAGAAGCTGGTTCTTTGAAAGAATTAACAAAATTGATAAACAACTAGCATGTTTGTTCAAAAAGAAAAAGGAAAGGACACAAATAAATAAAATCAAGAATGAAAGAGGAGATATCACAACCAACACAACACAAATAAAAACAATAAGAGAATACTATGAGTAAACATATGTCAATAAAATGGGTAATCTGGAAGAAATGGACAAATTCTTAGAAACATATACACTACCAAAATCAAAACAGGAAGAAATAGAAAATTTGTACATACCCACAACCAGTAAAGAGTTAACACCTATCCTCTTGAAGCTGTTCCAAAAAATAGAAATGGAAGGAAAACTTACAATCTCTTTCTATGAAGCCAGCATTTCCTTGATTCCAAAACCAGACAGAGACCCCACTAAAAAGAAGTATAGACCAACTTCCCTGATGAACATGGATGCAAAAATTCTCAACAATATATTAGCCAACTGGATCCAATAATACATTAAAAAAATTATTCACCACGACCAAGCAGGATTTACACCTAGGATGCAAGGCTGATTCAATATCTGCAAAACAATTAACATGATTCATCACATCAATAAACGAAAGGACAAGAACCATATGATCCTCTCAATAGATGCAGAGAAAGTATTTGACAAAATTCAGCATCCTTTCTTGATAAAAACCCTCAAGAAAGTAGGGATAGAAGGAGCATACCTTGAGATCATAAAGGCCATATATGAATGACCCAATGCTAATATCATCCTCAATGGGGAAAAACTAAGATCTTTCCCCCTAAGGTCAGGAACAAGACAGGGATGTCCACTCTTGCCACTGTTATTCAACATAGTATTGGAAGTCTTAGCCTCTGCAATCAGACAACACAAAGAAATAAAAGGCATCCAAATCAGCCAGGAGGAGGTCAAACTTTCACTCTTCGCAGATGACATCATACTCTATATGGAAAACCCGAAAGATTCCACCAAAAACCTGCTAGAACTTATCCATGATTTCAGCAAAGTTGCAGGATATAAAATCAATGCACCGAAATCAGTTGCAGTCCTACACACCAGCAACGAAGTAACAGAAAGGGAAATCAAAGAATCTATCCCATTTACAGTTGCACAAAAAAACATAAAACACCTAGGAATAAATCTAACCAAAGAGGTGAAAAATCTATACACTGAAAACTATACAAAGCTTATGAAAGAAATTGAAGAAGACACAAAGAAATGGAAAAAAGTTCCATGCTTCTGGATAGGAAGAACAAATATTGTTAAAATGTTGATACTAACCAAAGCAATATTCATATTGAATGCAATCTCTATCAAAGTAACAGCAACATTCTTCACAGAACTAGAACGAATCCTAAAATTTGTATGGAACCAGAAAAGACCCCGAATAGCCAAAGCCATCTTGAAGAAGAAAACCAAAGCAGGAGACATCACAATCCCAGATTCAAGCTATACTACAAAGCTGTAATCATCAAGACAGTATGGTACTGGCACAAGAAAAGACAATCAGATCAATGGAACAGAATAGAGAACCCAGAAATGGACCCACAAACGTATGGGCAACTAATCTTTGACAAAGCAGGAAAGAATAGCCAATGGAATAAAGACAGGCTCTTCAGCAACTGGTGCTGGGAAAAGTGGACAGCGACATGCAGAAGAATGAACCTGGACCACTTTCTTACACCATGCACAAAAATAAACTCGAAATGGATGAAAGACCTCAATGTAAGACAGGAAGCCATCAAAATCCTTGAGAAGAAAGCAGGAAAAAACCTCTTTGACCTTGGTTGCAGCAACTTCTTACTCAACACATCTCCAGAGGGGAAGGAAACAAAAGCAGAAATGAACTACTGGGACCTCATCAAAATAAAAAGCTTCTGCACAGTGAAGGAGACAATCAGCAAAACTAAAAGGCAACCCACAGAGTGGGAGAAGATATTTTCAAATGGCATATCAGATGAAGGGTTAGTATCCAAAATCTATAAAGAACTTATCAAACTCAACACCCAAAAAACAAATAATCCAGTCAAGAAATGGGCAAAAGACATGAATAGACACTTCTCCAAAGAAGATATCCAGATGGCCAATGGACACATGAACAAATGCTCAACTTCACTCATCATCAGGGAAATACAAATCAAAACCACAATGAGATACCACCTTACAACTGTCAGAATGGCTAACATTAACAACTCAAGCAAAAACAGATGTTGGCGAGGATGTGGAGAAAGAGGGTCTCTTTTGCATTGTTGGCGGGAATGCAAGCTGGTGCAGCCACTCTGAAAAACAGTATGGAGGTTCTTTATAAAACTAAAAATAGAACTACCCTACAACCCAGCAATTGCACTAGGCATTTATCCACGGGATACAGGTGTGCTGTTTTGAAGGGGCACATGCACCCCCAAGATTTTAGCAGCACTATCAACAATAGCCAAAGTATGGTAAGAGCCCAAATGTCCATTGATGGATGAATGGATAAAGAAGATGTGGTATATACACACACACACACACACACACACACACACACACACAATGGAGTATTACTCAGCAATCAAAAAGAATGAAATCATGCCATTTGCAACTGCATGCATGGAACTGGAGGGTATTATGCTAAGTGAAATTAGTCAGAGAAAGACAAAAATCATATGACTTCACTCATATGAGGACTTTAAGAGACAAAACAGATGAACATAAGGGAAGGGAAACAAACATAATATAAAAACAGGGAGGAGGACAAAACAGAAGAGACTCATAAATTTGGAGAACAAACTGAGGGTTACTGGAGGGGGTGTGGGAGGGGGGGATGGGCTAAATGGGTAAGGGGCAGTATGGATTCTACTCCTGAAATCATTGTTGCACTATATGCTAACTAATTTCGATGTAAATTTTAATAATAGAAAATATAATTAAAAAAAACAGTATGGTATTGACACAAAAATAGACACATATATCAATGGGACAGAATAGAAAACCCAGAAATAAGCCCACAATTATATGGTCAATTAATCTTGGATAAAGCAGGAAAGAATATACAATGGAAAAACAAGGTGTCATCAAAAAATGATGCTAGGGAAGCTGGTCAATTATATGCAAAGAATGATACTGGACCACTTTCTTACACCGTACACGAAAATAAAATGGAGTAAAGACCTAAATGTGATACGTGAAACCATAAAAATCCTAGAGAAGACAGGCCATAATTTCTCTGACATTGGCCTTAAAAATATCCCTTTTGGAATATCCCTTTTGGAAGTCCCACATCTCTCAAAGAAGTGTAGAAACCAAAAAACTTTGAACAGAACCTGAGAGTAAAAGAGACTGAATCTACTAGGAAGAAAATGGGAAATATGGGGAAAAAAATAGGTGGGTAACTGCGAACTTGGGGAGATAAAAAAAAATTTAAAAAGACCGTATGGGCACTGAGGGGAAGGACCCCTTCTGCAGAGAGACAAAGGGAAGAGAAAGAGTGACTAGGGAAGTGCAGGACCATAGATGGACAGGAGAAAGACCTAGGACTGAGACTGAGAGGGATCCAATCTCTAACTACGGGGCTTTCTTTGGACTGGGGCTGGCACCCTGTTCACAGACCTGTGGAGGAGGGGAGCCAGCCCTGGGTGCGGTGATAGGTCAGAGGCTCAGTCCACACCTGGAGAAAGTGGTTCCTTCACTAGAGGGCTGCATGATAGCATAGACCTGCCTGCCTCCACCACCCCTAGGTGCAGTGGCTGGACGGAGGCCACAGTCTGCAGGAGGATAAGGCGGCTGTTTCCCTGGAGTGCTGTGGGAAAAGACAAAGACTGCTTGCATCCACCACCCTAGGGGCTCACAGCAAGGGCAGGGGCTCAGTCTACAATGGGAGAGGTCAGTTCTCTCTGAAGTGCAGTGGCACAGAGAAAGCCAGCCAGGACCACAAATTGGGTCACACTGGGAGGCGCTTCCCCAGCACCAGAGCACACCGAGCAGGACTTTGAATCCTAGCCAAGCACAGGGTCAAGGGAGTTGGTGGAGGAAAGAAGATCACCCTGTCTGCGCCCGTGGCACAGTGAGGATGACTCAAACGGAGTCCACCGGGTCTGGCTCTCTGGAGAAGAGACTGGGAGATCACCATTCCCCACTCCCCACCACCACCACCTCAAGGATCACTCCTGGGGCCCATAGTGGAGGTGGGTTCAGAATACGCCAAACAACGTCCCCTTGCACTGGGTAATTGCGCATCCACCAATGGGGCACAGACCCTGTGGATAGCTCCTCCCAACAAGCAATGCAGCAATGCCTGGATTAACTCTAGATCAATTCTGTATATATAGATATAATTCCCCCCCCCCCAATTTCTCCTCCTTATCTCTTCCTTCCCCTAGGCTGGTTACTCTTGTTATTGCTCTGTCTAAAGAGGCATATTTAATCCATTGTCTTCATACATGTTCTACACCTCTCTCTTTACACTCCTTTCTCTCTCTCTGGAATAATCAAACTATATAGTTTCTCTCTCTGGGTAATTTTATCTTTCTTTCATTTTCCCCACCTCCTCCTTTATTTTCCTTTCTCTCTCTCTAGATTAAGACTTTTAGTCTCTCTGCTTAATTAACATTTATTCCCTGCCCCCCCCGTCATTTGTCTCTTTGTATATGCTCTTCAACCAACACCTCCTCCACACTCTTCTTTAATTGTAGTCAGTGTTTTGGGTTGTTTTGTTTTTAGTCTTTAGGTTTTTGTTTTTGTTTGTTTGTGTTATTTGTGTGTTTTGGTGTTTTTGTCTACTGTTTGTCTATGTCTTTTCCTTTACAGGGCTACTCCAAGGAACAAATCAAAGCACATGTCATGGAGGGCACAAAATATTACAAGTAGGGTAATAAAATAACCATCATCACAACAACAGATAGCAGGTAACAATTCACAAAAAAACACCTCCTGAAGGGCCAGGCCCTGGACACTGTATGACCCTCCTTTAATATAGCAGTGCTCACAGGTGCAGACCACACAAGCTTTCAAAATGCATAAGGGACAGAAAACTAGCCAAAATGGTGAAACAGAAGAATTTTCTCAAAAGAAACTCCAGGAAGTAGCGACAGCTAGCAAATTGATCAAAACTGATTTAAGCAATATAACAGAACAAGAATTTAGAATAATAGTCATAAAATTAATCGCTGGGCTTGGAAAAAAGCATAGAGAACAGCAGAGAATCTATTCCTACAGAGATCAAGGGACTAAGAAATAGTCATTAGGAACTAAAAAATGTTATAAATAAGGTGCAAAATAAAATGGAGGTGGCCATAGCAGGGATTGAAGAGGCAGAGGAGAGAATAGGTGAATTAGAAGATAAAACTATGGAAAAAGAGGAAGCTGAGAAAAAGAGAGATAAAAAAATCCAGGAGTATGAAGGTAGCATTAGAGAACTAAGAGATGCAATCAAACAAAACAATATCTGTATCATAGGAACTCCAGAAGAAGAAGAGAGTGAGAAAGGGGCTGAAGGTGTACTTGAACAAATCATACCTGAAAACCACATTCTGGAAAGGAAACAGGCAGTTAAATCCAAGAGGCACTGAGAACTCCCTTCAGATGTAAATTGAATCGATCTTCTTCATGACATATCATAGTGAAACTGGCAAAATACAAGGAAAAAGACAGAATTCTGAAAGAAGCTAGGGATAAATGGGCCCTAACATACAAAGATAGAAAACATAACGGTAATAGCAGACCCATCTAGTGAAACTTGGCAAGCCAGAAAGGAATAGCAAAAAATCTTCAATGTGATGAACAGAAAAAATATGCAGCCAAGAATCCTTTAGCCAGCAAGTCTGTCATTCAGAATAGAAGGAGAGATAAATGTTTTCCCAAACAAAAACTGAAGGAATTCGTCACCACTAAACCAGCCTTACAAGAGATCCTTAGGGGGCTCTGTGAGTGAAATATCACAAGGGCCACAAAGTACCAGATACATCACTACAAGCATGAAACCTACAGATATCACAATGGCTCTAAACCAATATCTTTCAGTAATAACACTGAATGTAAATGGACTAAATGCTCCAACCAAAAGACATAGGGTATCAGAATGGATAAAAAAACAAGACCCATATATTTGCTGTCTAAAAGAGACTCGTTTTAGACCTGAGAACACCTTCAGATTGAAAGTGAGGGGATGGAGAACTATCTATCATGCTACTGGAAGTCAAGAGAGATGGAGCATCCATATGTATATCAAACAAACTAGATTTTAAATTAAAGGCTGTGACAAGAGATGAAGAAGGGCATTATGTAATAATTACAGGGTCTATCCATAAGGAATAACTAACAATTACACATGTCTATGTGCCGGATATAGAATCCCCCAAATATATAAAAAAATTACTCACAAACATAAGCAACCTTATTGATAAGAATGCGGTAATTTCAGGAGACTTTAATACTCCACTTATGGCAATGGGTAGAACATCTACACAGAGAATAAAGAAAGAAAGAAGGGCCCTGAATGATACATTGGACAAGACGTCCTTGACAGATATAATTAGAACCCTACATCCCAAAGAAACAGAATATGCTTTCTTTTCGAGTGCACATGGAACATTCTCCAAGATAGATCACATACTGGGTCACAAAACAGCCCTTCATAAATATAAAATAATTGAGATCATACTAGGCACACTTTCAGACCACAATGCGATGAAACTTGAAATCAACCACAAGAAAAAGGCTGGAAAACCTCCAAAAGCATGGAGATTACAGAACACCCTACTGAAGAATGAATGGGTCAAACAGGCAATTAGAGAAGAAATTTAAAAATATATGGTAACAAATGCAAATGAAAAGACAAGAATCCTAATACTTTGGGATGCAGCACAGGCAGTCTGAAGAGGAAAATACATTGCAATCCAGGCCTATCTCAAGAAACAAGAAAAATCCCAAATACAAAATCTAACAGCACACCTAAAGGAAATAGAAGCAGAAGAGCAAAGACACCACAAACCCAGTAGAGGAGGAGACATAATAAAAATCAGAGCAGAAATACACAATATACAATCTAAAAAGCAATACAGCAGATCAATGAAACCAAGAGTGGGTTTTTGGAAAAAAATAAACAAAATTGATAAACCTCTAGCCAGGCTTCTCAAAAAGAAAAGGGAGAGGACCCAAATAGATAAAATCATGAATGAAAATGGAATTATGGCAACCAATCCCTCACAAATACAAGCAATTATCAGGGAATGCTATGAAAAATTATATGCCAACAAACTGGACAACCTGGAAGAAATGGACAAATTCCTCAGCACCCACACACTTCCAAAACTCAAACAGGAAGAAATAGAAAACTTGAACAGACACATAAACAGCGAAGAAATTGAATCAGTTATCAAAAATCTCCCAACAAATTAAAGTCCAGGACCAAATGGCTTCCCTGTGGAATTCTACCAGACATTTAAAGCAGAGATAACCTATCCTTCTCAAACTGTTCCAAAAAACAGAAAGGGAAGGAAAAGTTCCAGGCTCATTCTATGAAGCTGGCATTACTTTGATTCCCAAACCAGACAGAGATCCAGCAAAAAAAACAGAACTACAGGCCAATATCCCTGATGAATATGGATGCAAAAATTCTCAGCAAGATACTAGCAAAACGAATTGAACAGCCTGTGAAAAGAACTATTCATCATGATCAAGTAGGATTCATTCCTGGGCTTGAGGGCTGGTTACATATTCACAAATCAATGTGATACATCACATTAATCAAAGAAAAGAAAAGAACCATGTGATCCTGTCAATCAATGCAGAAAAAGCATTTGACAAAATTCAGCATCCTTTCTTAATAAAAAGCCTCGAGAAAGTCGGGATAGAAGGAACATACTTAAACATCATCAAAGCCATTTATGAAAATCCCACAGCTAACATCATCCTCAATGGGGAAAAACTGAGAGCTTTCCCCCTGAGATCAGGAACATGACAGGGATGTCCGTCTCACCCCAGATGTTTAACATAGTGTTGGAAGTTCTAGCATCAGCAATCAGACATCAAAAGGAAATCAAAGGCATCAAAATTGGCAAAGATGAAGTCAAGCTCTCACTTTTTGCAGATGGCGTATTATACAAGGAAAACCTGATAGACTCCACCAAAAGTCTGCTAGAACCGATACATAAATTCAGCAAAGTCGCAGGGTACAAAAATAATGTACAGATATCAGTTGCATTTTTATACACTAATAATGAAGCAACAGAGAGACAAATAAAGACACTGATCCCATTCACAACTGCACCAGGAACCATAAAATACCTAGGAATAAACCTAACCAAAGATGTAAAAGATCTGTATGCTGAAAACTATAGAAAGCTTTTGAAGGAAATTGAAGAATACACAAAGAAATGGAAAAACATTCCATGCTCATGGATTGGAAGAATAAATATTGTTAAAAGGTCAATACTACCCAAAGCTATCTACACATTCAATGCAATCCCAAGCAAAATTGCACCAGCATTCTTTTTTTTTTTTAATTTTTTTTTCAACGTTTATTTATTTTTGGGACAGAGAGAGACAGAGCATGAACGGGGGAGGGGCAGAGAGAGAGGGAGACACAGAATCGGAAACAGGCTCCAGGCTATGAGCCATCAGCCCAGAGCCTGACGCGGGGCTTGAACTCATGGACCACAAGATCGTGACCTGGCTGAAGTCGGACGCTTAACCGACTGCGCCACCCAGGCGCCCCTACACCAGCATTCTTCTTGAAGCTAGAGCAAGCAATCCTAAAATTTGTATGGAACCACAAAAGACCCAGAATAGCCAAAATAATTTTGAAGAAGACCAAAGCAGGAGGCATCACAATCCCAGACTTTAGCTTCTACTACAAAAGTGTAATCATCAAGACAGTATGGTGTTAGCACAAAAACAAACACATAGACCAATGGAATAAAGACTACAGAACTAGACCCACAAAAGTATGGCCAACTAAACTTTGACAAAGAAGGAAAGAATACCCAAAGGAAAAAAAAAACAGTCTCTTTAACAAATGGTGCTGGGAGAACTGGACAGTAACAGACAAAAGAATGAATCTAGACCACTTTCTGACACCATTCACAAAAATAAACTCACAATGGATAAAGGAACTGAATGTAAGACAGGAAACTATCAAAACCCTGGAGGAGAAAGCAGGACAAAACCTCTCTGACCTCAGCAGCAGCAATTTCTTACTTGACACATCCCCAAAGGCAAGGGAATTAAAAGCAAAAATGAACTATTGGGACCTCATCAAGATAAAAATCTTCTGCACTGCAAAGGAAACAATCAACAAAACTAATAGGCAACTGACAGAATGGGAGAAGATATTTGCAAATGACATATCAAACAAAAGGCTAGTATCCAAAATCTATAAAGAACTCATCAAACTCCACACCCAAAAACAAATAATCCAGTGAAGAAATGGGCAGAAGACATGAATAGACACTTCTCTAAAGAAGACATCCAGATGGCCAACAGGCACATGAAAAGATGCTCAACGTCACTCCTCATCAGGGAAATACAAATCAAAACTTCACTGAGATATGGGGCGCCTGGGTGGCGCAGTCGGTTAAGCATCCGACTTCAGCCAGGTCATGATCTCGTGGTCCGTGAGTTCGAGCCCCGCGTCAGGCTCTGGGCTGATGGCTCAGAGCCTGGAGCCTGTTTCCGATTCTGTGTCTCCCTCTCTCTCTGCCCCTCCCCCGTTCATGCTCTGTCTCTCTCTGTCCCAAAAATAAATAAAACTTCACTGAGATATCAGCTCACGCCAGTCAGAGTGGCTAATATGAACACATCAGGAGACTATAGATGCTGGCCAGGATGTGGAGAAACGGGAACCCTCTTACACTGCTGGTGGGAATGCAAACTGGTGCAGCCACTCTGGAAAACAGTGTGGAGGTTCCTCAAAAAATTAAAAATAGATCTACCGTGTGACCCAGCAATAGCACTGCTAGGAATTTACCCAAGGGATACAGGAGTGCTGATGCGCAGGGGCACTTGTACCCCAATGTTTATACCAACACTTTAAACAATAACCAAATTATGGAAAGGCCTAAATGTCCATCAACTGATGAATGGATAAAGAAGTTGTGGTTTATATACACAATGGAATACTACTTGACAATGAGAAAGAATGAAATATGGCCCTTTGTATCAACGTGGATGGAACTGTAGCGTGTAATGCTAAGTGAAATAAGCCATATTATATATATATGTCATTATGTATATATATATGTCATTATTTATATATATATGTCATTATATATATGTCATTATATATATTATATGTCATATATATATATATATATATACACACATATAATAGAATATTGCTCAGCCATAAAAAAGAATGAAATCTTCCCATTTGCAATGACATGAATGGAGCTCAAGAGTATGATGCTAAGGGAAATAAGAGAAGGACAAATGCCGTATTATTTCATTCATATGTGGATTTTAAGAAATGAAACAATTAGGAAAGGTAAAAAAAGAATTTAAATAAGAGAGAGACAAACCAAGAAACAGACTCTTAACTATAGAGAATAAGCTGATGGTTACCAGAAGGTAGATGAGGATGGGTTAAACAGGTGATAGGGATTTAGGAGCGCACTTCTCTTTTTTAAGTTTATTTATTTATTTTGAGAGAGAGAGAGAGAGAGAGAGAGAGAGAGAGAGAGAGAGAGAGAATGAGTGGAGGAGGGGCAGAAAGAGGGAGAGAGAAATCCCAAGCAGGCTTTGTCAGCACAGAGCCAGACATGGACCTCAAAGTCACAAACCATGAGATCATGTCCCAACTGACACCAATAGTCATACCTTAACAGACTGAACCACCCAGGCACCCCTAGGAGTGTAGTTCTTTTAATCATTAGTTGTTCAACAAGTATTGTTTAATTTTAATGTATTTATGAGGTTTCCATTTTTTTTTCTAACTGATTTCTAGTTTCAAACCATTGTGTTCAGAGAAGCTACTTAGTATGATTTCAATCTTCTTAAATTAGACATGTTTTGTGGCCAAACATATGGTCTATCCTAGGAAGTTATCCATGTGCATATAAGAAGAGTGTGTATTCTTCTGTCATGGGATTTTCTGTTCTGTATATGTCTCTTAGGTCTATTTACTCCATAGTGTTGTACAAATCCACTGTTTCTTTATTGATTATCTGTCTTGATCTATCCATTGTTAAAGTGCCCAACAACTATTGTATTGTTTTTTATGTCTCATTTTAGCTCTGTTAAATTTTGCGTTATATATTTAGGTTCTCTGACATTGGTGGCATAAATATTTACAATTGTCATATTTCCTTGATTAAATGACTCTTTATATAATGACTTTGTCTCTTTTTACCAAAGTCTATTTTGTCTGATATAAGTTTAGCTACCCCTACCATTTTTTTTTCTTTTTGGTTACCACTTGTTTGAAATATTTTTTTTCCATTTCTTCACTCCCAATTTATGTGTGTCTTTAAGACTAAAGTGAGTCTCTTTTGGGCAGCATATCATTGCATCTTGCTTTCCTATCCATTCAGCTATTCTATGTCTTTTCCTTGGAAGATTTAATCCATTTATATGTAAAGTAATGATTGATAGGTAAGGACATACTACTGCAATTTTGTTAAGTGTTTTCTGACTGTTTTAGAGTTCATCCTTCCTTGCTTCTTGTCCTTCTTTTTTTATTTTGATATTTTTTAATATCAGTATGCTTTGACTTTTTATCATGTTCTTTTATGTATTAACTGCAGATTTTTCCCCTGTGGTTACATGCGGCTTACATAAAAGTCTTAAAATTATAACACACTACTTTAAACTGATAATTAGTAAGTTTTGATAGAATTCATAAACTTTATCCTAGTCCCCTTATATTTTATGTTAGTTATGTTGTAGTTTATGTATTTTTTACTGTATATCAAATAACAAATGACTGTATGTTTATATTAAATACATTTTTTTTTACTTTTAAACTAGAGTTGTAAGTAAAATTATGCACCACCATTACCAAATGTCAGAATCCATTTTTGACTATATATTTACTGCTACCAGTAAATTTTACACTATGTTCTCATGATGTTACTTAGTGTCCTTTTATTTCCACTCAAAGAACTCTTAACATTTATTATAACACAGGTCAAATGGTCATGAGCTCCCTCAGTTTTTGTTTGTTTGTGAAAGTCTTTACCTCTTTTTTAATTTATGAAGGACAGCTTTTCCTGGTATAGAAATCTTCATTGACAGTGTTTTTCTTTAAATATTTTTAATATATTATCCCATTGTCACCTGACCTGAAAAGTTTTTATTGAGAAATCCACCTATAGCTTTATGGGGGGGGGGGTTCTTTTGTGTAATTTGTTTTTCTCTTGCTGATTTCAAAACTCTTTGTCTTTGAATTTTGACAAGTTAATTATAATGTGTTTTGGTGTGGCCCTGTTCAGATTTAACCTCTTTGGAATCTTTGGACCTCTCAGATCTGGATGTCCATTTCTCTCCCCAGGTTTGGAATGCTTTCAGCCATTGGTGCTTTAAATATTATTTCTGACCCTTTTTTTCTCCTCTTTTTCTGATATACCCATTATGTGTATATTGTTTCTTTTGATTGTGTTTCAGAAGTTCCATGGGCTTTCTTCGCTTGTTTTTATTTTTTTTTCTTTTTGCTCTTCTAATTTCAAATGTCCTCTTTTCTAGGTAATGGATTCTTTCTTCCACATGATCAAGTCTGTTGTTAAAGCTCTCTATTTAATTCAGTCATGGTATTTTTGAGCCCTAGTACTTCTCAGGTTTTTTTATTTTTCTATTGAACTTCTCATTTTGTTCTTGCATTGTTATCTTACTTTCATTTATTTGTCTGTGTGTTCTTATAATTTACTAAACTTCTTTAAATGGATTATTCTGATTTCTCTGATAGTTTATAAATCTCCATTTATTTACTGTTGGAGCTTTATTAGTTTCCTCTGGTGGTGTCACAGTTATCTGATTTTTCACATTTGAGTAAGTGGTCTTCTCTTCCAAACTTATATGGGTTTTCTCTGGCAAACACAGATCTCTGCCTGTCAGCTCAGTTTGGGTTTCTGGTCGTGCCTGCTGCTAATGCCCTTGGGCAGTTGGGTCTTGCTATCAGGGTCTATTCTGGGGCAAGGCCACTGCCCAAGCTATGAAATCATGGGGGAAATGTGCTGCTGGCTGAGAATGGTTGGATAAGGCTGCTAGCTTTGTTCCCTGCCCACATAGGGCTGTAATTTGGGCTCTGTGGTAATCTGGGTTCTCTTGTAAGGATTCCTAGATAGTCAGGACTAGGTACTTAACTCAGCAGTAGGTCAGACTATGAATTAGCATCCCTTCCCAAGTGGAACATATTGGCCAGCTCTTAGACTCCCAGGTGTTCCTGGTTAGGTTTTTTGGTCATGCAGGGCTGGGAACAACACTCAGCAGTGGGCTGGGGTATAATGCAGCTCCTCCTGGATGTGTGTGTGTGGGGGTGGGGCAGACCAGTCTGCAAAGCCAGGAAAGCTCTTCATTTGAAGACCCAAATCAGACCTGTGCCCCACCAAGTTTCCTGGTAAGACTTCACCACTTTCCTGGCTATGCAGATGAGCAAAACTCGTAGTTGGGATTACTACTTAGGTGCTGCAGGTAGCATTTAGGTCTGCAAATATTTGAGTACTGGCTGTTGCAAACCCTCCCCCATTGTTCATCACAGTCATATTCCCAATGGGTAAGCTCTATAATTTCCCCTACGATCTCTGTGAAGCAAGACTGAAGTGGGAAATTTCAATAAATGACCCTCAATGCTGAGGAAGCTGGATGTATACACTGGGCTCTCTTTTTCCACTGGAGAAATGGTACACTCAAGAGAGACTGTTGTGGTGCTGTACCAGCCTAGGATGGGAAATGTGGTTATCATGAAATTGCTCCTATTTATTTTCTAATGCATTCTTTGTCAGTATATGTGGTACAGAGGGTTAATTAACCCTAACCACTATGATCTAGAATTTCCTCAGTGGTATCTTATTCATAAATAGTTGTTAGTTGTTTTTCTTGTAATGGGGAGAAACATCAGAAACAACCTATGCCACCATCTTGGGGACATCACTCTTCATAAAAAGGTGTTTAGATAAAGTTTTCAATGTGCTTTGCATATGCCCTCCAAACCCAAGGTGTGGTTCCCCTTTAACTTCCCTTTTAACTCAAGCTAAGTGAAAGAAGCTTTAAGGAAATAAGTTTAAAAAATTAAATGTATCCCATAGAATGTGGGGCCTAAAGAGAGGCAGCTTATTATGCCTGGTGAAATCTAAAGATTAGGAGATAAGGAGCCTTGAGTTTTCTCTGTCAAGTAATAAATCAAATTGTTTTAGGAAAGGGTCTTAACTTATATATTTTAGTGGACAAAAATTCATGTATATTTCCTGGGGACCAGAAATGATGCCAGGGAATATATTTTGACTTGATATTTCTTTTTAAAGACTCTACCAAAAGGTCTACATAGAGTAACAAGGTGAACTGAATATGGGAAAGGACAGCTAGTAACCAGAGGACCGAAAAAGACATTATAAGTGTCCAGCAAAAGTAAGAGCTGTATGTACCGAGAGAATTGTAGATAAAATGCAATGATGAATAATTGTCCTATAATGCACAACCTTTGAAATCTGTCAGACCAGAATCATAGCAACATAATATCTACAACTGTATCAGTCAAGTATGTCTTTCTTCCCTTTACCTTCCCCCTACTCCATACACACAGAGCCTACCTCAAACTCCAACCTTGAAGAAGCTAGAAGTGGCCTAGAGAGTGTATAAGAAGGAATACAACAGCAATATGGGATAAATATAGAGGCTGGAGTTTTTTGATTCAAGTATAATTAAAACAGTGTTATATTGGTTTCAAGCATAGAATATAATGATTCAACAATTCCATACATTACTTAGTGATTATCATAAGTACTCTTAATTCCCTTCACCTGTTTCACCCATCCTCCCATCCACTTCTTTGCTGGCAACTGCCAATTTTTTCTCTATAATGAAGATTCTGGTTTACTATGTGTATGTGTATATATATATATATATATATATATATATATATACATATATATACATATATATACATATATATATGTATGTATATATATGTGTATATATATATACATATATATACATACATATATATATATACATTCACACACACACACACACACACAGAGGAATAACTGGATCATATGGTAATTCTATTTTTAATGTTTTGAAGAGCCTCCATATTGTTTTCCACAGCAGCTGAATCAAATTACATTCCCACCAATAGTACCTGAGGGCTCCTTTTTCTCAATATCCTTGCCAACATTTGTTATTTTTTGTGCTTTTGGTTTTACCCATTCTGGCATCTAATTGTGGTTTCGATTTGCATTTCCCTGATGGCAAGTAATGATGAACATCTTTTCACATGTCTGTTGGCCATATAATGTCTTCTTTGGGAATATATCTATTCATGTATTCTGCCCATTTAAAATTGGATTATTCCTTTTTTGGGAATTGAGTTTCATACATTTTTTATATATTTTGTATAGTTTGTCATTTGGAGATATAGTCTCCCATTCTGTAAATTTCCTTTTACCTTTGTCGATTGTTCCCTTCACTATACAGAAGCTGTTTATCTCAATGAAGTCCCAATAGTTTATTTTTGTTTTTGTTCCCTTGCCTCAGGAGACATATCAAGAAAGAAGTTGCTATGGCTGATATCAAAGAAGTTACTACCTGTATTCTCCTCTAGGGTTTTTATGGTTTCAGGTCTCACATTTAGATCTTTAAACCACTTTTTTTTTTTAATTTTTTTTTTCAACGTTTATTTATTTTTGGGACAGAGAGAGACAGAGCTTGAACGGGGGAGGGGCAGAGAGAGAGGGAGACACAGAATCGGAAACAGGCTCCAGGCTCTGAGCCATCAGCCCAGAGCCCGACACGGGGCTCGAACTCCCGGACCGCGAGATCGTGACCTGGCTGAAGTCAGACGCTTAACCGACTGCGCCACCCAGGCGCCCCAAGATCTTTAAACCACTTTGAATTTGTTTTTGTGTTTGGTGTCAGAAAGTAGTCCAGTTTTGTTTTTTGCATGTTTCTGACGAGTTTTCCCAACACCTTTTGTTGAAGATACTTCTTTTTCCCATTGTATATTCTTTACTCCTTTGTCAAAGATTAGTTTACCATATAGATTTGGGTTCATTTCCTGTATTTCTATCTTGTTTCATTAATGCATGCGTATATTTTTGTGCCAATATCATACTGATTTGATTACTATAGGTTTGTATTATAACTTAAATCAGCTATAATTTTTGAAAACATCTCCCATTCAGTAGGTTGTCTTTTTCTGTTGTCTGTTTCCCTTTGTTGTGCAAAACTTCTTATTTTGGTGTACTCTCAATAGTTTAATTTTGATTTTGTTTCCCTTGCCAGAGAAGATATATCTAGAGAATGTTTGTATGGCTCCTGTCCAAGAGGTTGACCTTGCCTTCCCCAGTACCATCTGAAATAGGTTACTTCTGGAGAAAGAAAGAAAGAAGCTTTAAATTCTATGACAGTTTAGAATTGAGTTATTATTATATTGTACTACCTAATGTACTATGTGTATGTACTAATGTGTATCTAATGTAGATGTACTATTGTACATATAATAATGTATGAGTATCTACCTGTGAATTCATGCAGGAACAAGAGCTACTCCACAAAAGGAATTTAATAAATACTGTGAAAAAAAATTTTCTTCTTATACCATACTTAATGCAGCTATTTATTTTCTTCAAGTTTTTATTTAAATTTAGAATAGAATTAGTAGTAGAATTTAGTGATTCATCACTTACATACAATACCCAGTGCTCAATAAAAGTGCCCTCCGTAATCCCAATCACCTATTGAACCCATCCCCCACTTACATCCCCTGTGGCAACCATCAATAATCTCATCAGTCAATGGACATTTGGACTCTCCCATAAATTGGCTATTGTTGATAATGCTGCTATAAACATTGGAGTGCATGTGCCCTTTGACTCAGTAGTGTGGCTGCCGGATCATAGGGTAGTTCTATTTTTAAGTTTTTGAGGACCCTCCATACTGTCTTCCAGAGTGACTAGTTTTCATGCCCACCAACAGTGGAAGAGGATTCCCCTTCCTCTAAATCCTCACCAACATCTGTTGTTTTCTGTGTTGTTAATTTTATTCATTCTGACAGGTATGAGGTGATATCTCATTGTAGTTTTGATTTGTATTTCCCCGATGATGAGTGATATTGAGCACCTTTTCATGTGTTTGTTGTTCATCTGTATGTCTTCTATGAAAAAATGTCTACTCATGTCTTCTGCCCATGTTTTAATTGGCTTATCTTTTAATGTTCAGTTTGACAAGTTCTTTATTTTGGATAGTAATCATTTATCAGATATTTCATTTGCAAATATATTCTCCCATTCCCTACATTGCCATTTCGTTTTGTTGACTGTTTCCTTTTCTGTTCAGAAACATTTTATTTTGATGAAGTCCCAATAGTTTACTTTTGCTTGTGTTTCTCTGTCCTCAGGAGACATATCTAGTAAGAAGTTGCAATGGCTGATGTCAAAGAGGATACTGCCTGTGCTCCCCTCTAGGATTTTTATGGTTTCCTGTCTCACATTTAGGTCTTTAATTCACTTTTAATTTAGTTTCATGTATGGTGTAAGACAATGATCCAGATTCGTTCCTTTACAGGTTGCTGTCAAGTATTCCCAACACTATTTGTTGAAGACATTTTGTTTTCCCCATTGGATATTCTTTGCTGTTTTGTTGAAGATTAATTGACCATATAACTGTGGGTTCATTTCTGGGTTTTGTATTCTGTTCTTTAGATCTATGTGTCTGTCTTTGAGAATGTATCATACTGTTTTTATCAATACAGCTTTGTAATATAACTTGAAGTCTGGAATAGTGATGTCTCCACCTTTGCTTTTCGTCTTCAAGATTGCTTTGGCTATCTGGAGCCTTTTGTGGTTTCATACAAATTTTAGGATTATTCTAGTTCTGTGAAGAATGCTGGTGGTATTTTGACAGAGATTGCATCAACTACATAGATTGCTTTGGGTAGTATGACATTTTAACAATATTTGTTCTTACAATCCATGAGCATCGAGTGTTTTTCCATTTCTTTGTGTCATCTTCAATTTCTTTCATAGCAGTTTTATACTTTTCAGAGTACAGATTTTTACCTCTTTGATTAGGTTTATTCCTAGGTATCTTATGGGTTTTGGTACTGTTATGCCCAGAATTCGTGATCCCCAAAGACCACTAGGGAGCCGAGTCCGATGCAAAAGCAAAAGAGTCTTTATTCGAGCTAGCTCAAGCTCAATCCCCTACCTGCACCGACGCAGCGGTGAGATACCAGGGAGAGAGAGCGAGTTTCAAAAGCACAAAGGTTTTATAGGGGTCTAGGGGCAGTTGGTGAAGTAATGGCTGTGGCCTCAGCCGATTGGCTGGGGAAGGGTCGGAGTCCTGTTACTCAGGTCGCTGGGCGTGTTTTGATCAGGAAGTTTGAATGGGTGAGTAGGAGGTTACTCAAGGGGAGGAGACGAGGTCTGAGGTTTCTGTGATTTTCCCGGAAAAGGGGTCATGTCGGGGACATAGTCACTCAAGGTGGAGGACACAGAACAAGATGGAGTCGGCCGGCATAGGCCTGCCCTTTCAGTACCCGGTAAGTAGGATTGCTTCCTTGATTTCTCCTTCTGTTGTTTTATTATTGGTGTATAGAAATGCAACATATTCCTGTATGTTGATTTTGTATCCTGAGACTTCACTGAATTTGTGTTTTGGTTCTAGCAATTTTTTGGTGGAGTCTTTTGGGTTTTCTGTATAGAGTATCATGTCATCTGAAAATAGCAAAACTGAATTCTTCCTTAACAATTTGGATGTCTTTTATTTCTTTGTGATTGCTGTGTCTAGGACATCCAGTATTATGTTAAATAATAGTGATGAGTGGATATCTCTGTCTTGATGAGTGGATATTTCTGTCTTGTTCCTGACCTCAGAGGAAAAGTCTAAGTTTTTGCCCATTAAGGATTATATTAGCTGTGGGTTTTTTATATATTGTTGCAGATTTTGAGTCTGGAGTTCTCTCTTGTCCAGCAAGATATCAGATACATAACTGAATATAAGAGAGACTAAGGCCTGGGAGGAGACAAGAGCCCCAAGTAAGGGTCCTTGCTCCATTTTTATTAGGATCAGAAAGCTTACAAATGTGGTGGACATGCAGAAAGAGACAATGAAACAATGAACATTAACTCATGTGTATGAAAGAAAGGGGGTTTAGACGATATGCAGTGTTAAGGGTTGGGATCAATACAAAACAAAACCCTGGCACTGAGCAGATGGCTGTTTAAGGCAGGCACAGGGGTCATGTCTGTTTCTTAACTTGCCTGGGGGATAAGACAGATAGAACAGGCTACTTCAGGGTCAACAAGACACCTTTCTTTTGCTAATTAGCTCTGCTCCAGGCAATTTCACCCTGCCACTGTGGTCCATAGCCTGTTTACCTGTTTACCTATTCTGGAGGCTTCAGTCCTATGAAAGCAGCTTTCTGCTTTTGTACTATGCTGGGGGTGCTTTTACCCTGTTTACCTAATCTCAGATGCTTTCATCTTGTGGCTTCCCACTTCTATGCTTTTGTTCTGGGCTGGGGATGCTTTCAACCTGTTTACCTAATCTTGGATGCTTTAGTCCTAAACCTTGTTAACCCATTGGTGCAAGCTCAGGGAATTCATAAACTTATTCCCACAATATATGCCCTTTATTACATTGAGGCATGTTCCCTCTAACCCTAATTTGTTGAGGGTTTTATCATGAATAGATGTTGTATTTTTGGTGTTTTTTTTTTCTGTATCTATTGAAAAGATCATATGGTTCTTATATTTTCTTTTATTAATGTGTATATCACATGGATTGATTTACAAGCATTTAACCAGTCCTGCAGCCCAGGAATGAACCCCATTTGATCAATGTGAATGATTTTTTTTTCTGAAATTTATTGACAAATTGGTTTCCATACAACACCCAGTGCTCATCCCAAAAGGTGCCCTCCTCAATACCCATCACCCACCCTCTCCTCCCTCCCACCCCACATCAACCCTCAGTTTGTTCTCAGTTTTTAACAGTCTCTTATGCTTTGGCTCTCTCCCATTCTAACCTCTTTTTTTTTTTTCCTTCCCCTCCCCCATGGGTTCCTGTTAAGTTTCTCAGGATCCACATAAGAGTGAAACCATATGGTATCTGTCTTTCTCTGTATGGCTTATTTCACTTAGCATCACACTCTCCAGTTCGATCCACGTTGCTACAAAAGGCCATATTTCATTTTTTCTCATTGCCACGTAATATTCCATTGTGTATATAAACCACAATTTCTTTATCCATTCATCAGTTGATCCACATTTAGGCTCTTTCCATAATTTGGCTATTGTTGAGAGTGCTGCTATGAACATTGGGGTACAAGTGGCCCTATGCATCAGTACTCCTGTATCCCTTGGGTAAATTCCTAGCAGTGCTATTGCTGGGTCATAGGGTAGGTCTATTTTTAATTTTCTGAGGAACCTCCACACTGCTTTCCAGAGCGGCTGCACCAATTTGCATTCCCACCAACAGTGCAAGAGGGTTCCCGTTTCTCCACATCCTCTCCAGCATCTATAGTCTCCTGATTTGTTCATTTTGGCCACTCTGACTGGCGTGAGGTGATATCTCAGTGTGGTTTTGATTTCTATTTCCCTGATAAGGAGCAACGTTGAACATCTTTTCATGTGCCTGTTGGCCATCCAGATGTCTTCTTTAGAGAAGTGTCTATTCATGTTTTCTGCCCATTTCTTCACTGGGTTATTTGTTTTTTGGGTGTGGAGTTTGGTGAGCTCTTTATAGATTTTGGACATTAGCCCTTTGTCCGATATGTCATTTGCAAATATCTTTTCCTATTCTGTTGGTTGCCTTTTAGTTTTGTTGGTTGTTTCCTTTGCTGTGCAGAAGCTTTTTATCTTCATAAGGTCCCAGTAATTCATGTTTTCTTTTAATTCCCTTGCCTTTGGGGATGTGTCGAGTAAGAGATTGCTACGGCTGAGGTCAGAGAGGTCTTTTCCTGCTTTCTCCTCTAAGGTTTGGATGGTTTCCTGTCTCACATTCAGGTCCTTTATCCATTTTGAGTTTATTTTTGTGAATGGTGTGAGAAAGTGGTCTAGTTTCAACCTTCTGCATGTTGCTGTCCAGTTCTCCCAGCACCATTTGTTAAAGAGGCTGTCTTTTTTCCATTGGATGTTCTTTCCTGCTTTGTCAAAGATGAGTTGGCCATACGTTTGTGGGTCTAGTTCTGGGGTTTCTATTCTATTCCATTGGTCTATGTGTCTGTTTTGGTGCCAATCCCATGCTGTCTTGATGATGACAGCTTTGTAGTAGAGGCTAAAGTCTGGGATTGTGATGCCTCCTGCTTTGGTCTTCTTCTTCAAAATTCCTTTGGCTATTCGGGGCCTTTTGTGGTTCCATATGAATTTTAGGATTGCTTGTTCTAGTTTCGAGAAGAATGCTGGTGCAATTTTGATTGGGATTGCATTGAATGTGTAGATAGCTTTGGGTAGTATTGACATTTTGACAATATTTATTTTTCCAATCCATGAGCAGGGAATGTCTTTCCATTTCTTTAAATCTTCTTCAATTTCCTTCAGAAGCTTTCTATAGTTTTCAGCATACAGATCCTTTACATCTTTGGTTAGATTTATTCCTAGGTATTTTATGCTTCTTGGTGCAATTGTGAATGGGATCAGTTTCTTTATTTGTCTTTCTGTTGCTTCATTGTTAGTGTATAAGAATGCAACTGATTTCTGTACATTGATTTTGTATCCTGCAACTTTGCTGAATTCCTGTATCAGTTCTAGCAGACTTTTGGTGGAGTCTATCGGATTTTCCATGTATAATATCATGTCATCTGCAAAAAGCGAAAGCTTGACTTCATCTTTGCCAATTTTGATGCCTTTGATTTCCTTTTGTTGTCTGATTGCTGATGCTAGAACTTCCAGCACTATGTTAAACAGCAGCGGTGAGAGTGGGCATCCTTGTCGTGTTCCTGATCTCAGGGAAAAAGCTTTCAGTTTTTCCCCGTTGAGGATGATGTTAGCTGTGGGCTTTTCATAAATGGCTTTTATGATCTTTAAGTATGTTCCTTCTATCCCGACTTTCTCAAGGGTTTTTATTAAGAAAGGGTGCTGGATTTTGTCGAAGGCCTTTTCTGCATCGATTGACAGGATCATATGGTTCTTCTCTCTTTTTTTGTTAATGTGATGTATCACGTTGATTGATTTGCGAATGTTGAACCAGCCCTGCATCCCAGGAATGAATCCCACTTGATCATGGTGAATAATTCTTTTTATATGCCGTTGAATTCGATTTGCTAGTATCTTATTGAGAATTTTTGCATCCATATTCATCAGGGATATTGGCCTGTAGTTCTCTTTTTTTACTGGGTCTCTGTCTGGTTTAGGAATCAAAGTAATACTGGCTTCATAGAATGAGTCTGGAAGTTTTCCTTCCCTTTCTATTTCTTGGAATAGCTTGAGAAGGATAGGTATTATCTCTGCTTTAAACGTCTGGTAGAACTCCCCTGGGAAGCCATCTGGTCCTGGACTCTTATTTGTTGGGAGATTTTTGATAACCGATTCAATTTCTTCGCTGGTTATGGGTCTGTTCAAGCTTTCTATTTCCTCCTGATTGAGTTTTGGAAGAGTGTGGGTGTTCAGGAATTTGTCCATTTCTTCCAGGTTGTCCAATTTGTTGGCATATAAGTTTTCATAGTATTCCCTGATAATTGTTTGTATCTCTGAGGGATTGGTTGTAATAATTCCATTTTCATTCATGATTTTATCTATTTGGGTCATCTCCCTTTTCTTTTTGAGAAGCCTGGCTAGAGGTTTGTCAATTTTGTTTATTTTTTCAAAAAACCAACTCTTGGTTTCGTTGATCTGCTCTACAGTTTTTTTAGTTTCTATATTGTTTATTTCTGCTCTGATCTTTATTATTTCTCTTCTTCTGCTGGGCTTAGGCTGCCTTTGCTGTTCTGCTTCTAGTTCCTTTAGGTGTGCTGTTAGATTTTGTATTTGGGATTTTTCTTGTTTCTTGAGATAGGCCTGGATTGCAATGTATTTTCCTCTCAGGACTGCCTTTGCTGCGTCCCAAAGCGTTTGGATTGTTGTATTTTCATTTTCGTTTGTTTCCATATATTTTTTAATTTCTTCTCTAATTGCCTGGTTGACCCACTCATTCGTTAGTAGGGTGTTCTTTAACCTCCATGCTTTTGGAGGTTTTCCAGACTTTTTTCTGTGGTTGATTTCAAGCTTCATAGCATTGTGGTCTGAAAGTAAGCATGGTATAATTTCAATTCTTGTAAACTTATGAAGGGCTGTTTTGTGACCCAGTATATGATCTATCTTGGAGAATGTTCCATGTGCACTCGAGAAGAAAGTATATTCTGTTGCTTTGGGATGCAGAGTTCTAAATATATCTGTCAAGTCCATCTGATCCAATGTCTCATTCAGGGCCCTTGTTTCTTTATTGACCGTGTGTCTAGATGATCTATCCATTTCTGTAAGTGGTGTATTAAAGTCCCCTGCAATTACCACATTCTTATCAATAAGGTTGCTTATGTTTATGAGTAATTGTTTTATATATTTGGGGGCTCCGGTATTCGGTGCATAGACATTTATAATTGTTAGCTCTTCCTGATGGATAGACCCTGTAACTATTATATAATGTCCTTCTTCATCTCTTGTTACAGCCTTTAATTTAAAGTCTAGTTTGTCTGATATAAGTATGGCTACTCCAGCTTTCTTTTGGCTTCCAGTCGCATGATAAATAGTTCTCCATCCCCTCACTCTCAATCTAAAGGTGTCCTCAGGTCTAAAATGAGTCTCTTGTAGACAGCAAATAGATGGGTCTTGTTTTTTTATCCATTCTGATACCCTATGTCTTTTGGTTGGCGCATTTAATCCATTTACATTCAGTGTTATTATAGAAAGATACGGGTTTAGAGTCATTGTGATGTCTGTATGTTTTATGCTTGTAGTGATGTCTCTGGGACTTTGTCTCACAGGGTCCCCCTTAGGATCTCTTGTAGGGCTGGTTTAGTGGTGACAAATTCCTTCAGTTTTTGTTTGTTTGGGAAGACCTTTATCTCTCCTTCTATTCTAAATGACAGACTTGCTGGATAAAGGATTCTTGGCTGCATATTTTTTCTGTCTAGCACCCTGAAAATCTCGTGCCAATTCTTTCTGGCCTGCCAAGTTTCAAAAGAGAGATCAGTCACGAGTCTTATAGGTCTCCCTTTATATGTGAGGGCACGTTTACCCCTTGCTGCTTTCAGAATTTTCTCTTTATCCTTGTATTTTGCCAGTTTCACTATGATATGTCGTGCAGAAGATCGATTCAAGTTACGTCTGAAGGGAGTTCTCTGTGCCTCTTGGATTTCAATGCCTTTTTCCTTCCCCAGTTCAGGGAAGTTCTCAGCTATGATTTCTTCAAGTACCCCTTCAGCACCTTTCCCTCTCTCTTCCTCCTCTGGGATACCAATTATGCGTATATTATTTCTTTTTAGTGTATCACTTAATTCTCTAATTTTCCCCTCATACTCCTGGATTTTTTTATCTCTCTTTTTCTCAGCTTCCTCTTTTTCCATAACTTTATCTTCTAGTTCACCTATTCTCTCCTCTGCCTCTTCAAGCCGAGCTGTGGTGGTTTCCATTTTGTTATGCATTTCGTTTAAAGCGTTTTTCAGCTCCTCGTGACTGTTCCTTAGTCCCTTGATCTCTGTAGCAAGAGATTCTCTGCTGTCCTGTATACTGTTTTCAAGCCCAGCGATTAATTTTATGACTATTATTCTAAATTCACTTTCTGTTATATTATTTAAATCCTTTTTGATCAGCTCATTAGCTGTTGTTATTTCCTGGAGATTCTTCTGAGGGGAGTTCTTCCGCTTGGTCATTTTGGATAGTCCCTGGCGTGGTGAGGACCTGCAGGGCACTTCCCCTGTGCTGTGGTGTATAACTGGAGTTGGTGGGCGGGGCCGCAGTCAGACCTGATGTCTGCCCCCAGCCCACCGCTGGGGCCACAGTCAGACTGGTGTGTGCCTTCTCTTCCCCTCTCCTAGGGGTGGGATTCACTGTGGGGTGGTGTGGCTCGTCTGGGCTACTTGCACCCTGCCAGGCTTGTGATGCTGGGGATCTGGCGTATTAGCTGGGGTGGGTAGGCAAGGTGCTCGGGGGCAGGAGGGGCAGGCTTAGATCGCTTCTCCTTAGGTGATCCACTTCAGGAGGGGCCCTGTGGCAGCGGGAGGGAGTCAGATCCGCTGCCGGAGGTTTGGCTCCGCCGAAGCGCAGAGTTGGGTGTTTGCGCGGAGCGAGCAAGTTCCCTGGCAGGAACCGGTTCCCTTTGGGATTTCGGCTGGGGGATGGGCGGGGGAGATGGCGCTGGCGAGCGCCTTTGTTCCCCACCAAACTGAGCTCTGTTGTCAGGGGGCTCAGCAGCTCTCCCTCCCTTTGTCCTCCAGCCTTCCCGCTTTCCGAGCAGAGCTGTTAACTTATGACCTCCCAGACGCTAAGTCGCGCTTGTTGTCCGAACACAGTCCGCCCGGCCCCTCCGCTTTTGCAAGCCAAACTCGGGGGCTCTGCTTGGCCGGCGAGCCGCCCCTCCACCCCGGCTCCCTCCCGCCAGTCCGTGGAGCGCGCACCGCCTCGCTGCCCTTCCTACCCTCTTCCGTGGGCCTCTTGTCTGCGTTTGGCTCTGGCGACTCCGTTCTGCTAATCCTCTGGCGGTTTTCTGGGTTATTTAGGCAGGTGTAGATGGAATCTAAGTGATCAGCAGGACGTGCGGTGAGCCCAGCATCCTCCTAAGCCGCCCTCTTGCCGCTGTGAATGATTTTTTAATGTATTGTTGGATTTGACTGGCTAATACTTTGTTGAGAATTTTTGCATACATGTTCATCACAGACATTGTCGTAGAGTTTTTTTTGTTTTTTTTTTTTTGGAGTCTTTATCTGGCCTTGGTATCAGGGTAATGTTGACCTCATACAATGGATTTTGAAGTTTTATTTCTATTTGTATTTTTGATATCTGGGTAAGGGTTTATCAATTTTTTCAAAGAACCATCTCCTCGTTTCATTGATATGTTTTAGTTTCTATACCATTTATTTCTGCTCTAATCTTTATTATTTCCTTTCTTCTGCTGAACTTAGTCTACTTTTGTTATTCTTTTTCTAACTCCATTAGGTGTTAGATTAGGTCGCTTAATTGAGTTTTTCTTACTTTTTGAGGTAGACCTGTATTGCCATTTATTTCCCTCTTAGGAACACTTTTGCCATGCCCCCAAAGGTTTTGGACCATTGTATTTTTATTTTTATTTGTTTTCATATATTTTTTTATTTCTTCTTTGATTTCTTGATTTCATTTCATTGTTCTCTAACCTCCATGTATTTGTGGTCTTTCCAGAGTTTTTCTTGTGTTTGACTTCAAGTAACATAATGTTGTGGTCAGAAAATATATATGCTATGATCTTAATCTTTTTGTACTTTTTGAAGCCGTATTTATTACTTAGCAATACCCATAAGGTCTTACCCCTGCCAAGCCCACTGTCATTTAAAACTCTAGATTTTTAGCTCTGGTGTTTGCAAGAACTCATGAAATTTAGCCACTCTCATTTTTCCAGCCAATGGTTTTGGGGAAGTGTTATCTTTATGTGTTATCCTGTGTGCCCTTATCTCTCTTGCCTTTCTCCATGACTGTGACTCCTTCCCCTCCACAGCACCTGTGATACACTTGCTCCCCAAACCACATCTCAACACTTCTTACCTTTTTCAGTGTGACTTCTTCTGTCAGTCTTCAGGTTGATTTCTGAGATATTTATAATGAATGGGCAGCTATCTAACTGTGTTCAAGGCATGAGATGAGCTTAGGGTCCTCTTACTATGACACTATCTTAACTCCTTACCTTAACACAGCTATTTAATTAAATTATTTATACCTTTACTTGTATAATTATTCATATCATTCAATATCTTTTACTGAAAGTCATCACCAAATTGCTAATTATAATTATTTTTACATGATAGTTCTAAAAGTGATTTTTATGTTTTTAATAGTGGTACATTTAAATATCTCATGTAAACACATATTCCTTATATAACAAGAGACCACAATGCCATTATAATCATAAAAAAATAAAAATAAAAAGGCATAGAATAACTTTATTTTACTTATTGTATCTATTTTATTATTTGGGGACCTTTTTGTTTTCAGCCTTCATGCAAGTGTGCTGAGACTCCTAATTTATCTCTAGACCATGTCCAATAAAAATTCTTCTTTGAAAGTTTGAAGTTATTTACAACTTTGAATTTTACACACTTAACTGATTACATATATTTCATAACAATAAATAGTTTTATAATTCTTAACCTTTATGAGTATTTTTTTCAGTTAAATAAATCAGTGTGACTTAGCAAATTTTTGAACAAACTCAGTCTTACAGTATGACCAAGCAAAATTAAATATCTAAGAAAGTTTGTAAAACAGAACTGAGCCATGGTTTATCCTTCTTTTTTAAAAATGCATTGTGCTTTTCTAGGCATATTATGTTAGTCAAATTACTTTTAATCAAATATAAAATTATATTGTCTAGATTATTGTATATTAAGTACGAACATTGATATTGAACATTTTAGTAGTTTTGTTCATTTAAGTAACACATTCAAAAATTACTCTGTGCCAAACACTGAATGAGACAGTGAGTATATGAAAATGAAGCTACAGTTTTTTCCCTGAAGTTCACAGTTTAATGGGAAAATCAGACAAGAATACTAGCAATTAAAACACAATGTGATAGGTGCTGTAATGGATAATGCAAGGAGTTCTTTGGCAGGTCATCATCTTAAGATCTCCCTCACTGCCTTTTAATATCTTTTGATTAGAAGAGTGCATGATTGGAAATAAAATGTAGACAAACAGAACAACAAAAGTGGGATAGGATATATAACAAACATAATGAAAAAATTTCTTCTGAGAGTGATGAGTGAATAAATATGAGCCCTGAAAAACCTCCCTCGCCACAACAGGTCCACAAAATGAAATACACAAGGAACCATTGGACTAATGAGTACTGTTTTGGGATTCAGGCCACACAAGGTTGATTTCTTCTGCTGTCCAGCCAAACAGTGATGCAATCACTAAACACAGTAAGTGAGTAAACACTAAATATTGAGAAGATTGGCAGAGAAGCCAGAGAGGGAGAGAGATAGGGTGAGTGAGCAGTACAGAGAGATGAGTGTGATGGGGCTCCAGTAATAAAATGAATCAATATTGATTTCAAACTCTCAAAAATAAATACATTACTCTACATTTACCTCCTCAATTAACAGCACTTATAAGTGGTATGCTAAAACTTTCTATCTCCTCATTTTTCCAGGAATGTAGGAGGGTCATCTCTGATCTTTCATGGTGTTGTTAGCTTAGAATAAAAAATAATATGTGGAAGGACTCTTGCTCATACTACCCTCTCGGGGCTAGAGCCATGATTAAACAAATAGGCATTTCTTTTCTTTTTTAAAAAAATATATAAAATTTATTGTCAAATTGGTTTCCATACAACACCCAGTGCTCATCCCAAAAGGTGCCCTCCTCAATACCCATCACTTACCCTCCCCTCCCTCCCACCCCCATCAACCCTCAGTTTGTTCTCAGTCTTTAAGAGTCTCTTATGCTTTGGCTCTCTCCCTCACTAGCCTCTTTTTTTTTTCCGTCCCCTCCACCATGGGTTTCTGTTAAGTTTCTCAGGATCCACATAAGAGTGAAACCATATGGTATCTGTCTTTCTCTGTATGGCTTATTTCACTTAGCATCACACTCTCCAGTTCCATCCACGTTGCTACAAAGGGTCATATTTCATTCTTTCTCATTGCCACGTAGTACTTTATTGTGTATATAAACCACAATTTCTTTATCCATTCATCAATTGATGGACATTTAGGCTCTTTCCACAATTTGGCTATTGTTGAGAGTGCTGCTATGAACATTGGGGTACAAGTGCCCCTATGCATCAGCACTCCTGTATCCCTTGGATAAATTCCTAGCAGTGCTATTGCTGGGTCATAGGGTAGGTCTATTTTCAATTTTTTGAGGAACCTCCACACTGTTTTCCAGAGTACCTGCCCCAGTCTGCATTCCCCCCAACAGTGCAAGAGGGTTCCTGTTTGTCCACATCCTCTCCAGCATCTATAGTCTCCTGATTTGTTCATTTTGGCCACTCTGACTGGCGTGAGGTGATACCTGAGTGTGGTTTTGATTTGTATTTCCCTGATGAGGAGCGATGTTGAGCATCTTTTCATGTGCCTGTTGGCCACCTGGATGTTTTCTATAGACAAGTGTCTATTCATATTTTCAGCCCATTTCTTCACTGGATTACTTGTATTATGGATGTGGAGTTTGGTGAGTTCTTTATACATTTTGGATACTAGCCCTTTGTCCAATATGTCATTTGCAAATATATTTTCCCATTCTGTTGGTTGCCTTTTACTTTTGTTGATTGTTTCCTTAGCTGTGCAGAAGCTTTTTATCTTCATGAGATCCCAATAGTTCATTTTTGCTTTTAATTCTCTTGTCTTTGGGGATGTGTCAAGTAAGAAGTTGCTGCTGCTGAGGTCAGAGAGGTCTTTTCCTGCTTTCTCCTCTAGGGTTTTGATGGTTTCCTGTCTCACATTAAGGTCCTTTATCCATTTTGAGTTTATTTTTGTGAATGGTGTGAGAAAGTGGTCTAGTTTCAGCCTTCTTCATGTTGCTGTCCAGTTCTCCCAGCACCATTTGTTAAAGAGACTGTCTTTTTTCCATTGGATGTTCTTTCTTGCTTTGTCAAAGATGAGTTGGCCATACGTTTGTGGGTCTAGTTCTGGGGTTTCTATTCTATTCCATTGGTCTATGTGTCTGTTTTTGTGCCAATACCATGTTGTCTTGATGATGACAGCTTTGTAGTAGAGGCTAAAGTCTGGGATTGTGATGCCTCCTGCTTTGGTCTTCTTCTTCAAAATTACTTTGGCTATTTGAGTTCTTTTGTGGTTCCATAAAAATTTTAGGATTGCTTGTTCTAGCTTCGAGAAGAATGCTGGTGCAATTTTGATTGGGATTGCATTGAATGTGTAGATAGCTTTGGGTAGTATTGACATTTTGACAATATTTATTTTTCCAATCCATGAGCATGGAATTTTTTTTCCATTATTTGTTTCTTCTTCAATTTCCTTCATAAGCTTTCTATAGTTTTCAGCATACAGCTCTTTTACATCTTTGGTTAGGTTTATTCCTAGTTATTTTATGCTTCTTAGTGCAATTGTGAATGGGATCAGTTTCTTTATTTCTCTTTCTGTTGCTTCATTATTAATGTATAAGAATGCAACTGATTTCTGTACATTGATTTTGTATCCTGCAACTTTGCTGAAATCATGTATCAGTTCTAGCAGACTTTTGGTGGAGTCTATCGGATTTTCCATGTATAATATGTCATCTGCAAAAAGTGAAAGTTTGACTTCATCTTTGCCAATTTTGATGCCTTTGATTTCCTTTTGTTGTCTGATTGCTGATTCTAGAACTTCCAACACTATGTTAAACAACAGCGGTGAGAGTGGACATCCCTGTCGTGTTTCTGATCTCAGGGAGAAAGCTCTCAGATTTTCCCCATTGAGGATGATGTTAGCTGTGGGCTTTTCATAAATGGTTTTATGATGTTTATGTTCCTTCTATCCCAACTTTCTCGAGGATTTTTATTAAGAAACTATGCTGAATTTTGTCCAATGCTTTTTCTGCATCGATTGACAGGATGTTATGGTTCTTATCTTTTCTTTTATTAATGTGATGTATCACGTTGATTGATTTGCAAATGTTGAACCAGCCCTGCATCCCAGGAATGAATCCCACTTGATCATTGTGAATAAGTCTTTTTATAAGCTGTTGAATTGGATTTGCTATTATCTTATTGAGAATTTTTGCATCCATATTCATCAGGGATATTGACCTGTAGTTCTCTTTTTTTACTAGGTCTCTGTCTGGTGAAGGAATCAAAGTAATACTGGCTTCATAGAATGAGTCTGGAAGTTTTCCTTCCCTTTCTATTTTTGGAATAGCTTGAGAAGGATAGGTATTATCTCTGCTTTAAATGTCTACTAGAATTCCCCAGGGAAGCCATCTGATCCTGGACTCTTATTTGTTGGGAGATTTTTGATAACTGATTCAATTTCTTCGCTGGTTATGGGTCTGTTCAAGCTTTCTATTTCTTCCTGTATGAGTTTTGGAAGTGTGTGGGTGTTTAAGAATTTGTCCATTTCTTCCAGGTTGTCCATTTTGTTGGTATATAATTTTATAGTATTCCCTGATAATTGTATTTCTGAGGGATTGGTTGTAATAATTCCATTTTCATTCATGATTTTATCTATTTGGGTCATGTCCCTTTTCTTTTTTGAGAAGCCTGGCTAGAGGTTTATCAATTTTTTTTTTTTCAGAAAAACCAAGTCTTGGTTTCATTGATCAGCTCTAAATTTTATTTAGATTCTATATTGTTTATTTCTGCTCTGATCTTTATTATTTCTCTTCTTCTGCTGGGTTTGGGGTGTCTTTGCTTCTCTGCTTCTATTTCCTTTAGGTGTTCTGTTAGATTTTGTATTTGGGATTTTTCATGTTTCTTGAGATAGGCCTGGATTGCAATGTATTTTCTTCTCAGGACTGCCTTCACTGCATCCCAAAGCATTTGGATTGTTGTCTTTTGATTTTTGTTTGTTTCCATATATTTTTTAATTTATTCTCTAATTGCCTGGTTGACCCACTCATTCGTTAGTAGGGTGTTCTTTAACCTCCATGCTTTTGGAGGTTTTCCAGACTTTTTCCTGTGGTTGATTTCAAGCTTCATAGCATTGTGGTCTGAAAGTATGCATGGTATGATCTCAATTCTTGTACACTTATGAAGGGCTGTTTTGTGACCCACCATGTGATCTATCTTGGCGAATGTTCCATGTGCACTGGAGAAGAAAGGATATTCTGTTGCTTTGGGATGCAGAGTTCTAAATATATCTGTCAAGTCCATCTGATCCAATGTATCATTCAGGGTCCTTGTTTCTTTATTGACCATGTGTCTAGATGATCTATCCATTGTTGTAAGTGGGGTATTAAAGTCCCCTGCAATTACCACATTCTTGTCAATAAGGTTGCTCATGTTTGTGAGTAATTTTTTTATATATTTGGGGGCTCCCGTATTCAGCACATAGACAGTTATAATTGTTAGTTCTTCTTGATGGATAGACCCTGTAATTATTATATAATGCTCTTCCTCATCTCTTGTTACAGCCTTTAATTTAAAGTCTAGTTTGTCTGATATGAGTATGGCTACTCCAGCTTTCTTTTGACCTCTAGTAGCATGATAAATAGTTCTCCATCCCCTTAGTTTCAATCTGAAAGTGTCCTCAGGTCTAAAATGAGTCTCTTGTAGACAGCAAATAGATGGGTCTTGTTTTTTTATCCATTCTGATACCCTATGTCTTTTGGTTGGTGCATTTAGTCTATTTACATTCAGAGTTATTATAGAAAAATATGGGTTTAAAGTCATTGTGATGTCCGTAGGTTTCATGCTTGTAGTGACGTCTCTAGTACTTTGTCTCATATGATCCCCCTTAGGATCTCTTGTAGGGCTGGTTTAGTGGTGATGAATTCCTTCAGTTTTTGTTCGTTTGGGAAGACCTTTATCTCTCCTTCTATTCTAAATGACAGATTTGCTGGATAGAGGATTCTCGGCTGCATATGTTTTCTGTTCATCACATTGAAGATTTCCTGCCATTCCTTTCTGGCCTGCCAAGTTTCAGAAGAGAGATCAGTCACGAGTCTTATAGGTCTCCCTTTATATGTTAGAGCACGTTTATCCCTTGCTGCTTTCAGAATTTTCTCTTTATCCTTGTATTTTGCCAGTTTCACTATGATATGTCGTGCAGAAGATCAATTCAAGTTACGCCTGAAGGGAGTTCTCTGTGCCTCTTGGATTTCAATGCCTTTTTCCTTCCCCAGATCAGGGAGGTTCTCAACGATTATTTCTTCACATACACTTTCAGCACCTTTCCCTCTCTCTTCCTCCTCTGGAATACCAATTATGTGTAGGTTATTTCTCTTTAGTGCATCACTTAGTTCTCTAATTTTCTCCTCATACTCCTGGAATTTTTTGTCTCTCTTTTTCTCAGCTTCTTCTTTTTCTATAATTTTATCTTGTAGTTCACCTATTTTCTCCTCTGTCCGAGCTTTGGTTGTCTCCATTTTATTTTGTAGCTCATTAATAGCATTTTTTAGCTCCTCCTGGCTGTTCCTTAGTCCCTTGATCTCTGTAGCAATAGATTCTCTGCTGTCCTGTATACTGTTTTCAAGCCCAGAAGTTAATTTTATGACTATTATTCTAAATTCACTTTCTGTTATATTGTTTAAATCGTTTTTTGTCAGTTCGTTAGCTGTCGTCATTTCCTGGAGGTATTTTGAGGGGAATTCTTCCGTTTTGTCATTTTGGATAGTCCCTGGAGTGGTGCAGAACTGCAGGGCACTTCCCCTGTGATGTCTTGAATAACTTGGGTTGTGAGCGGGGCCACAGTCAGACCTGATATCTGCCCTCAACCCACCGCTGGGGCCACAGTCAGACTGGTGTGTACCTTCCCATCCTCTCTCCTAGGGGCGGGATTCACTGTGGTGTGGTGTGGCTCTTCTGGGCTACTTGAATGCTGCCAGGCTTGTGGTGCTGGGGATCTGGCATATTAGCTGGGGTGGAATCGGCAAGGTGCACATAGGCGGGAGGGGCAGGCCCAGCTCGCTTTTCCTTCAGAGATCTCCTTCTGGAGGGGCCCTGTGGCACCTGGAGGGAGTCAGACCCGCCGGAGGGTGGATCTACAGAGGCACAGCATTGGGTGTTTGCGAAGTGCAAGAAAGTCCCTAACAGGAACTGGTTCCCTTTGAGATTTTGGCTGGGGGATGGGCGATGGAGATGGCACTGGTGAGGGCCTTTGTTCCCTGCCAAGCTGCGCTCTGTTGTCTGGGGCTCAACAACTCTCCTTCCCGTTGGCCTCCAGCCCTCCCGCTCTCCGAGCAGAGCTGTTAACTTATAACCTTCCAGATGTTAAGTCCCGCTTGCTGTCAGAACACACTCCATCCAGCCCCTCTGCTTTTGCAAGCCAGACTCGGGGGCTCTGCTTTGCCTGCAGGCTGCCCCTCTGCCCCGGCTCCCTCCCACCAGTCCGTGTAGCGCGCACCACCTCTCTGCCCTTCCTACCCTCTTCTGTGAGCCTCTCGTCTATGCTTGACTCCAGAGAATCCATTCTGCTAGTCTTCTGGTGGTTTTCTGGGTTATTTAGGCAGGTGTGGGTGGAATCTAAGTGATTTGCAGGACGCGGTGAGCCCAGCGTCCTCCTACGCCAACATCTTCCTCCAATTTTTTTTTCAGCATTTCTTTTCTTGAATGTCCAACTGTTCTAATAGTTTTACTCTATTTATTGTATGCCTAATATTCACTGGAGTGTCCCTTCTCTCACTTGCAATATTTAACACTAGAATAATATAATATTTGGTGGAGTTTTAGATATTACAATGGAAGAATCCTTTCTATTGCATTCCTGACAGATGTGCTCTCAAACTTGTAATGATGAAAAGTTCAATTCAGGAATCCTTGGGGCAACCAACTCCATTGTTGAACACTTACTTGTTAAGAAAGCTTTTCTATTGTGACTTGAAACTAGATCCTATTACTTTTTACTTGTTGGTTCTAAGTCCATTCCAGGCAGCTAAAATAATTGCCTTCACTCTGCAATAGACAACTTTACTTGCTTATTTTTCTTTGCTGCCAAAGGATAATTTTAGAAGAGGTACTACTATGGACACACAATAATCAGTTTGCCAATCAGTACAATAAGAATGATCATAAGAATGGAGTAAACATGAATGAGGTAGTAGCTAATAATATCTAAAAGAAATTATGAATCCATTGAAAGAAAGGAGCTTTGTCAGAGTAATGCAATATCATATGTGATTAATCAACATTTAGGTTGAATCTTGGCATTGAAGAATATTATTTGCAAAGCAAGCATCCAATAAGGTTACACAAATTTCTTATTCTTTTTCCTGCTATTGATTCTCAACTCATCATTCAAGTATTAGAGCCATATTCTTTTACTCAGAATTTCCCTGATTTTCTCTCTAGAGCATAATTCAATATGCTCATAGTTAGACCCTGTTGTCACTTCAAAGTATATGACTGTAAGATCAAATGAAAGTCAAGGTTCCCCAGAAACTGTTAACTCACTTCTAGGTTATAATATATATTTTAAACTTAGGGAGCATGATTTTTTGAGGTTATAATACATATTTTTAACTTAAGGAGCATGGGGTTTGTAGATAAGCTCATAAATACTACATTTTGAATAAAATTAAAAACTGTACTGTCTAGATGATTGTATATTCGGTATGAACACACTGATATTGAACATTTTGGCAGTTTTGTTTAAGTTACACATTGAAAAATTATTCTGGGCCAAACACTGAATGAGGCAGTGATGATATGAAGATGAAACCACAGTTCTTTTCCTGAAGTTCACAGTTTAATGGGAAAAACAGAGGAAAACATATTAACAATTTTATGGAATTGCATGGAAATTGTATCACCTCCAAGTAACAGAAAGCCTGACTTAAATTGTCTTTTTTTAGCAGTCATTATCATTTTAATTTTCATGATAGCTTTATCTTTTTTTAAATATTAAATATTTTATATGTAAATATATTTTTTAAGTTTATTTTGAGAGAGACAGACAATGTGACTGGGGGAGGGTAGATAGAGGCAGAGATAGAATCCCAAGCAGGCTCCACGCTGTCAGCACAGAACCTGACATGGGCTTGAACTCATGAAATAGTAAGATCGCGACCTGAGCCAAAACCAAGAGTAAGACGCTTCAACGACTGAGCCATCCAGGTGTTCCTTAATATCTAAATATTAAACAACACATTCTTGCACAAACAATGGGTCAAATAAGAAATCAAATAGCAAATCAAAATATGTCTCAAAACAAAAGAAAAAGGAAACATAATATTCCAAAACCTATGGGTGCAGCAAAAGCAGATATTTGAGTGAAAATTATAGTATAAATGCTTGTATTAGGAAAAGATGTTCAAATAAACAACTTGACATTACACCACAAGGAACTAGAAAAAGAAGAAAGCTAAATTTAATAGAGAAAGGAAATAACAGAGAAAAAAAAAAACAGAAATAAAATAGAGACCAGAATAAAACATACTAGCATAACATTGAAAGTAAAGACCAGTTTTTCCAAAAAAAAAGAAAAAATTGGCAATGCTTTAACTACACTAAGCAAAAGAGAGAATACTCAAAAACAAAAATGAGAAATAGAAAGGAAAACAATAACAACAGACACCACAGAAATACATAGTGTGATAACAGATTACTATAAACTATTATATACTCACAAATCAGATAACTTGGGGTGGGGGGACAGATAATTCCTAAAAATGCAGAAGTTACCAAGATTGAATTACGAATCTCGAATCCAAGAATAGGAAATCTTCTTTCACCAATAATAAGAATGAACGTTGAATTAGGAGTCAAAAATCTCCCAGCACAGAAAAGCCCAAGACTACATGGCTTTATTGAGGAATGCTACCCAACGTTTAAAAAAATAATTAATGACAATCTTTATCAAGATCTCACAAATAATGGAATAGAGGGAACACATTCAAAATCATTCTATGAGGCCAGTATTACACAGATACCAAAGCAAGATAAAAACAATACAAGAAAAAAAATGGTCTAGTTTGTCCAATATAATTATTGCTACTCCAGCTTTCTTTCTTTTGACATCTATGTGCATTATAAATGTTTCTCCACCCCCTCACTTATAATATGCAAGTGTCTTTAGGTCTAAAATGAGTCTCTTTCAGGTAGTATATAGATGGGCCTTGTTTTTTATCCATTCTGATACCCTATGTCTTTTGATTGGAATATTTAGTCCATTTATTTTCAAAGTAATTATTGATATATATGTATTTATTGCCATTTTATTTCTTGTTTTGTCGTTGTTTCTGGAGATGTTCTCTGATTTTTTTGTCTCTGTCACTTTTGATCTCTCCTTTGCACTCAAAGAGTTCCCATTAATATTTCTGGCAGTGCTGGTAGTCACAAACTCTTTCAGTTTTTCTTTGTGAAACTATCTTTCCTTCTATCCTGAAAGATAGACTTGCTGGATAGAGTATTCTCTTTTTTATTATTTGAGAGAGAAAAATAGAGAAAGAGAGAGAGAGAGAGAGAGAGAGAGAGAGAGAGAGAGAAATCAGAACATAGGGGCAGAGGGAGAGAGAATAAGAGAATCTTTTTTTTTTAATACATGAAATTTATTGTCAAATTGGTTTCCATACAATACCCAGTGCTCATCCCAAAAGATGCCCTCCTCAATACCCATCACCCACCCTCCCCTCCCTCCCACCCCCCATCAACCCTCAGTTTGTTCTCAGTTTTTAACAGTCTCTTATGTTTTGGCTCTCCCCACTCTAACCTCTTTTTTTTTTCCTTCCCTTCCCCCATGGGTTTCTGTTAAGTTTCTGAGAATCTTAAACAGGCTTCACACTCAGCACAGATCCTTATGCAGGTTCCATCCCACAGCCCTGGGATCATAACCTAAGCTGATTTCAAGAGTCAGAAACTCAACAGGCTGAGCCACCTAGGCACCCCCTGGATAGAGTATTCTTGGCTACAGACTTTTCCCATTCAGAACATCAAGTATGTCATTCCACTCCCTTCTATATTGTCAAGTTTTGTAAAGAAATCTGTAGCTTAGCGTTATGGGTTTTTTCTTGTAAGTTAAGGACTTCTTTCATCTTGCTGTTTTTTTTTTATTTTTTTTTTAATTTTTTTTCAACGTTTATTTATTTTTGGGACAGAGAGAGACAGAGCGTGAACGGGGGAGGGGCAGAGAGAGAGGGAGACAGAATCGGAAACAGGCTCCAGGGTCCGAGCCATCAGCCCAGAGCCTGACGCGGGGCTCGAACTCACGGACCGCGAGATCGTGACCTGGCTGAAGTCGGACGCTTAACCGACTGCGCCACCCAGGCGCCCCTCATCTTGCTGTTTTTAAGATATGTTTCTTATCACTATATTCTGAAATTTTTCATTACAATATCTCTTGGTGTTTGCCTGCTTTTGTTGATTTTTACAGGAGTTCCCTGTGCTTCCTGGATCTGGATGTCTGTTTCATTCCCCAGATTAGGAAAGTTTCTTGCTATTATTTCCTGAAATAAATTTTCTTCCACTTTTTCTCTCTTCTTCTTCTAGTACTCCTATGATAAGAATGTTATTGTACTTGATGGAGTCACTGAATTCCCTAAATCTATTCTCATGTTGCATAATTCTTCTGTCTCTCTTTTGTTCAGCTTCATTATCTTCCATTACTTTTTCTTCTAGGTCATTAAGTTGTTCCTCTGTTTCCTCTAGCCTGCTGTTTATTGCATTAAACATGATTCTAATCTTGTTTATTGCAATCATCATCTCTGATTGATTTTTTAACTCTTTTATCTCTGTGGTAAGGATCCCACTGATGTCTTCTATTCTTTTTCAAGTCCAATAAGTATCTTCATGATTGTTGTTTTAAATTATCCATCAGGTATGTTACTTATATCTGTTTTGCTTAGATCTCTGGCCATGGCCTTATCTTGTTCTTTCGTTTATGATAAATTCAATTTTCTTCTCATTTTGTCTAAGTCTCTGCCTTCTTATCTGTGTTAGAAAAGCCAGATATGTTTCCTGCTCCTGAGAGTGATGGCCTTATGAAGAAGAGGTCACGTAGTGCACAGGGCCTGGTGCTTCAGGGAGCATCTCCAGTGTATGCTGCATGTGCTCTGTTCTGCTCTGGCTGCTCTATTCTTTCAGCCAATCATCTGCAGAAGCTTCCCTTGCCTTCTGTGGGCAGTGTTTGGTCCCTGGCCTGAATGTGGTGTGTTTTAACTAGGTCTGCTCGTGAAATGAGTCCTGATACTGCTTCCACCAGAACTGAGGTCCAGCAGAACTCTGGTTGGGAGACATAGTGTGGGCAGGGGTTTGTGCTGGCCTTCCAGGGGAGGGACCTACTGCACTGGAACTGAGGCAAGCTTAACTGAGAAGGGAATTCAAGCCAGAGCACAGAGGTGTGGGGCTTGGTGTATGCAAGTTAGGCAGCCAGTGTCCATGCTGAGCTGGTTTTCTCGGGTGGCTCTATGTTTATGTTGAGGAGCAGGAGAGGGAAATGGCACAGCCAGATCCTTTGTTTCCAGAGAAGTGTCTCTATGAATGCTACCTCTTTGATATGTACTCTAAGAAGAGTGAATAATCTTCCCCTCTGTGCCCCAAGTACTTCTCAGATCCCTGTTTCCATGCTCTCTGCCCACCTTGTTTCCCTGCCTTTTCTCCAGGAACAACACAGGGCCACTCCTGGCTCTATAAAAGCCAAGACTGCTGACCTTTAAAACTTCAGGCTTTAGAGACATTGTTGGCAAGAGTTTGTGCAGCTTTTCTGGGGGAGAGGCCTGACATGCAGAGACTGAGACAAGTTTGACTGAGAATGGCAGTCATTCCAGAGTGCATGGGGGTGTGAATAAGTTAGGCAGCCAGTTTTGGTGCTGTGCCGCTTCCTGCATATGGCTCTGTGTTTATGCTGAGAGGGAAGGGAGGTAAATGGCATCAGCCATCTCCTTTGTCCCTGCAGAGGTGTCTCTGTGGACACTACCTCTCAGAGATGTACTCTTAAAGAGAAGTATGAATAATCTCCCCACTGTGTCCTCCAGGCATTCTTCAGATCACTGTATCCATGCTGTCTGCCCCTAGGTTCTTTGCCTGCCTTGTCTCCAGGAGCAGGGCAGTGCCCTCTGAATTCTATCCCTGCCAAGCCTGCTGAACATAAAAACTCCAGGCTTTAGGTCCTGCTGGTTGTAATAATTTATTAAATTCAGCCCCTTACATTTTCAAAGACATTTTATTTGGGGAGAAAGTTCTCCTTGAGTATTTACTTATATACTCTTTTCTCTTGCCCTTTTTTGCAACCATGGCTCCCTCCCATCCACAGCACCTGCACTTCCTACCTTCAATGTGGCCTCTTCTCTCACTTTAGTTATGGAGACTGTTCTTTCAGTCTTCAGGTTGATTTCTTGGGTATTTAGGATGATTTGCTAGTTACCTATCTGTGTTTGTTGGAGGAGACATGCCTAGGGTCCTCCTACTCTGCCACTATCTTACCCTCCCTCAAATTGTCTTAAGTAATAAGGAAACATATCTTACATTACAAAGAGTTCAAAGGTGAAGAAATGGTTAGGATTTCTTGAACGAGGGGCTCATTATTATTATTAAGAATTAAGGTTTATTCTAGTGTCAATTCTTCCATCCTCAGGGAGCAGAGTGGCCACAGCAGATCCAGGTGTCATGTCAAGATATGAGTATATTAAGAGAAACAAGGAGGGCTATTTTTTTCTTGTAGTTCTCCCTTAAGAACAAGGAAAAATTTACCAAATCCTGGCAAGTTTCACAATATGTCTTATTACCCAGAATATATCATTTACCCATGCCTGAAGAAGTTACTGGCAAGAAAAATGTAATCTTTTTACATCATGACCAATCATGCCATCTTTGGAAGAAAAAAGTAAGGTGAGTTTTCTTCCAACTCCATCACTGGAAGATTTTTTTAAAAGACATTTGATAATAGGCCACCAACAGTGTATTTCAGAAATCTGATTACTTATAGCTATTTGATGACAGGAGTGAAAGGGGAACAGTTGGGAAGATTTATGGGAAATTGTGCACCCTGAATATTTGAAAAATAAGAAACATAAAAAAGCAACATATATATTTCAGTCTAGCAAAGACAGAAATCTAGCTCTGCTTCCCCTGGACCTGACTAGAACTGGCCCAAGTGCCAATTATCTGGACATTCTTTCTATTCATTTATTCAACAGGTCCTTATTGGATGTTTATTTAAATACTCTGCCCTTTGATAGGCACAAGAATTACACAGTGAAGATCAAAGCATGGACCCAGCTTTCATGAAGCCTATAATCTGGTTCAGTAGTGAAAAATTCTATAGTCTAAAATATACCATAAGGCAGTAATATAAATAGCACATGTCAACTGAAATGTGATGAGGATTAAGAATTGTCACAGTGGAGGCTGCCGGGTGGCTTGACTTGAGTGTTTGACTCTTGATTTCAGCTCAGGTCATGATCTCACAGTTCGTGGGTTTAAGCCCCACATCGGGCTCTGTGCTGACAGTGCGGAGCCTGCTTGGGATTCCCTCTCTACCCCTCTCTCTGCCTCTTCCCCACTCTCTGTGTGTCTCTCTCTCTGTCTCTCAAATTGAATAAATAAACTTAAAAAAATATCACTGTGGACTGAAGTAGTCATCAGAGTCCTATTCAATTTTCAAAGAATTTTTTGCATGATAGTTCCAAGTGCTGTCATATAATGCTGCTCTTAAATTTTAGGCTCTTGGAGGTTAATTAGTATTAAATTCTATCATATTCTTCCTTCTTTTAGCTAAATTCAGATTTCATCACTCAAAATGTTAACTTCCAACACAAGTCTAGAGAAAAGACAATGAACCTACTAAATGGAATCCCAAATCTTCCCAAGTCCTCTTCCATCTGCTAATACTTAAAATTGAGCTCTATCTCCTGATCTCAACTCAAATTATAGGTTTATTTACTGTTTGCTAGGCACTGAGCAAGAAATACAAAGACAAACATTACCTATTCTTGCTTCCAATGCCTCCTTATGGGAATGAACAACAAACCAAAAATTATAGAACAAGATGTTAAGTGACATGACAGATAAAAATAGAGATAAATTTCTTTCATCAACAATTTTTAGAAAGCTAATTATGTACAAAAAGTATTATGATGATGAGATATAATAATTTTGACAGAACTAAACAAAATGCATTTGGAAATTCTAAAATGAGTAATTAATTTCAACTCTGGAGGAATGATGGGGGCAGGGGAAAAGTACCTGGAAATAGGAAAGGTGAAATTTACATATTTTTGCCCCCTCAAAATTGTGTGTTCCTGTAGGGGCCAAGACTGTAGGGCCATGAATTAAACATAATTTGTATTACTTTCATACTTTTCCCTTTCTGTAGCAGAAAAAATTTATTTGAAGAACTAATGAATAAACTCATGTGACTGCCTTAAACTTATTTTTTTATTTTTATTTTTTTAGATTGAAGTGTGTATTTAAATTCTAGGTAGTTAATATATAGTGTAGTACTGTTTTCAGGTGGAGAATTTAGTGATTCATCATTTACATACATGAAGCAGTGCTCATCACAAGTGCCCTCCTATATACTCATCACCCATTTATCCCATTCCCCCACCCATCTCCCTCAATCAAATCTCAGTATTTTCTCTATGGTTAAAAGTCTCTTATGGTCTGTTTCACTGTTTTTTTTCCTCTTCTCCTATGTTCATCCATATCGTTCAATAAATTCCACATACGAATGAAATTACATGGTATTTGTTTTTCTCAGACCGACTTATTTTGCTTAGCATAAACACTCTAGCTCCATCTATGTCGTTGCAGATGGCAAGATTTCATTCTTTTTTATGGCTGAGTAATATTCTGTTGTATATAAATAGCATGTCTTCTTTAACGATTCATCAGTCAATGGACATTTGGGCTCTTTCCATAGTTGGCTATTGTTGATAGTGCTACCATAAATATCAGGTGCGTGTGCCCCTTTGAATTAGTATTTTTGTATCCATTAGGTAAATACTGAGTAGTGATATTACTGGGTCATAGGTTAGTTCTATTTTTAGTTTTTGAAGAACCTCCATACTATTTTCCAGAGTGGCTATACCAGTTTGCATTCACACCAACAGTGTAAAAGAATTTCCCTTTTTACATGTTCTTGCCAATATCTATTGCTTCTTTTGTTGTTAATTTTAGCCATTCTCGGTGTGAGGTGGTATCTCATTGTGATTTTGATTTGCATTTCCCTGATGATGAGTGGTGTTGGAAAATTTGCATGTGTCTGATGGCCATCTGTATGTCTTCTTTGGAAAAATGTCTATTCATGTATTCTGCCAATTTCTTAACTGGATTATTTGTTCTTTGGATGTTGAGTTTGATAAGTTCTTTAGAGATTTTGGATACTAACACTTTATCAGATATATCATTTGCAAATATATTATCCCATTCACTAGGTTGTCTTTAATTTTTGTTGATTGTTTCCTTTTCTGTGCAGAAGATTTTTCCTTTGATGAAGTCCCAACAGTTCAGTTTTGCTTTTGTTTCCCTTACCTCCCACGACATGTATAGTAAGAAGTTACTCCAGCCGAGATCAAAGAGTTTGCAGCCTTGGGTAGTATTGACATTTCGACAATATTTATTCTTCCAATCCATGAGCAGGGAATGTCTTTCCATTTCTTTATATCTTCTTCAATTACCTTCATGAGCTTTCTATAGTTTTCAGCATACAAATCTTTTACATCTTTGTTTAGATTTATTCCTAGGTATTTTATGCTTCTTGGTGCAATTGTGAATGGGATCAGTTTTTTATTTGTCTTTCTGTTGGTTCATTGTTAGTGTATAAGAATGCAACTGATTTCTGTACATTGATTTTGTATCCTGAAACTTTGCTGAATTCATGTAACAGTTCTAGCAGACTTTTGGTGGAGTCTATCAGATTTTCCATGTATAATATCATGTCATCTGCAAAAAGCGAAAGCTTGACTTCATCTTTGCCAATTTGGATGCCTTTGATTTCCTTTTGTTGTCTGATTTCTGATGCTAGAACTTCCAGCACTATGTTAAACAACAGCGGTGAGAGTGGGCATCCCTGTCGTGTTCCTGATCTCAGGGAAAAAGCTCTGTTTTTCCCCATTGAGGATGATGTTAGCTGTGGGCTTTTCATAAATGGCTTTTATGATCTTTAAGTATGTTCCTTCTATCCCGACTTTCTCAAGGGTTTTTATTAAGAAAGGGTGCTGGATTTTGTCAAAGGCCTTTTCTGCATCGATTGACAGGATCATATGGTTCTTCTCTTTTTTTTTTAATGTGATGTATCACGTTGATTGATTTGCGAATGTTGAACCAGCCCTGCATCCCAGGAATGAATTCCACTTGATCATGGTGAATAATTCTTTTTATATGCCGTGGAATTCGATTTGCTAGTGTCTTATTGAGAATTTTTGCATCAATATTCATCAGGGATATTGGCCTGTAGTTCTCCTTTTTTACTGAGTCTCTGTCTGGTTTGGGAATCAAAGTAATACTGGCTTCATAGAATGAGTCTGGAAGTTTTCCTTCCCTTTCTATTTCTTGGAATAGCTTGAGAAGGATAGGTATTATCTCTGTTTTAAACGTCTGGTAGAACTCCCCTGGGAAGCCATCTGGTCCTGGACTCTTATTTGTTGGGAGATTTTTGATAACCGATTCAACTTCTTCGCTGGTTATGGGTCTGTTCAAGCTGTCTATTTCCTCCTGATTGAGTTTTGGAAGAGTGTGGGTGTTTAGGAATTTGTCCATTTCTTCCAGGTTGCCCAATTTGTTGGCATATAATTTTTCATAATATTCCCTGATAATTGTTTGTATCTCTGAGGGATTGGTTGTAATAATTCCATTTTCATTCATGATTTTATCTGTTTGGGTCATCTCCCTTTTCTTTTTGAGAAGCCTGGCTAGAGGTTTGTCAATTTTGTTTACACATTCAATGCAATCCCAAGCAAAATTGCACCAGCATTCTTCTCGAAACTAGAACAAGCAATCCTAAAATTCATATGGAACCACAAAAGGCCCTGAATAGCCAAAGTAATTTTGAAGAAGACCAAAGCAGGAGGCATCACAATCCCAGACTTTAGCCTCTACTACAAAGCTGTCATCATCAAGACAGCATGGTATTGGCACCAAAACAGACACATAGACCAATGGAATAGAATAGAAACCCCAGAACTAGACCCACAAACGTTTGGCCAACTCATCTTTGACAAAGCAGGAAAGAACATCCAATGGAAAAAAGACAGTCTCTTTAACAAATGGTGCTGGGAGAACTGGACAGCAACATGAAGAAGGTTGAAACTAGACCACTTTCTCACACCATTCACAAAAATAAACTCAAAATGGATAAAGGACCTGAATGTGAGACAGGAAACCATCAAAACCTTAGAGGAGAAAGCAGGAAAAGACCTCTCTGACCTCAGCCATAGCAATCTCTTACTCGACACATCCCCAAAGGCAAGGGAATTAAAAGCAAAAGTGAATTCCTGGGACCTTATGAAGATAAAAAGCTTCTGCACAGCAAAGGAAACAACCAACACAACTAAAAGGCAACCAACGGAATGGGAAAAGATATTTGCAAATGACATATCGGACAAAGGGCTAGTATCCAAAATCTATAAAGAGCTCACCAAACTCCACACCCGAAAAACAAATAATCCAGTGAAGAAATGGGCAGAAAATATGAAAAGACACTTCTCTAAAGAAGACATCTGGATGGCCAACAGGCACATGAAAAGATGTTCAGCGTTGCTCCTTATCAGGGAAATACAAATCAAAACCACACTCAGATATCACCTCATGCCAGTCAGAGTGGCCAAAATGAACAAATCAGGAGACTATAGATGCTGGAGAGGATGTGGAGAAATGGGAACCCTCTTGCACTGTTGGTGGGAATGCAAATTGGTGCAGCCGCTCTGGAAAGCAGTGTGGAGGTTCCTCAGAAAATTAAAAATAGACCTACCCTATGACCCAGCAATAGCACTGCTAGGAATTTATCCAAGGGATACAGGAGTGCTGATGCATAGGGGCACTTGTACCCCAATGTTTATAGCAGCACTCTCAACAATAGCCAAATTATGGAAAGAGCCTAAATGTCCATCTACTGATGAATGGATAAAGAAATTGTGGTTTATATACACAATGTAATACTACGTGGCAATGAGAAAGAATGAAATATGGCCTTTTGTAGCAACGTGGATGGAACTGGAGAGTGTGATGCTAAGTGAAATAAGTCATACAGAGAAAGACAGATACCATATGGTTTCACTCTTATGTGGATCCTAAGAAACTTAACAGAAACCCATGGAGGAAGGGAAGGAAAAAAAAAAAGAGGTTAGAGTGGGAGAGAGCCAAAGCATAAGAGACTCTTAAAAGCTGAGAACAAACTGAGGGTTGATGGGGGGTGGGAAGGAGGGGAGGGTTGGTGATGGGTATTGAGGAGGGCACCTTTTGGGATGAGTACTGGGTGTTGTATGGAAACCAATTTGACAATAAATTTCATATATTAAAAAAAAAACAAAAACAAAGAGTTTGCAACCTGTGTTCTCCTCTAGGATTTTGATTGCTTCCTGCCTCACATTTAAGTATTTAATACAGTTTGAATTTGTTTTGTGTATGGTGTAAGTGATCCAGTTTAATTCTTTTGCATGTTACTAGTTTTCCCAACACCCTTTGTTGAAGACACTGCCTTTTTTTTTTCCATTGGATATTCTTTCTTGCTTTGTCGAAGAGGAGTTGACCATATAATTGTGGGTTTATTTCTGGGTTTTGTATTCTGTTTCATCGGTATATATGTCTGTTTTTGTGGTGGCACCATACTGTCATGATCACTACAGCTTTGTAATAAAACGTGATGTCTGGAATTTGATGCCTCCAGCTTTGCTTTTCCTTTTCAAGATTGCTTTGGCAATTCGGTGTCTTTTTTGGATCTATAGAAATTTTAGGATTGTTTGTTCTAGTTCTGTGAACAATGCTGGTGGTATTTTGGTACAGATTGCATCAAATATGTAGATTTCTTTGGGTAGTATTGACATTTGCACAATATTTGTTCTTCCAATACACGAGCATGGAATGTGTTTCCATTTCTTTGTGTCATCTTCAATTTCTTTCATAATTGTGTTCTATAGATTTCAGGGTACAGATCTTTTACCTCTTTGGTTAGGTTTATCCCTAGGTATCTTATGGTTTTTGATCCCATTGTAAATGGTATCAATTCCTTGATATCTCTCTCTGCTACTTCATTATTGGTGTATAAAAATGCAACAGATTTATGTAAATAGATTTTATATCCTGCAACTTTGCTGAATTCGTGTATCAGTTTTAGCAATTTTTTTAATATATGAAATTTATTGTCAAAATGGTTTCCATACAACACCCAGTGCTCATCCCAAAAGATGCTCTCTTCAATACCCATCACCTCCCCTTCCCTCCCTTCCACCCCCATCAACCCTCAGTTTGTTCTCACTCTTTAAGAGTCTCTTATGCTTTGGCTCTCTCCCACTCTAACCTCTTTTTTTTTCCTTCCCCTCCACCATGGGTTTCTGTTAAGTTTCTCAGGATCCACATAAGAGTGAAAACATACGGTATCTGTCTTTCTCTGTATGACTTATTTCACTTAGCATCACACTCTCCACTTCCATCCACGTTGCTACAAAGGGCCATATTTCATTCTTTCTCATTGCCACGTAGTACTCCATTGTGTATATAAACCACAATTTCTTTATCCATTCATCAGTTGATGGACATATGGGCTCTTTCCACAATTTGGCTATTGTTGAGAGTGCTGCTATAAACATTGGGGTACAAGTGCCCCTATGCATCAGTACTCCTGTATCCCTTGGGTAAATTCCTAGCAGTGCTATTGCTGGGTCATAGGGTAGGTCTATTTTTAATTTTTTGAGGAACCTCCAAACTGTTTTCCAGAGTGGCTACACCAGTTTTTAGCAATTTTTTGATAGAGTCTTCAATTTTTTGATAGAGTCTTTTGGGTTTTCTACATAAAGTATCATGTCATCAGTAAATAATGAAATTTTGACTTCTTTGCCAATTTGGATGTGTTTTATTTCCTTTTGTTGTCTTATTACTGAGACTAGGACTTCCTGTACTATCTTAAATAACAATGGTGAAAGTGGACATCCCTGACTTGTTCCTGACCATAGAGGAAAAGCTTTCAGTTTTTCCCCATTGAAAGTGATATTAGTTGTGAGTCTTTCATATATGAGCTTTATGATGTTGAGGTATTTTTCCAGCTATCCCTACTTTTTTGCAGGTTTTATGAAGAATGGTTGCTGTACTACATCAAATGCTTTCTTTGCATCTATTGAGAGAATCATATGGTTATTATCCCTTCTATTATTAATGTGGTGTTTCACATTGATTAATTTGTGAATATTGAGCCACCCTTGCAGCCGAGGAATAAATCCAAGTTATTAGTGTTGTATAATTATTAAAGTACTGTTGGATTCTATTTGCTAGTATCTTGTTGAGAAGTTTTGCATCCATGTTCATCAGGGATATTGACCTGTAATTTCCCTTTTTAAGGGGTCTTTTTCTGGTTTTGGAATCAAGGTAATGTTTGCTTTGTAGAATGATATTGGGAGTTGTCCTACCTTTTCTATTTTTTTTTTGAAGCAGTTTTAGAAGAATATTTTTTAACTCTTCTTTACATGTCTAGTAGAATTCCCCAGGGAAGCCATCTAGCCCTGGACTTTTGTTTGTTGAGAGATTTTTGTTTGCTGATTCAATTTCTTTGCTAGTTGTGGGTCTATTTAAACTTTCTATTCCTTTTTCAGTTTTGGTAATTTATATGTTTCTAGGAATTTATTCATTTCTTTCAGTTTGCCCAGTGTTTAGCATATAATTTTTCATAATATTCTCTTACTATTTTTGTATTTCTGTGATGTTGGTTGTGATATCTCCTCTTTCATTCGTGATTTTATTTATTAGAGTCCTTTCTCTTTTCTTTTTTATAAGTCTGCCTATGTGTTTATCAATTATTTGAAAGAACTGTCACATGGATTTTTACCTATTCTGCTGGGTTTTATTTGTTTCTATTTTTTTCTGCTCTAATCTTTATCATTTCCTTTCTTTGGCTGGCTTTAGGCATTATTTGCTGCTCTTTTAATAGCTGCTTTAGGTGTAAGATTAGGTTGTGTATTTGAGATTTTTCTTACTTCTTGATATAAGCCTGTATTGCTATATACTTTCCTCTTATGGTTTCCTTTACTGCATCTCAAAGGTTTTGAGGTCTGCATCTTCCTTTGCTGAATCTCAAAGTGTTTTCATTTTCATTTGTTTCCATTTAATTTTTTTTATTTATTCTTTACTTTCCTGGTTAAACCATTCATTCTTTAGTAGGATGTTCTTTAACCTCCAGGTATTTGTGGTCTTTCCAATTTTTTTCTTGTGATTGACTTCATGTTTCATAGCATTGTATTCTAAAAATATGCATGGTATAATCTCAATCTTTTTGTACTCATTGAGGTCTGATTTGTGACCAAGTATTTGATCTAATCTGGTGAATATTCCATGTGCACTCAAAAAAAAATTTTATTCACTGTTTTAGAAAGAAATGTTCTGGATATGTCTGTTAAGTCCATCTACTCCAGTGTATCATTCAAAGACATTGTTTCTCTGTTGATTTTCTGCTTAGATGATTAGTCCATTGCTGTAAAAAGAGTGATAAATTCACCTACTATTATTGTATTATTATCAGTGAGTTTCTTTATGTTTGTTAGCAATTGATTCATATACTTGGGTGCTACAAATTGGGGACAGAAATATTTATAATTCTTAGATATTCTTGTTGGATAGATCGATTGATCCCTTTATTATGATAGAGTATGCTTCTTCATTTCTTTTTACAGTATTTGGTTTAAAACCTAGTTTGTCTAATATAAGTATGGCTACTCTGGATTTATTTTGACATCCATTAGCATGATAAATGGTTGTTCATCCCCTCATTGTCAATCTGCAGGTGTCTTTAGGTATAAGAGAAGTATCCTGTAGGCAGCATATAGATGGGTCTTGTTTTTTTACCCTATGTCTTTTGATTGGAGCATTTAGACCATTTATATTCAGAATGATTATTGATGCATATGAATTTACTGTCATTTTATTACTTATAAAGTCTATGTTTTTGGAGATTTTCTCTGTTTGTAACTTTGTTGCTTTTGTTTTTTTTGCCCACTCAAAGAGTCGCCTTTAATATGTCTTGCAGGACTAGTTTAGTGGTCTCAAACTCCTGTAGTTTTTGTCTGGGAAACTCTTTATCTTTCCTTCTATTCTAAATGACATCCATGCTGGATATAGTATTCTTCGTTACATATTTTTCCCTTTTAGCACGTTGAATCTATCATGCCACTCCCTTCTGCCCTACCAAGTTTCTATGGAGAGATCTGCTGATAACCTGATTTGTCTTCCCATGTAGGTTAAGGAATTATTTTCCCTTGCTGTTATCTCTGTATTTTACAAATATTATGATATGTCTTGGTGTCGACCTGCTTTTGCTGATTTTGATGGGAGTTCTCTGTTCCTCCTGGATTTCTATATCTGTTTCATTTCCCTGATTATGGAAGTTTACAGCTGTAATTTTCTCAGATAAATTTTCTGCCCTTTTTCCCCTTTTCTTCCAGGATTCCTATGATACTAATGTTATTATGGTTTATGGAGTCCCTGAGTTCCTTAAGTCTACATTTATGATGCAGTATTTTTCTTTCCCTCTTTTTTTCAACTTCATGATTTTCTATAATTTTATCTTTCATATCACTTATTCATTCCTCTCCTCTTCCATCTTTGTTTTTGATTCATACAGTTGGTTTTGTGTCTTCATTATAGCATTCTTTTTATTTCAGCCTGACTAGTTTTTAGGTCTTCAATATCTACAGTAATGGACTTCCTAGTTTCTTCTATGTTTTTCTCAATCCCAACTAGTATCCTTATGATTGTTATTTTAAAATCTGGTTCAGGCACCTTACTTATATCTGTTTTGATTAGACCCCTGGCCATGACTCAGAGTGGCTCAGTCAGTTAAGTGTCCAACTTCAGCTCAGGTCATGATCTCACGGTCCTTGAGTGCAAGCCCCATGTCAGCTTCTGTGCTGACAGCTCCAAGCCTGAAGCCTGCTTCAGATTATGTGTCTCCCTCTCTCTTAGTCCCTTCCCACTCTCTCTCTCTTTCTCTCTCTCTTTCTCTCTCTCAAAAATAAATAAACATTGAAAACAATTTTTTAAGAGGAGGTCATATACTTTCCAGGTCCTATGTGCTCTAGGAAGTGTTTTTGGTGTATGCTGTGCGCCTCTGCTATTTATTGTGTTTTGGCTGCTCGTTCCCTCAGAGAAGTCTTCTGCAGAGTTCTTCCTTGCCTGTAGTGGGGAGTGTTTAGACCTTGTCCAGTGTGTAGTGAGTTTTAACTAAGTATTATTTGGTCTGCTTGTTAGAAAAAGCTAGATCCTATTTCCCCTATAGCCGAATTTTTGCACTATTCTTTGGGCATTAGACTTAGTGCATGTGGGGTGTTTGTGCTGATCTTCTGGCAGAGGGGTCTGTTGATGCTTTGGTCCTTAGGCACACTTGTCTTTAGTAAAAAAAAAATACTAACTAACAAACACCTACAGAATTCAGGGGGTGTGGCTACTGTAAGAGTCTCAAGCTTCCACAGTGGGAATTGTACCTCCCTCTGAAGTTTGTGCTTCCACAATGTGACTTATTTTCTCCCTGTAGTTGTGCAGTTTGTTCTCTCAGCCTTAATATCAACATCTTGGGTACTCAGAATGATTTGATATTTATCTAGCTATGTTCAAGGGATGAGGCAAGCTTTGGGTGTCCCTACTACTCCACCATCTCAATTCCTCTTGCCCTAAACTTCCAATTTCTAACTGTATGAACTTAGTCAAGTTACTACATCTATATCTGTAACTGACTTTTCTCATATGTAAATAAAGCTGGAATAAAAATCTGTAAAGTCCTTTATACCTCCAACGTTGCTTTACTGTTAGTTCTTTAAGACTGATATACATGGGGCACCTGGGTGGCTCAGTCAGTTAAGCAACCAGCTCTTGGTGTCAGATCGGGTCATGATCTCTCAGTTCGTGAGTTTGAGTCCTGCATCAGGCTTTACACTGACAGTGCAGAGCCTGCTTGGGATTCTCTCTCTACCCCTCCCCTGCTCTCCCTCTCTCTCTCTCTCTCTCTCTCCCTCTGTGTGTGTCTCTGTCTCTCTCTCAAAACTAAATAAAATTTTTAAAAATTTAAAAAGATTGATAGACATCATTAAGTAAAATGTTTGACAATACTCTGAAACCAATTATGAGGAAAGAATTGGACTTCTGCATCTGTTTTGTCATTCTCAAATATTGAAAACTTCAGTCTTAAATTTTAGTTTTGAATTTTTAGAAACAGAAAGCCATAAACTATCAAGTCAATGTGAACTTTGAAATCATATTATTTATCTTATTGTATCTTATCTTTTTTTTACCTTATCTTATTGAATAAATCAATATATCACACAGTTGGTTAGAGAAACTTTCTAAATAAATAAACAAGTCTTTTTCTTGCCCCCTCTCCAACCAAAAGTATATGAATCATAAGCTCTTCCCTATCTAATCTAAAATATAAATACAGCACTGTCCTCAGAGTGCCAAGTCATTATCACTTAATGTAGAATTATTAAGCACAGTGGAAAATAGCCAAAACTGCTATTTAATCAAAATAAAACAAAAAAGACTAGCTTTAGCTCATTACACGTTTTGAATTTCTTTATATTCATTTTGGTAGCTACTGCCATTAAATGACACAAATAAGACTATAGTAGAGACTTTTTTAATTTCAATAATATATACAATAACATACTCTTTCCTAAATAAGTCCATGAATGCTTCATAGCATTCATTATCTCAACCTGTTAATTATACAGGCTCTGCCTGACCATAAAGAATTTGCATCCTTTCTGCAATGGCTATGGGTCTAATAATCCTAAACACCAGTGTGTTGGTACCACCTGTGTACTCCAGTCCTTCTAAAAGAACCTTCAACAAAGGTGAAATATGCTAATTGGAAAATGACAGAAAGGAATAAAAATCTTGCCCCAAAATTGCTACCCACATTAGATGTCACCGTCTCTAAAATTCTATAATTGGAAATTCATTCTTTTGGTGTGCTTTCCTTTGTGAGTCTCTTATAAAATAAAAACTCCAAAGACAATGACCAAACAATTACTTTAAAAATATAAGGACTCACAATGATATCCTATTTAATGATGAAATATTGTAGTGATCGCATTAAATCATAGACAAAAAATGCTTATCATCACTACAACTTAACATATTTCTAGAAGTTTTATCCATTGGAACAAAGTGTTTGCTTCATTATCAAATAAGAATAACTATCCTTAAAAGAATACAAATATATATCTGATTATAGTTATGATGGCTTATTTATCAACCCACAGAAAATAACTGTAAGCCTATTAGAATTAATTTTTAAATTCAGTAAAATAGCTCATTACCTAATAATATAGAAAAAATAATTTCTTTCCTGTATGCCAACAATAACCAATTACCTTTTACAAAACAAGAAATGACTACCTAGGGAAAAGGAGAGATTTGAAAGATTCATAAGAAAAAAACTCCAAAGCTTTACTAAAAAACATAGAAGAAGTGTTAAATAAATGAAGACACACAGCATATTTATCAAGTTTTATGAACTGCCTACATCACTCCCGGATCTGTGCAAGGTGCTGGAATGTGATAAAGAAGACAGACATCGATATTTTAAGCCATGTAAGCCTCCTGGGGCTTAGATTCCAATATTTGGAGAGAGATAAGTAGTGAGTAAAGAAATTTAAAAGAATATTTGAGATTGTGATATGTTCTATGAAAGAAATATAGAATAATGGCACAGCATAACTAGAAGGGACACTTTGGATGTTATAACGTAGAATCAAACAACGGTAGTCAAAAAAGCATGTGCAGAATAAACAGATCAGTAAAGGAAAATATGAAGTTCCAAAAAAGACTCAGAGTAAAATAAAAAAAAAAAAATTGGCAGAGTAGCCAGCTCCAAAAGTCAGTATCTCCACAGAAACATGAAAAAAAGGCAGAAAATGTCAGAAACAACTTTGTCAGGACTCTGAAAAACATTTAAATGTTTATAGCAGCCAAGTGAATGTTGAATGAAGAAATAAAGACAATTTTTTAAAACTTTGTGACGTTGTTACTTGCCCTTGCCCCACTATCCCAGCTGAGCAATAGTCCTGAAAGCAGTAGTTGTGTTCCCAGTGTGGGGACCTTGTCCCTGGTTACAGAAGGAACAGAGGAGACCTCATTCACAGTTAATTATGTTTGTCTCTACTAACCTGTCTGTGAGCAGCTAAAGTAATGATACGAAGCAATCATGTCTGTTTCACCTAACTCTAAATTTACTCATGGCAGAAAGGGATTAGACATTTCTAAAACAAACAAACAGTGTAAGATAAATGAAAAACCTACAAATGCCTGAGCCAAAAATTATAGTTAAGACAGATAAAGCGTAAGAGGAAAAGCTAGGTAGACAATCTCTTTGGGCAATTAAAGCATTCAAAAATGCCCCCTTGTATACTAGAGATTTCAGAAATCCATATACATGGCTAAGATAGGACACATGCATGGAAAAGACCTGAGGAATTAAGATGAATGAGTAGGAGGAGGAACCTATGCTTGCCTCATCCCTCAAACACAGCCAGATAAATATAAAATCATTCTGAACACCCAAGAAATCGATCTGGGGACTGAGAGAACAAACTACATACCTAAAGGGACAAAAACATCCACATCATGGAAGGTACGAGCTGTGGAGAGTTGATTTGACGGAGCAAAGAATTTCAGGTGTTGTGGAAGCAAAGGAGCCCTGATCACAGAGAGAGGAGGGAGAGAGAAAGAGAGAAAGCAGCACATGGGGGATTTCACAGGAAAAAACACTTACCAAAACCATTTACTGGGAAAAAGAGAGCTGATTATCACAAGTTTTTCCAAGCAGCAGAGCTCAAAGTCTGAAGTTTTAGAAGTCCACATCATCCCACGTGAATGTTTGGCAGGCTTAGTGGTGATACTGTGGGGAAGGAGGACAGAGGCTTGGGAGCAGAAAGCATGGTCTAAGAATCCCCTGTGTCACACTAGGAGAGACAACTCTCTTTCCTGGAGTGCATTTAGGAGAGAGTACTGCTTCTCAGAGGACAAAAGAGAGGGCAGGCACCGTTTAGTGGCCTCGTAAATTAGCATAGCAGCATAAGAACCTGCTAAAGGCAGCTAACCTGGAACCCAGATTTTGGTTACCCTTTATCATAAACTATGAGTCCCTGTGCAGTTGTGTGACTGCTTTTCTGAGGCAAACTGGCACCAGCCACAACACAGTGGGATCCTACCCCAGAGGATAAGCGCAGGTCCATGCCACACCGGATCCATAAAATTTGAAGTTTTGAAATCCAGCCATGCACCTAAAACAGGAGCACTGCGTGGCCAGGCAGGCAGATGATACAGACACAGACAGAGTGAAGGTAGAGTTTTGAGGGGACCCTGAGACATGAGAAGGGAGATTGGTCACTCTTCTGTGAGGGCTTTCTGGACAGTGGCATGTGAACTCGCCTCTCCAGGGACAAGAGATCAGGTGATGATACCATTTTCCCCCTTGCCAGTCAGCACAGACAGAATTCAGTGAGCAATACAGCACCCCCTGTGGATTCCAGAGCCACTTACACCAAACCTTGCCCCACTGCACCCTGCAGGTGTATCTTTACTAGGGTAAGTTTTTCTGAGAACCAGCACAGCATGCTCCTCCCCAAGAAAACCAGCACCAACACCTCACATGCACCAAGTTTACTGAGATTACTGCAAAGCTTCGCTTCTAGGAGAAATAGTATCCAGCTTTTTCTAACAAGCATACCAAAACACACCTAGTTAAAACTCACCACACAGGGGCACCTGGGTGGCGCAGTCGGTTAAGCGTCCGACTTCAGCCAGGTCACGATCTCACGGTCCGGGAGTTCGAGCCCCGCATCAGGCTCTGGGCTGATGGCTCAGAGCCTGGAGCCTGTTTCCGATTCTGTGTCTCCCTCTCTCTCTCTGCCCCTCCCCCATTCATGCTCTGTCTCTCTCTGTCCCAAAAATAAATAAAACGTTGAAAAAAAAAAAAAACTCACCACACAGTGGACAAGGTCCAAACACTCCCCAATACAGGCAAGGAAGAACTCTGCAGAAGACTGACCTGAGGGAATGAGCAGCCAAAACACAACTGCAGAGTGCACACAGCACACACCAAAAACACTTCCTGAAGCACTAGGGCCTGGATAGTATATGACCTCTTAATATAGCCATTACTGGGGTGCCTGGGAGGCTCAATCGGTTAAGCATCTAATTCTTGGTTTCAGCTCAGATCATGGTCTCATTCTTTGTTAGTTCCAGTCCCACATTGGGCTCTGCACTGACAGCATGGATCCTCCTTCAGATTCTCTGTCTTCCTCTTTCTCTGCCCGTCCCCATCTCGCCCTCTCGTTTTCTCTCTCAGAAATAAAATAAAAGAAAATATTTTAAAAATATAGCCATTACTGTCAGGAGCAGGAAACATAACAAGTTTTCTTAGCACTTAGAAGAGAGATATCTAGATGAAATGCCAAGATAGAGAAATTCATCATAAAAGAAAGAACAAGAAGAGGTCATGACCAGGGATTAAATCAAAACAGATATAAGTAATGTGCTTTAATCAGAATTTAAAATATATGTGTGCGACTATATTTATTGCAGCATTCTTTATTGCAGCCAAGTTATAGAAATATAGAAGCAACCTAAGTGTCCATAAGTAGATGAATGGATAAAGAAGATGTGATCTCTGTCTCTGTCTCTGTCTGTCTCTGTCTCACATACACACACAATGGAACATTGCTCAACCATAAAAAAAGAATGAGACCTTACCATTTGTAACAACATGGATGGACCTAGAGGATATTATGCTAAATGAAATAAGTCAGACAGAGAAAGAGAAATACTACATAATTTCACTTATACATGGAATTTTAAAAACAGAACAAACAAACAAACAGAAACAGAAACAGACAAATAAATAATAGCAACCAGAGTTCAGGGAGGTAGAGGGTGAGCAAAAAGCGGTGTAAGGGAGTGGAGGTACAGGCTTCCAGTTATGGAATGAATAAATCACTGGGGATGAAAGATACATCATAAGAAATATAGTCAATGGTATTGTAATAGCATTGTATGGTAACAGATGAGAGCTAAACTTGTGGTGAGCATAGCATCATGTTTAGTTGGACAATTACTAGGTTGTATACCTGAAACTAATGTAACATTCTGCACATCATCTATACATCAAATAAAAAAGAAAAATAAATAAGTGAGGGTTCCTGGATGTCTCAGTCAGAAGAACATGAGGCTCTTGAGCGTAGGGTCATGAATCCAAACCCCATGTTGGGTGTAGAGATTACTAAAAAATAAATAATAAACTTTTACAATAAGAAATAAAAATAAATGAATAAAACTAAAAATATAGGCAATAAATGGAAAGAGACTCATAGATATGGGAAGAAAATTCTTGGTTAACAAAGAAGGAATGGATTAAGGGGACAGTAAAATACGTGAAGAGGATTAACAGGTCCATTTAAATGGACCACAACTCTATGGTCAACTTACCTTTGACAAAGCAGGAAAGAACATCCAATACAGAAAAGACAGTGTCTTCAACAAATGGTATTGTGAAAATTGGACATCCATGCAGAAGAATGAAACTGAACCACTTTTTGACAGCATACACAAAATTAAATTCAAAATGTATGGAAGACCTAAATGTGAGACAGGAAAAAAATAATAATCCTTGAGGATAACACAGGCTGCAACCTCTTTGACATCAGCCAGAGCAACTTCTCACTAGACACATCGCTGGAGGCAAGGGAAACACAAGCAAAAGTGAAATATTGGAACTTCATCAAGACAAAAAGCTTCTGCACAGCAAAGGAAACAATCAACAAAACTAAAAGGCAGCCAACAGAATTGGAGAAGATATTTGCAAATGATATATCTGATAAAGGGTTGGTATCCAAAATCTATAAAAAAAATTATCAAACTCAAAACCCAAAAAAGAAAAGACCCAGTTAAAAAATGGGCAGAAGACATGAATATACACTTTTCCAAAGAAGACATCCAGATGGCTAACACATCAGTCATCAGGGAAATGCAAATAAAATCAAAACCATGATGAAATACTACCTCACACCTGTCAGAATGGCAAAAATAACAACAAAGGAAACAAAAGATTTTGGCAAGGATGCAGAGAAAAGGGAACTCTCTTACACTGTTGGTGGGAAAGCAAACTGGTATACCCACTCTGGAAAACAGTATGGAATTTCTCAAAAGGTTAAAAATAAAATTACCATATGACCCAGAAATTTCACTACAAGATATTTACCCAAAGGATACAAAAATACTGAATTTAAGGGGCACATGCACCCCGATATTTATAGTAGCATTATCAAAAATAGCCAAATTATGGAAAGAACTCAAATGTCCATCGACTAATGAATGGATAAAGAATAAGTAGTATATACATACAACGGAATATTACTTAGCCATCAAAAAGAGTGAAATCTTGCCTTTTGCAACAACGTGGGTGGGGCTAGAGTGTATTATGCTAAGCGAAATAAGTCAGTCAGAGAAAGACAAATACCATATGATTTCACTCATGTGAAATTTAAGAAATGAAACAGATGAACATAGGGGGAGGAGGAAAATGAGAGAAGCACACCATAAGAGACTCTTAACTGTAGAGAATAAACTGAGGGTTGATAGAATGGGGTAGACAGGGAGATAGGCTAAATGGGTGATGGGTATTAAGGAGGGCACTTGTGGAGTTGCGGCAAGATGGCGGCTTAGGAGGACGCTGGGCTCACCGCACGTCCTGCTGATCACTTAGATTCCATCTACACCTGCCTAAATAACCCAGAAAACCGCCAGAGGATTAGCAGAACAGAGTTGCCGGAGCCAAACGCAGACGAGAGACCCACGGAAGAGGGTAGGAAGGGCGACGAGGCGGTGCGCGCTCCACGGACTGGCGGGAGGGAGCCGGGGCGGAGGGGCGGCTCGCCAGCAAAGCAGAGCCCCCGAGTCTGGCTTGCAAAAGCGGAGGGGCCTGACTGACTGTGTTCCCACAACAAGCGCGACTTAGCCTCTGGGAGGTCATAAGTTAACAGCTCTGCTCGGAAAGCGGGAAGGCAGGAGGACAAAGGGAGGGAGAGCTGCTGAGCCCCCTGACGACAGAGCTCAGTTTGGTGGGGAAAAAAGGAGCTCGCCAGCGCCATCTCCCCCGCCCATCCCCCAGCCGAAATCCCAAAGGGAACCGGTTCCTGCCAGGGAACTTGCTCGCTCTGCGCAAACACCCAACTCTGCGTGCTTCGGCGGAGCCAAACCTCCGGCAACGGATCTGACTCCCTCCCGCTGCCACAGGGCCCCTCCTGAAGTGGATCACCTAAGGAGAAGCGATCTAAGCCTGCCCCTCCTGCCCCCGAGCACCTTGCCTACCCACCCCAGCTAATACACCAGATCCCCAGCATCACAAGCCTGGCAGGGTGCAAGTAGCCCAGACGAGCCACACCACCCCACAGTGAATCCCACCCCTAGGAGAAGGGAAGAGAAGGCACACACCAGTCTGACTGTGGCCCCAGCGGTGGGCTGG